>NC_143062.1:46038846-46351923 GCF_052426305.1 Pelodiscus sinensis
GGCTAGTTCAGTTAGTGAGGGCCCAGTTTAAACTGTCCTCTTGTTTATCTCTTCCAAAATCCTCTCTTTTGTGGACTCTGCTTTTAGGGCTTCCCTCTTAGCTCCTCCACTCACAACCTGTGAGTCAGAAGGAGAAAGCAAGTCTCCATCTCTACCTGCAAATGGGGGTGTCACCGAGAATCGCACTGTCTAGAAAAAACCAGGAAAGGAAAAGCTGAGAGCCACAATCTCACCAGACACAATTCCCTTGGCTCCAGTGGAGTTATCCATGTTTTGGACTACACAAGAGGGAAATAGCAGAGGAAAATCCCTGTGGGTTGTGGATCAGGCTTGAATATAATGTGAGCCTCTGGGCACATTACTCAGGGAGCAGGAAAGAAGAGCTTGTGGGATTAGGCTCCTGGCCGCTGCTTTAAATCGCTGCCCGAGTGCCATGCTCCGGTGGTCTTGGGCCTGCCCCTTCCCCCTGCGTCTCTGCCCCCTCCGGGAGCAAGGAGCCAACCCTCCCCATCTTGCCCGGGGGTCCAGTAGGGCTGTTGGCACCCCTGGTGTGGGAAGAGTTTGGGGAAGCTGAAGTCATTTGTGGAAGGAAGAGGTGGCTGAGGGAATGGAGGCCTGCCACAATAACTTCCCTGGAGGCCCCGATATTGTGAATTGGGCCTTGGCAACTGGTCCGTGGTGTGTACAACAAACGTGGACTGTGCTCATGGGGCCACTGAATAAAGCCCTGGGAGACCAGTCCTGCAAAGTGCCGACTGCCCTCCGCTTCCACTGACGTCAGTATTGAAAACCCCAAAGATTCGGAAATCATGAGTCAGGCCCCTAACAATCATGAGCTACATAGATACAATAGGGGTTCTCGCTCTGTGCTGTCTGGTGTCTCCGGTCGCCCCTCCAAGCTTTTATCCTCAATCCCAAGGGCAAGAAACGTTTTTCCTTTCTAAACACGAACGCTTAAGCTTGTCCCAGGAGCTGCGGCTTTACGAAAAGCCCCAAGGATTGACAGACCGGGCCAAAAGGTGGCCGCCCTGTCATAATGACCAGAGTTCCTGCCGTAACCCTGCCCTTAGCCACACGTTCCCTCTACTTTAAGGGAGCGAGCCTTTCGCAGGTATTTTTAGTAAAAGTCAGGGACCAGTCGCAGGCAATGAACCCAAAATTCCAGGAAGGGGCTGCCTCTGCCCAGGGCTTCTGGCCATCGCCACTGTCGAATCTCCGGGCCCCAAGGCAATTGTCTCCTTTGCTCCCCCTCCCCTAACTGGTGCTTCAGGCCAGGGACTGGTGCTTGGGCCTCAAGTGGCCACTGCTCCAGCAGCCCTGCCCCAGAAGAAGTCGCAAAGGTCATGGAACCTGTGACCTCCGTGACCGAATCATGTCCTTCCCCGTAACTAAGAGGATATTAGCATTCTGGTTCCATCCCAGTCCCCCGCAGACCATCCCGCAAACGAATCTGCATCTGTAGCCACTTCCTATCGCATGGGAATCACGGGATACTAGAGGCCTGATTTTCAGGAACTCTTTTCCTGTGCAGGGATAAGGATGAGCCAGCAATGGCTCCAAGACAACTTCATGCTCCCTGTCGTCTGGGGCCAGGCAGGGACCCACCCAGCATCAGGGCTGCTCTGATTTATGTTCTTTTTTCCTCTGGGCCCTAGGAAGCCGACGATTGCTGTAGTGCAGTGGTTCTCAAAGTGTGGTCCATGGCCATCTTGTAGGTGGGGAGCCTGGGTTGGTGCTCCAGCCCCATGGCCCTCCCCACCAGCGCCAGCTTCCCACTGCAGGTAGGGGAAGGGAAGAGCCCGCAGGCTGGATCCAGCTTGCGGAGGAAGGAAGCGGTTCCATGCGCTGCTGCTCCCCCTCCCTTCAGCTGGGGGAACGGCAGGGTGGGAAACCACTTGCCTGGGGGCTTTCCCTCTGCTCCCATTGGACAGAGTCACAGCCAATGGAAGCAGTGGGGGGCGATGCCTGGGAGCAGAGGGAGGTACAGAGCCAGGTAGGTGCCTCCCCATTCTCCTGATGCCCAGACTTTACACCCCCATTTCCCTGATGTACCCTGAGACCACACATCCCCACCTCTCTTCTGCACCCTCACTTCTGCCCAGGCTTCCCATCCCCACCTGCACCCCACCTCCTGCCCAGACTCCCCACCCTCAGCCTGCTCCTGCACCCTATCTCCCACCCAAACCCTGCATCTTCAGTCCCTCCTGCACCCATTTGGTCATCATGTGGTTGGCTGGTGGTCCACAGAAAGGTGTGTGTTGCGCAGGGTGGGACAAGATCCAAAAAGTTTGAGAACCACTGCTGTAGCGCAAAGCCTGCTAGTCACTTCCTGATCTGCCCAAGGCCAGCGTAGAAGCCTTTGACCAGCCTGGCAGCTGCCATGGTCAAGAAGACAGATGGGGAGACATCAGGGCTAGATTAAGACATGCCAAGACTCTAAGGTATGTCAGGTTTAAAGAGGCCCCATAGCATAACCAAAAGCTCTGTATTATTCTAACAGAAAGGACAATGCAAATAGAAATAATAAAGGGTTATATTTGCCTATAGACCCGCGCATAGGCAAGGTTGAAATGAAAAACTAGTAATTTTTTTGTATTTAGAGGCCCCTCATAATTTGAGGCCCTAAACTTTAGTTTACTTAGGTTATGCATAAATCCAGCACTGATGGCCATTTAAACTACTTCATGGGCTTAGTGCAAGCGGGAATGAAGTTCCAACCACGTTGGTAATGTTTGGTAAGTAATTCCTGTATGTGTTGTTAATAATATTGATTAAGTACTGGCAGTATAATACTTTAGAAAGGGTGAAATGCAGACCACAAAGCACTGTGGAACTGATCTAGTCTTTTGAATTCACTCTTTTATTCTTCAATTTTATAGCCACCTCCCAGTGTCATATTTTTAATTATGCTTTGGTTTCTTCATGGTTTAAATGACAATCAGGCAGCTAATGATTTTGATTTAAAGTATGCCATACAAGAATACAAATAATAATTTTGCCTAGTGAAGGCAAAATGTGAACTTTTTATTGGAAAGCCATTAATCTTCGTGTTCTGCAGGAAGAGAAATGACTTGAGAATGGGAGTTCTTTCTGTTATTTACAGTGGTCATGCAGGAACCGCATGCCAAAGGTTATCAAGCCAGCATCTCTGTGTTTAAATAGGAACTTATGAGATTAAATTACTTTAGACATGGGGGGGGGGAGAGTTAGGGTTACTTTGAGGGAAGTCAGCTAAAGTCACTTTCAAAAGTGAGCTGCAACCCCTGCAAGACGTGTCAGTGTGATATGCTATTCCGGGCTCGCCTTGGGTTGCGTCTGGTTAGCCTGGAGGGTTAGAAAATCTAACCCAAACCGGACTTGCTATTGGATTTTTCCTCGGCGTGAGGTTTTCATAATGCATCGACTCAGATTTAGATTGCTCACCTAGATTTCAAGCTCTTTGGAACAGTGACTGTTATTTGAGTCTGTTTTGTATAATGCCTCGATCACTAGAGTTTGTGGTCCTGTTTCTGCTCAAATTGATTGGCAATCAACGAAAACAACTTAGATATGTGTCTAGAATTAGACCTTCCCCCAATGTGTTCCTTTCAGGGCACAGGTAAGCCACAAATATGTGTGTCCTGGAACAAACCACAGGGAGTGTCTAGACTTGCATTTACAATTGAATTTGTTAACTTCGGTTAACTGGCAATCAGAAAACTTGAGTTAAAACAGCACCACAGACTCTAGTCTCCACAGAGCGACTTTGGTTGAGATAATGTTAAGAACCTTCAACTCCATGGAGAATCAATAATGGACAGACAAAACTCTCCCAACTTCCATGTTTCTCCCCACAGTGACCTCAGTGGAAACCGTGCCCGCATGCAGCTGCTGGATTGAGCTGCCTGGAATGAGCTAGCACTGTTTTGTCTTCATTTCTAGCTTATTAACTGTCAGTAGAGATGAGATGTCTTAATGGAAGGCAATGGGAATGAGTGCATATGCACATTAACAAGACACCATTACTCTTCATCTGCATATCACACACCATTTCAGAATCTATGGCAGTGGTGTATATGAGACGCAGTAGTACGGCTAATGTATTTGATGAAGACCCACAACTTCAGAACACGCTGAGCTAGCTGTACCCTGTTGCCACATGAGTGTGCAAGAAGCAGCCCTGTACAAGGACTGAGCACAATCACAATCCTTGCACTAGCAGGGCGAGGAGAAAGACCTAAATAGAAGATGTTACTATCCTCGCAGGATTTACGTAAAATTGGAATGTGACGTGAAGGTTTGATTAAATGTGAATATGACCTAAATCAATCAGAATATTAGAAGTAACTGTCAGGGTGGTTAAACACTGGAATAAATTGCCTAGGGAGGTTGTTGAATCTCCATCTCTGGAGATATTTAAGAACAGGTTACACAGACATCTGTCAGGGATGAGCTAGATAGTGCTTGGTCCTGCCATGAGGGCAGGGGACTGGACTTGATGACCTCTCGAGGTTCCTTCCAGTTCTAGTGTTCTATGATTCTGCATAGATTTGCGGGGTGTATTCCATCCCATAGAGCAGAGGGAGGGATGTAGTTGGTTCAAAGCTAAACCCGTTGGTAAATCCAGGACCTACAGCTTCTCCACTGACTACACAAGGGGATGCATTTATATTGGGACACAGTGGCTATGTCTAGACTACATCCCTTTTTCGGAAAAGGGATGTAAATTAGACATATCGCAATTGCTAATGAAGCGGGGATTTAAATCTCCCGTGCTTCATTAGCATAAAAATGGCAGCCGCTTTTTTTCAGCACGGAGCTTTGTCGGAGAAAAGCGCCAGGCTAGACGCTGATCTTTCGAAAAATAAAGCCTTTTCCGAAAGATCTCTTATCCCTTTTGAAATAAGCCGCGATTTAATTTCGAAAGAACGTGGCTGTAGTCTAGACGCAGGTGAAGTTTTTTCGAAAAAAGGCTACTTTTTTCGAAAAAACCCTGCATTCTAGACACAGCCTAGGTGTGATCTGTGTCCCCATGTGCAAGCAGATCAGCCAGTGAGGCAGAGAGACCCCCCAAAAGCGTACCGGCCTAGCTTATAGTTAAAACCTTGAGGGAATAACATTTATTAAGGTCCCTTCGTCTCACCTTCACTCACCCATTACATCATCAGATAGGGCTGTGTCCACACTCAGCCTGCCGGATGGCCGGATCAAGAACAGAAGGCAGAAGACATTGGACAGAGGAAGATCTACTCACCTGTCCTGAGGTTCCTGGAACCTGGTTCCTGGTATTCTTGTGTCCTCACTTGTGCCATTCCATCCTCTACAGGACATGGTACAGTCCTTCTCTGGCTCTCTTGTGAATCCCAGGTGTAAGGCTTTGGGCTCTGGAATTCATCCCCATTTGCACCATCTGTGCTAACAGCTGAGCTGTTATTGTTTATGTTTGCAGGGACTCCTAGTTTGTGGTGTTCTCTGTAATAAACAGTTTGTTGCTTTCCACCTTGCTAAACTGCACTATATAGTGTTGATAGATGCAGAGGGCAGGGTACTGCAGATAGCCCATCTTCTGTGAAGTACATCTTAGATCTAACTGTTTGGGGCTAACAGTACCCCACCCCACGCCAGAAGAGGGCAGTAGAGAGCTCCTCCAAGCTGCCTAGAGCAGCTGGGTGGGACACACCCAATCAGGGCCCTGCAGGCTAGTATAAGAAGAACAGCAGGGACAGAGCGAGTTCAGTTCCTTGCTGGAGCTGGAGGAGAGGGGAGCGTGGGCTGGGTTGGCTGAAGGCACGATGGGACCCCTGACAGAGCAGTGCTGGCAGAGGCTGAGGGGAATGTGAGGGAGCTCCGGGTTGGCGGCTGGGGCTGCACTGGGATAAGGCCCTGAAGTAAAGGGTGAAGAATATGCTGCAGCAATGGGGCAGTGGCCCAGGGAATTAGAGCAGCAGTGTGGCTTAAATAAAGGAGGGCTGCATGACTGCTCTCTATAGGGTCTCCGGGCTAGGACCCGGAGTAGAGGCTGGGTCTGTGTGCCTCACACCAGCCACTCGGAAAATGGCTTGGACTTTGCTATACCTCAGCGAAGTGAACGGAAGTCTTTTAGTGGCCTACCTGAAGAGCTGAGGTGGGCGAGGACATTGCCTCTAGGGAAGGAGTCCTGGGGCACCGCTTTATAGCGGAGCAGGAACAACTTGGGATAGATGTTACAGAAGGCACTGAGAGAGGCCCAGTTGGACTTGTACCCCAGGAGGGATTTGCTTTGTTTTATTTCACATACAGACTGTGTGTCTCAGCCAGAGGGCTGAATCAGCAAGGCCTGCCCACACAGAGAGACAGACAGAGACAGAGAGTGCAAGGACAGGCACTGAGAAAGGGGCTCTCACAAGTGGTACAGTCACATTCTTTAAAATTCTCAGTGTTTCTCTGTAACTGTAGAAACAACTAGGGCTACATCTACACAGCGGAGCTATTTCGGGATACCGCATCTTAAGAGCAAGCCTGTTATATCAAAATATAACGGGCTTGCTATTCCAATGTCCCTGTAAATCTCATTTCATGAAGGATAAGGGACATTTTGGAATAGTGCCTTATTTTGAAACAACATCAAAATAAGCTACGCAATTCACGTAGCACAAATTACGTAGCTTATTTCGAGGTAAGGGGGCTGTGTAGATGCACCCCAGCAGTCCTGTGGCACCTTAGAGACTAACAGATTTATTAGATCATGAACTTTCATGGGTAAAACCACTTCATCGGATGAATTAGAGTGGAAATTACAGAATCTGGGGTATATATAACAGCAAAAAGTTACCTATCAACTGCAGGACCAGTGCTAAATCAGAGTGGATGTGTCTCATTCGCCACATTTGATGTGGAGATGCGAATATCAAAAGAGGGGAAATTGCCTTTGTAGTGTGTTACCCAGTTAAGATCTTCAAGCCTAAGTTGATAGTCTTGACTTTGTAAATGAACTGCAGTTCTAAAATTTTGATTGTTACATTGATGAAGTAGAAAAAAGGGGCCAAGAATTCAAGTAGCTAACCGAAGGACTGAGCAAACTGCCAAGAGGTTGGAATTATGGGGTGAACCCAAAAGCGTGGGTTTCGGACCATTTTTCATGATACCCTTTCCAGCAGTAATGAGCTGAGCAAGCTCCTTTGATGTCTTGAGGTTATCACTTTCTTAACTGTAGTATCCTGTCATTGTATCCTATCACCCTGAGTGCTTTTTCACCATAACCGTCCTTAGAAGGGGATTTGATGGTGTCATAGGGTGCTTATGCCCAGCAGCAAATGCAATAGGTCTAGCTCCCATTTGGCCAACTAGGAGGCTGGAGCAGCACCTGGGGGCTCCAGAGGACCAGGGAGAGATTGTCAGGAAAAGTAGGGAGCCTGGAGGAGGCCTCTTGGGAAAGCTGCAGAAAGTGTGAGGAATTGAGGAAGCCAGTGGAGGAGCTAGCTGGCTGTCCTTGAGCTAGAGAGCCAAGGCCAGGGAAGGCTGGAAAGGAGTGAAGCAGAGAGGAGATACTTGCTGGCTCTCTGAATCAAAAAGGGCCAAAGAGGGTGGAATGGGAGAGCTGGACGATGGGGATGGACATAGGGATGGTGCTGGAGAGCCAGATTGTGGTGAGGGACATCAAGGTAGTATGTTGCCTGTACTGTTGCTGGAGAAATTCTGGCTTATGAGTGAGGGACTCGTGCTATAACATCTGCACAGAGCTTTGGTAATATAGAGACCCCCCCCGCCCCCAAGAGCTAAGTTTATACTTGGAAAGATGCTTTTGACTATATCTGGAAAGTCTGAATGAGGAAACTGAGGCGACGTCTACACGGCAGGCCTCTTGCACAAGAAGCTTTTTGCGGAAGAGATCTTTCGCAACTAAGTCTTGCACAAAAGCGCGTCCACACTGCAAAAGCGCATAGGAAAAGCAATGCGCTTTTGTGCAAGAGAGTGTCCAGATTGCACGGATGCTCTCTCACAAGAAAGCTCTGATTGCCATTCACAGAATGGGCACAAGGGCACCTGTGTTTCTTTCAATAGGCTGTTTTTGCACAACACCCCTGTTTCCCGTCCACACACACACCTTTTTGCGCAAGTGCTTTTGTGCAAAAAGGAGTTATTCCTCGTCGAAAGAGGAATACCTATACCACAAAAACCCCTCTGTTCTGTCGATTCACTGCACATTTTCTTGCACAAAAACGCACTGGAGGTATGGACGCTCGGCAAGTTTTTGCGCAAAAACAAGTGTGTGTGTGCAAAAACTCTACAATCTGGACATAGCCTGAGGGAGATGCGCCTCTGAGTGGAGGGGAACCGCTATGATAGAGCGGTTTGTACCATAACTCCTGAGGCTGTTCCCTCTCTGGAATATTACATGACTTATATTCTGCTCACATGCCCCCATGCTGATCTGATTTTGTATTGATCCACTTTGAACTGCAATTAACTACTGCATCTGAGCAAGTCATTGGGTGTCCAGGACTTCTGCATCTCTCCTTACCGTTTCCTCCTATTTAGGGCCCTGTCCATAGAAGTAGCGAATGCCCTCAGCTCCTGATGCTGAAGACATCCCCAGGGCCAGCCCTGAAGTATCTTTGAAAACTTTTTAAAACCACCCCCACTAATCATTCATCTGAGACGTGCCTTGGCGCTGATTTCTCTGGTTCTTTGTTGCAGTCCTCCACGTGACTTGGCTGAGACATACAAGAGCAGGAGAGCTTAGTAAACTCATCAGTTCCTCATTTTTACACAGCCCTGTAAGGGGGGACACTTAATTAACCTTAGAGGAATAAAAAGTCACTAGCCCTTCATGCAAAGCCTGATCTTGATTTGATGTCAGGGCAAAGATGCTAATTCAACTGGGCTTTGAATGTGACCCATTACCTCTCATGGGACAGTTTGACTTCAAGATCTCCCTTTTACGTCAACTAGAGCATCTGGGTTTTAAAAATGATGACAAATAGCTAACTCTCCGCTTCTCTGCTTTATAATTCAACCTCTGTGCCTCTTGCTCCATATTTGTAATCTGAAGAAGTGGGTTGTGCCCACGAAAGCTCATAACTATCTATATGTATTTTTGGTTAGTCTCTGAGGGTACGTCTACACTACAGCGCTAGTTCGAACTAACTTAGTTCGAATTAGTTAATTCGAACTAAGCTAGTTCGAACTAACGCATCTAGAACTAAAAACTAGTTCGAACTAGCGTTTTGCTAGTTCGAACTAGTAAGTCCACATTGAGTGGACTCTGAACAGGGCTTAATGATGGCCGGAAGCAGTGCCGGCAGGGCATAAAAGGAGGACTTAGAGCATGGAGATGCTGTCTCAGGCTAGCCGAGGGCTGCGCTTAAAGGGTCCCGACCCCCACCCCGGACACACAGTTCTAAGGGGTGCCCCGCTTGCAAAGAAGTTCTGGCTTGGAGTGCCCTGAGTGCCCACACTGGGCACATCACACCACTCGGCCATCAGCCCGGCTGCACTTGCCGCAGGCTGCCATCTGGGGAGAGGGAGTAATTGGGGGGCTGCAGGAGAGCTTCCACCCCCAGAAGCCCGCAGAGCCAGCCCAGTCCTCCCCATCGGGGGCTCGTACCCCATTCCTCCCTCACCTCCTTCCACTTGCCCTTCCCTAGCCCCCCTTCTTATTGATGTACAAAATAAAGATAACGTTTCTTCCAACATTGACTCTGTCTTTATTGAACAAAACTGGGGGAGACTGGGAAAAGGAGGTGGGAGAGGGGAAGAGAAAGGCTGGGAGAGGGGAGGGCAACTAACATGATCAGGGGTTGGGAACAGGTCCCAGATGAAGAGAGGCTACAGAGACTGGGACTGTTCAGCTTAGAAAAGAGGAGACGGAGGGGGGACAGGATAGAGGTCTCTAAAAGCAGGGGTTGGGTGGAGAGGGTGCATTCAGAAAAGTTCTTCCTGAGTTCCCATAAAGAAGGACTAGAGGACACCAAAGGAAAGGAATGGGTAGCAGGCTTGAAACTAGTAAGAGAAAGTTGTTGTTGTTGACAAAGCAAATAGTTAACCTGTGGAACTCCTTGCTGCAGGAGGCTGTGAAGGCTAGAACTAGAACAGAGTTGAAAGGGAAGTGAGATAAAGTGATGGAGGTTGGGTCCATGGAGTCCTATTAGCCAGAGGGTAGGAGTGGTATCCCTGCCCAAAGTTTGTGGAAGGCTGGAGAGGGATGGCACGAGACAAATGGCTTGGTCATTGTCTTCGGTCCATCCCCTCCAGGGTCCCTAGGGTTGGCCGCTGTTGGCAGACAGGCTACTGGGCTAGATGGACCTTTGGTCTGACCCAGTACGGCCATTGTAAGCTCAGGGCTCAGTGTCGGGGGTCTCAGTGGACCCCCTTGATTTTCATGCACACCTGGTCCTGGGTGGCCAGGCTGGCAGCTCTCCTGCCCTAGACGGCCACTTTCCTGTGCCTAGTGCGGAGATCGTGGACGAGGTCCACGATGTCCGCACTAGCCCAGGAAGGTGCCCGCCTCTTGCGGTCCAGGGCAAGCTCCTGGGAGCCGCCAGCCTGGTCCCGGCAAGAGGGGGTGGGCTGGGGGGCATCGGGTGGGTGGCTCTGTGCCGTGCCAGGTGCAGGGTCTGCTAGCTGGGTGCTGGCAGGCTTGCACCTGGCACGGGCACCGTAGCCAGCCCGTGCCCCTTTAAGGGGTCCGGGGCCGGGAGGGGGGCATAGAGTTTCCCTGGTGTTGGCCAGAGTGGCCACCAGGGAAACCTGGGGAGGGCTAGCCTCCCACTAGTTCGAACTAAAGGGCTACACAGCCCTTAGTTCGAACTAGCTAGTTCGAACTAGGCGTTAGTCCTCGTAAAATGAGGTTTACCTAGTTCGAACTAAGCGCTCCGCTAGTTCGATTCAAATTCGAACTAGCGGAGCGCTAGTGTAGCGCATAGGAAAGTTAGTTCGAACTAACGTCCGTTAGTTCGAACTAACTTTCTAGTGTAGACATACCCTGAGGCTTTGTCTACTCTGCAGGGTTTTTGCACAAGAAGCTTTTTATGAGAACTTTCGCAAAAACGTCTTTGTGACGGGGCGCTCCCGCCCCGCACTCGGGGTACCCGGGGTGATGGCGGATGGACACGCCGGGGGGTGGAGAGCCGGCGCGCCTCCGGGGCAGCGGGCCGCACTGCCGAGTCGGGGCTCGGCGCGGCGAATGATGGGGGGCAAGGAGAGCCTCTGGGCGAGGCCCAGGGAGGAGGGGCTAGAGAGGCGCTGGCGGGTGACGTCACGGGGGAAGAGGGGTTGCTGGGCGGCGCAGAGGAGATGGCGTGTGGACACAGGGCCGGTGGGGGATTTAAACCCGGGTCTGGCACCGCGGAGGGGGGAGAGAAAAACGGAGAGTCAGTGAGCAAGGAGGAAGGAGAGGTGAGGCTGGGATACGTGGTAGGGACCGGCCCTTAGGAAGGGCGGAGTAGGAAGCGGCCCAGGGCGGGGTCGTGGAGCCCGTGAGCGGGTGTGTTTTGGGGTACTTCCCCCATCCGCTAGGGAGGGACCGTGAGTCCCTGCCTTCAGGGCCCTGAGCCGGGGTTCGGAGAGGGGGTGGACCCAAACTCCCCTACGCCGTTGACCGGAGAGGCAGCCTTGGGCGTGCATTGAGAGAGAAGAAAAGGAATGTGAACAGGGCAGGTTTCCACTGCGGGTTGTGCCTGTGGCTTCAGGACTGTCCCGTAGGACCAATAAACACGGATGACATTAGCCTTGTTGGGGGTGAACTAGTCCAGAACCTCCTACAGTCTTGCACAAAAGCATATCCAGACCTCAAAAGCTCACTGCAAAAGTGATGTGCTTTTGTGCAAGAAAGCTCTGATAGCCATTAACAGAATGGCCATCAGAGCACCTGTGCTTTTTCAGATAGGCTCTTTTTGCGCAAGAAACCCCTGCGGAGCATCCACACCTGCCTTTTTGCACAAGAGCTGTAGCGCAAAAAGGAGTTATTCCTTGTTGGGAGAGGAATAACTCTACCAGCAAAAGCCCTCTGTCCTGTCGATTTACTGTAATTTTTTTGTGCAAAAACACACTTGAGGTGTGGATGCTTTGCTGGTTTTTGCACAAAAATGGCCATTTTTGCACAAAAACCTTGTAGTGTAGACATAGCATGAGGTGCTACCGGACCGTTGCTGTTTTTATGGGGGAGGGGGTCTAAAGTTCTTTAAGTGATAGATTAACACAGCTACCTTCTGAGACTCTCCCTGTACTGTTATTTTATTTTGTGGTATTATCTTTTACTATAGATTACTTGAAAGATTAAAATCAAAAGGGTCTGATGAAAATTTCATGAACAATTTCTAGATCTGCAATTAGCTGGGCTAGTCAAACCTCATATGAAGAGAATATCAGCAGGGTTCATAAAGGAATTGCCTTCTATACTGTCATGTGCAGCGTTGGACAATTGGCTACACGCATTGTAGGGATTTTTGCTTTGCTCCGTAGTACAAGTTTTTGGCCACTGCTGAAGGCAGAATAGTGGATGAGACAGGATAATCATCTAATCTGAGATAGCAAATCCTGTGCTTTTACTGCTTCTATCTTTATACAATCCATCAATCATTGTTTCCTTTGTATTATTTGCAAAATACCTCCCCCCAAAACCACATCTAGAAAACATAATAATCAACATGTGACAATCCATTCCTACCACAACCCCTGGTTCCTATTAGGATCACACGTTCTGGCCATGAACAGCGTACAAAGGAGAAGAGGAAAAGTCCTAATGCTTTGGAGCTCCGTGGCTGTTTCTTTTATTTGATAAAGAAACTGTGGCTGTTGTTAGCCAGTGAACAGAGTTAATGATAGCACTAACATGCTGAGCTGCTAGCAAACAAATTGCTTAATGAAAACGGCTGGTAATGAGGGTGGTTTTTTTTTTCAGAGGTTGTTGTTTAATTAACTCTGTTAAAAGATGGTAGCTGAGTTTTTGAATCCAAGGCAGCAGTAGAAAAGAACAGGCATCCCTGATGCAGACTGCAGTGTGTTAATGGGAAGGCTACATCATGCATCACTGCTAATTCCAAGCAAAGAAACAGGGCCGTGAGAATTCCCAGGCACCATTTACAGCAGGATGCAGAGAGACGGAGAGAAATAAGGTAAAACAAGCCATGTGCATGGAAGGAAAGGATAGTTTCAATCATGGAGCAAAATGGAATCGTGTCATTTAACAAACGCGATGACTCAAGATTGGCTTAGGCTGGCACAGTCCACGGCAAGAGATTTGGCTCTTTTTTATTTGTCAGTAGTGAGTTTACTGGGGTGCTTATTGTCACCCTTAAAGCCGCAGACTGCCAGCTGCAGCACACGCCAAGCAGCTCAGGTTCTCACTAAATCATTCCCCCTTCAAAGAGTGGTAAGTACCTGAATAGCCTTTTGCGCCATGCTGTCTTATAGTCTGAGTCAATGGGAAGAGAGGGCTTCTTGTGCAAAAGCTACGCTCTTTTCTAACAAGTGTAAGCTCTCTTGTGCAAGAGCTCTTGTGCAAGAGGGCAGTGTGGACGCTTGGCAGGGGTTTCTTGTGCAAGAAAGCCCTATGGCTAAAATGGCCATTGGAGCTTTCTTGCACAAGAGAGCGTCCACACTGCCATGGATGCTCTTGCGCAAAAGCACTTGGTAGTGTGAACGTGTTCTTGTGCAAGAGCTCTTGCACAAGAACCCTTGAGCAAGATGTTCTTGCACAAGAACCCGCCAGTGTAGACATAGCCATTGGGTAAAGGAAAGCCCAAAACCTAACTGCAGCATAATCAGGCAGGCACCTGAGGTCAATTAGAGCTTGCTAGAGGCTACAGGTTGATTAGACACTTGCAGCCGATTAAGGCCTGTGGTGCTGCTTTAAAAAGGCACTCCCCCTGGGTAGGAAGGGGGAAGGAAAAGAGTGAAGGACTGTGTGAGTGGAAGGGTTGATGAGCAGGTGTAACCACCACCAGGCAGATTTGAACCTGAAACTTCTGGAGCTGAGTATAGGCACCTTTACCCTCTGAGCAAAAAGCCAGCAAGCTCCTAGCCCATGCTGTAGAGGTCACTTGATCTTAACTGTTCCTGTGACCGAGGTACCACTTGCATTGCTCAGTAACCACACTAGGGCTATGTCTACACTGGTGCTTTTGTGCCAAAACTTGCTGCCTGTCTACACTGGCTGCGAGTTCTTGCGGAAGAACACTGACATTCTAATGTATGAAATCAGGGCTTCTTGCACAAGAACTATGATGCTCCCGCTTAGGAATAAGCCCTTTTGCGCAACTGTTCTTGCGCAAGAGGCCAGTGTAGACAGGCAACATGAATTTCTTGCGCAAGAAAGCCCGATGGTTAAAATGGCCAGTAGAGCTTTCTTGCGCAAGAGAGAGTCTACACTGGCATGGATGCTCTTGCGCAAAAGCACATGCCAGTGTAGACGCTCTCTTCTGGAAGAGTTCTTGCACAAGAAGTTGCCAGTGTAGACATAGCCTAGGTGTGTGGGTTACACAGGTACCAAAGGAAAGGTGCTGGGAGGGATTGTATGGGGAAGTGGCCCAGGGAAAAGCTGCCTGATTGGATTGGCAGTAACCCTGCCTGTTGCTGCTGCCTTAGAGTTCCTGGGCTGGAACCTGCAGCAAGGCCTGGGTTCCCCTCCAATCAGCCCCCAACATCTTAATCTGCCTTGAGAAGGGAGATCAGGACCCCAGAGGGGAGTTGACCCCAAACTTATGACCTAGCCTGTGATGAGTATGGCGTGGCGGGCCGGGGTTCCTGCCTCTAGTAAAGAGAAAGAGGCTGTGTGGAGGGCCACAGTGAGCCTCTGAGGCTAACACTATCTGCCAGGAGTGAGAGACCCAGGAGGAATAGCTGGTGCTTTGCCACACAATATAAAAGAGTAGAATTTGACCCAAAGCTGCTGAAGCAAATGGAAATGCAAGTCTTAGGAGCCCACTAGTCAATATCTGGATCACAAAACACTTTACAGACCGAAATTTGCTAATGCTGTGAGGAAGAAGAGTGTGGTTATTCTTATGTTACTCAAGAAGAAACTGAGGCAGAGTGACTCACAAGCATCCAAGTCTTGTGTCTAACCTACACGACCTTCCTTCCCTGGCCCTGCTGGTGCCAGTGTCACCCCAATGTCAAACTGCTATGAGAAGATAGTTTCAAGACTCTTGTTTTCCAGGTTCAATGTGTACCAGAAGTTTTCACCAAGGTCTCTTAATGGAGATACACAGTTTGCCACCAGCTGAAGACAGTTTGCATCAGGTGAGGAGTCGGACCTCTGTATGAGGCCTGTTCTGAGAGACTTGTTAAAAGATGTATTTGGTCAAACTGAGAGCTCAAGTCTGGGGCGGGGCAGGCTGGCCTTCTCTTTGGCCTGCTAGTTGAGGCTCAGAGAGTTGTTACTGGCAGATCAAGGAAGGGGGGCTTCAGTTCATTCTGCAGGTTGTTAAGGCTTGGAATTGCTGGTTCTCTGATGTATGGGATCACTAGTTGTTAGTTGTTAGAGCTGAGCATGGACAAGCAGTTAGGAGCAATCTCTGTATTTATGCTTTACCCTTGTACTGAAACCCCTGGCTACATCTTCACTGCCGTTTTTGCCGGCAGTGAATACGCAAATGAGGTGTAGATTAGCATATCACCATGTTTCATTTGCATAATTTATGCACATGGGTTTTGCACAAAGGGTTTTTGTGGGGAAAAAAGTAGCGTGGACGTGGTTTTTTGGCGCAAAAACTCCATTTTCCACACAAAAAACCCATCCACACTACTTTTCTTTCTGTAAAAACCCTTTGCGCAAAACTCGTGTGCATAAATTATGCAAATGTGACATGATGATATGCTAATCTGTGCCTCATTTGCTTACTCACTGCCAGCAAAACCAGCAGTATAGATGAAGCCCCTGATGTTAAAAGTGGAAGGTGGAAGTAGGAGGTGAAAGAGAGACAAGGTGGGTGAAGTAATATCTTTATTGGAACCCATTTCTATTGGTGAATATGACAAGTTTCCGAGCTACACAGAACTCATCTTCAGGACTTGAAATTTGAAAGTACATCTCTTTCACCAACAGAAGTTGGTCCAGCTAAAGATATTACTTCTCCCACCTTGTCTCTCTAATAGAGGCCTGGGCAAAATACGGCCCGCGGGCCGGATGTGGCCTACCAAGCCAGGCCCTTTATCCAGGCTTCCCTGCTTCCCCACACGTCGCTCAGAAACGCGGCCCTGGGACACTTTCTCTTTATGAGTCTGGAGGGGAGGGGGGAAATTCAGATGCTGCTCCCTCTCTCAGCACAATCCCATTAGCTGGTTTCTGGACAGAAACTGGCCAATGGGAGCTGTCTGTTTGAATAACAGGCAGCCATGAAGCATAACCTTCTTTGCTCAGCTACTCACTCAAGGGTCTCAGCCTTCCTCTCCACTCCCCCATTCCAGCGCACCCTGATCTTGGGACCAACATGGCTAGAATGCTACACATAGATTTCAGCTCGGTCACTTTCAGTTTCTTCATCTAATGCAACACACACAGACACACAAATCCCTTCATGGACTGGTCCTTACAGATTGGGACTGAAGTTGGTCCAAGTAAACATATTACTTCCCCCACCTTGCCCGTCTGAAAACTGTGCACTGAGACGCTGTCCCTGTATCCCTTTACACAGCTCTTCCCAGATAATGAAAACTGTTGTTGATTACCTAATAAAGGCATCAATAAATGAGAGCCTGGTGATGTTTTCAAACTTTCTTCAGGACCTTTCCCCACAATGGACTATCCAGCCACAGAAAAGTCAGTAACATAACGAAAGACTTAATTAAAGTTTGAGTCACACTGAATCCATTATAACTCTCTCCCATGTACCCAGCATTGATTTCACTCTCGACTCAAAGGATGTGTAGTTTGATACCTCCTGAATCCCATTAACAGAGGCCTCGGCTCGCATGCCATTTGTGAGGTTTAAAAACAAGAGTACCCTTTTAATCAACTTTAAATCCACAGGATTAATATTTTATTGAGTCTGAGTAAATGATAGTGAGTGAAAACTGTATCTGTCACAAGGCAGATGGCTTTTTAAATACAATCTCTAAATAGAGTGGGAAGGAACATTTTGGCTATATTTCTGGCAGGAAACTTCAGTAGATTGCTTTGTTCAATGGGTAATGTAATGTTAATATAGCCTAATAGCCAGAAGAAGAGAACCTCCAGTTTAATCATTTAGTAATACACGTACACTGCCCATTATAGATTTGTCATCGGTCATAAATGAACTGCAATTTTATCCGTGAACTACATTTAGAATAACTATACTTATATTTTTTTATCTACAGCTTAAGAAATTTTTAGATGAGATACAAGTGAAGATCTATTCCATTCAGAGAATTCCTGGGTGCCTTTATGTAGAAGGAAGCAACTTCTATTTAGAATAGTGAACATATTCAGCTACAATGGCAGTTTTCAGAAAGCCACTGAAAGATGCAGTATACATACAAAGATACATATAAACTGCAGTTAGTGGAATTCTGTTTTGTATTTTATATCCTGGTCAGTCATGAGCAACAAACTCTTCCAGGGAAATCCTATCACACGCTATTTTATTTTTGCTATTTTTATTTAAAAAATTCTTTGTCCTATTGCTTTTCTAAATTCCTTTTAGAAAACAAACCTTTTGTCTTTCTATATACAAACCCCTAGCACTTCTCAAACACAGAATAGTCTTCCTCTGTCAAGTCCCATTGATTTCTGAGTTGTCTCCTAACAATAACAAGCAGTCCTGTGGCACCTTAGGGCACATCTACACTGCCTGTCACTTTCCGAAAGATGCAAATTTGGTACAAATTTGCATATCTTCTTATGATCCCGTTTATGGAAGAGATTTTTGGAAAAAAAGCAGTCTAGATGCAATTTTCGGGGGAGGGGGAAAAAAACCTTTTTCAAAAGAACCCTGTACACCTGATTTTTTTAGGAAAAAGGGGTCTTTCAAAAAAGGGTGGTTTTTTTTTAAAGAACCGTGTCTAGACTGCTTCCAAAAACAGAACTGGAAGAAGATATGCAAATTTGGCATGAATTTGCATACCTTCTTTCGAAAGCCGCAGGCAGTCTAGACATGCCCTTAAAGACTAACATGGCGACCCCTGGGAGACTTTTCTCCTCATTGACATCAAAAGCTAAGTACAGTACACTTCCAGCCCATTCAATTAGCCTCATTAGCACCAGCACTACAATTGACAAGTACTTTTTTCTCTCTCTCTCCCTTCTTGTTCTGTTATAATTCTGGGACCCCTTTTTTCCCGCTTAAGCTCATCTGAAGAAGTGGGTTTTGCCCACGAAAGCTCATGAGTCTATATATTTTTGTTAGTCACTAAGGTGCCAAAGGACTACTTGTTTTTAAAGTTACAGACTAACACAGCTACCCCTTGCTAAAACAAAAGGAAAAACTATGCTGCACTTTAAAGACTAACAACATGGTTTAATAGGTGATGAGCTTTCGTGGGCCAGACCCACTTCCTCAGATCATATTCTGGAAGAGAATTGGCATGACCATATATCCCAAAGGAATATTGTGGAATAATGTAGAATAATGTGTTCACTTTTTTCATTGTATTTCTTTGGGATATATGGTCATGCCAATTCTCTTCCAGAATATGATCTGAGGAAGTGGGTCTGGCCCACGAAAGCTCATCACCTATTATACCATGTTGTTAGTCTTTAAAGTGCTGCATAGTTTTTCCTTTTGTTTTAGCAAGATCAGACTAACACGGCTACCTCTCTATTACTATGGCTACCCCTTGAGATCACTAACAACATCACCCGAAATAGTGCCCTGCACTGGAAGCTAGATCACTGATTAAGTTCATTTCTTTAAAAAAAAAGAAGAAGAAGAAGAAGAAGAAGGCTTGAAAGACCGATGTGTTGCTACTATGATCCTGAAGAAGAAATCTTTTACTTTGTTTTCCTTTTTGAAAGTGGCACTTGAAAGAATTTTACTTAAAAGGAAATTAAAATAATAACAGTGGAGCTTTTAAGTTTCAAATATTCTTACTGTCCCATCTTGTAATTCAATTTTTACTTTATTTGTGGAGCCTTCAGGGGGCTTTTTGACTCTCTCCCCATGGTTGCACCTCCAAAATGATCAGTGATTTTGAGACGAAAGACCAGCCATCTTAGCATCTGCAGCACTTACCTATGGCGTGAATACTAATTGATATGGAAATTGCTGCCTCTCCTTCCTGCAGGACATGCTGATTTAGAGGCTGTGCATCTGTTTCACATAAAGTGCCCTGCGTGCAACAAAAACCTACATTCTAGCAAAACCCAGGGCATTCTTTAGTTTTTCATAAACCATATTCCACGTGTGGGACATTGGCTAATGAATGTACAATGAAGCCAGAGAGATTTCTCTACCCATCATTGCATATTCCAAGTCTCTGAGCCCAGTTCAGCATCCTCATTATTGAGGCAAAACTCCCACTGCTTTCTAAGCCTTAGGAAGGACAACAGCTTCTGGAAGCTCATTTTGGGTTGCAGTTGGGGGAGCTGCACAGTAGTGAGAAGCAAGAGGCGCTCCCCAAATTGCCCTTGCACATCAGAACCTTGTGGGGCCCAAGCTCATAGATTTTGTGTGCTCCAGTGTTGTAGGGGAATCTCAGGGGCTGGGTCCAAGCTGGGGGACGCATCTGGTTCCCCCACCCAGAGTCATTTCTGGTTCATCACTAACCTGCTGCTCCTCTGTTACACTACCCCCCTATGGGGCTTTTCAGGCTAGCACTGTTGCAGGGGGAGGCTACAAGAGAAAGCCTGATCTATCCATGCCACTGGCCTGTCCCCAGGGGGTATTAAGTCTGCCTTATGCCCCAGCCTCACTGGCACAAATAGCCTGCAGGATAACAATGAATGTGGCCCTTTATCCCTGCTCACACAGCTTCTCCAGTGATGGAATACTTGTCTCCATTGCAGAGTTATTCAGGGGCCTAATTAAATTAATAGCTGCTAATTAAAGTGCTTTGAGATCTGGAATGAAAAGTGCCTTGAGTGAAGGAAATATTATCCTTACTTTAAAATGTTATGGGGTTTTTTTTCCGCCAGCAGCCTTTTGTGGCAGGCTAATTTTAGCAAGTTGAAAGCAATAAAGTATGATCCACCCTTTCAAAGGCTTTCATGACATTAGTTAAAGCATTTCCTAATTTACCTTCATCAAAGAAGCAATCAAAAATTGCTAATCACCTTTCTCAAGCCACTTGTGCGGGAGCAAGCGACATGGCAATCAGGCATGCAATAAAAAGATGTATACATTAAAAGAAAATAAAGGTGACAGGCTCAGGGGTCATGGGACACCTAGATATGCATCCTAGGTTTCTGTGGTCAAACTTTGGGTGAGTGTGATGGAGGGTTCATACCCCACACTGGGACAGAAGGGGTTAAAACTGTGTGGGCAAAGGAAGTCCTGCCCCTCCACCCAGACTGGGCATGTTCCAAGTGCTGGGGCAGAGGCAGCCTGTCCATACAGGCAAACTAGGCGGTCGCCTCGGGCGCCAAGTTAAATGGGGCGCCAAACGGTGGAGCAATATCATTGAGGGGTTTGGAAGTGGGGGTGCCGATTGCATGGTTCATCTAGGGCGCCAGTTGCTGGCAGCTAGTTTAGGGCCGCCCCTGTGCTGGGGCAGTATAAAAGGGAGTCGCTCAGTCTAGGCTGGACACCAGAGAGGAAGGAAATGCTGCAAGAGCTCCAGAGGTAACCAAGCCAGAGACGCTGATAATGGGAGCTGGAGACCTGGGAGACCACACTGGGCCTCCAGAGCTGGTGGAGCCTCAGAGAGAGACTGGTGCTGCGGAACCTGAGGATCTGGAAACTATGTAGACCACCCCAACGCCAGAACTGGTAGGAAGTGACCCAGGGAGGGTGTGTGAGCGGTATCTCCCGCCCTAGTGACCTCAACGTGTTGTGGTGGGATTCCCTGCTGAGTGAGTGGTAGATCACTCCCCAACTGACAGGGCCCTGGGCCCTAGGGGGGTAAGCGACAAATTGACTATCCAATAAGCAAATATTTATCCGATAGTCACTCCCTTCTGCCCCGCTCCTTGTGGCCTCTACCAGAGAGAGGCCGCAAGTGGAAAGGAGCAGGAGTCAATGCTGGAAGGAAATTGTATCGACTATACAATTAGCCAGATAAGCTCATTTTCATATCCATAATTGAGGCTGCTTCCCCAAACCCCTGAGACTCTAGCCATTAGCCTGTGCTGCTCCGCACCCCAGATCTGTGTTCCTGACTGGCCATTAGGCCGGGCCGCCCTGTAACCCAAGGGCTACACTACTGACTCTAGCCCATAGGTGTCACCACCTCAGGGCGATGGACTGACGTGGGTCACCTACAGACTGACAGCCTAACAGGCAGCATCCACACCCCCTGGGACAGGGTGTGACAGGGAGGCTGGAACGTTGCTAACAACAGTGACCCTCTGGGTAATGAGCAAGTGGCACTGATGGGCTCCCAAAGGAGCTTTATTCAGCTTTCTTCCTCTGGGATGTCGGTAGGCTCTCTGGGGGAGGAGGGTATTAAAAGTAGACGACATGGAGGAGGGACAACCCCTGCACAAGAATCAGGAGGAGGTAAGAATTCTCCTGGTTCTGACCTTCACTCAGTTGGACCCTGTGCCATGAGTAGTCTTACTGAGGTCAAGGAGGTTGCTTCTTCGTAGAAGATCTTCCCTTCTGACTCTAAGGCAGCTACATTCAAAGAAATGGCTATTAAGAAATGTACTAATGTGCATCGTCAGCCAGACGCCTTTTGCAATGTTCCATTTCGAGATGCCAAGATACAATTCAGACACCATCAGCAAAATTAAATGCTTCCCAGAGCAGATTCAATGAGATGTCTTTAATGCTACACCCTTCAAATGATCCAGAGGATCAAGTTATTCCCCCGTTGCATAGCAAAGGCATATCAACATTAATAAACTCCAACCATTGCTTATTTTATGACTATATGCACAAGTGAACATTTTATGGCCTTTCCATTGGCTATGTCCTGATTTCTGGGCAAATTAGGTCTTGGTTCTCCTTCATTGTCTCACGTCGTCATCACTTCTAGGCGTTAACTGTTCACTCAGTGTGATGGGTTCTGTCACTGGAACCTCCGTAGGACTGTCACTTGATCAGATGAAATGCCACCGAGCTCACCCTCCTGCCCTCAAGGGTGCGTCTCAACTCTCCTCCCCCGACAGAGACAGTCACCACTCTCTGCAGTATAATACGGACACTGAGATCAGACCAGCTCTGGGAAGGTTCAGCAAAGGGGACTTGTCTCAACACTTAAATGCACGGCCTCGATTGGACCAAAACCCCAGATAAATCCATCTTACCCTGCATAAAACATTATACAAGGTAAGCTCATGTTTGCCTTCTTTCAGAGTAAAGAGAGAGATGTACCGCTGCTTTTCACTCCCTGGGTAACAATTAAGACCATAAGAACAGCCATGCTGGGTCACAGCAAAGGTCCATCTAGCCCAGTATCCTGTCTGCTGACAGTGGTCAATGCCAGATGCCCCAGAGGGAGTGAACAAAACAAGGAATCAAGTGATCCCTTCCCTGCCCATCCTGGCTAATAACCATTGATGGACCTATCCTCCATGAATTTATCTTGCTCTTTTTGAACCCTGTTATAGTCTTGGCCTTCAAAACATCCTTTGGCAAGGAGTTCCACAGGTTGAGTGTGGGTTGTGTGAAGAAATCCTTCCGTTTGTTTTAAATCTGCTACCAATTAATTTCATTTGGTGACCCCTAGTTATTGTCTTATGGGAAGGAGTATATGCCTCTTCTCCATTCACATTTTCTACACCAGTCATGATTTTATAGACTTCTATCTCATCCTCCCCCCTTAGTTGTCTCTTTTCCAAGCTGAAAAGTCCCAGTCTTATTAATCTTTCCTCATAGATACATCATTATTTTTCATGGGTTTATTAATACAGTGGTTCCCAACCTTTTTTAACATATGGATCCCTTTTGAATCTATTAAAATTTCATGGACTCCTCTCCCTGGGGAAGAGAAAAAGAAGAATAAGGAAAGAAAAAGAAAGTAAGCCGTGGGCCCAATCCTTATTTTTAAACTTTCCACAGACCGCCCTGCAGTACCATCACGCATCACCAAGGGGTCTGTGGACTACAGGTTGGGAACCACTATTAATAAACAAAAGTGATTCTATTAAGTAAAAAAGGCAGGATTTAAGTGACTATAAATGCTGGCAGACAGAACAAAGTAGGCTACTAAACAAAATAAAACAGACCATGCTAGCTAAGCTTAATACATTAAAGAGACTATTTACATGTAACATCTTGTCCTCAAAGTTGTTGTAATAAGCTGCTTTCACAGACTAGATCCGATCCTTCCCCCAGTCCAGTCTTACATCTTTACAGCAGTCATCTAGGGAGAACTGAGGACCAAGGTTACCTCACTCCCCACCCTTAGGGTATGTCTACACTAACGCACTAATTCAAACTAACTTAATTCGAATTAGTTAATTTGAACTAAGCTAATTCGAATTAGTGCATCTTGACTTAAAAACTAATTCGAATTAGCGTTTTGCTAATTTGAACTAGCGCGTCCACACTGATTGGACGCTGGGTCGCATTTATGGGCAGCTGAAACTGGTTCTGGCAGGGCATCAGGTCAGTAGTTGCTTTGTGTGGCTGCTGTCTGAGACTCGTGCTTAAAGGGACCCCCCTGGACAGCCGGTTCTCAGCTTTTCTGTTTCCTACCTTGCCGAGGGACAGCAAAGTGTTTTTCTTTCCGCTTGCCTGTGTCAGTGCTTCCCATTGGGGACACTGCCACAGTTGGCACCATGGAGCCAGAGCTCACCCTGGGCATGCTGCTCCAGTTTTTGGACTTGCTGCTGCAAGCCTGCTAACAATGGGGGGAGGCTGCCTTGCACCATCTGGTGCCCATCATCCCCCTGCCTCTCCCCCTGGCCTCCCCAGGGGTTGTGGAGGAGTGGCAGCAGCACTTGGACACCAGCGTGCCCTGCCGCATCTGGCATCAGGACACCAGTAGCGACTGGTGGGACCGCATCATCCTGGAGCTATGGGGAGACCAACAGTGGACCCAGAACTTCAGGATGAGGAAGGACACCTTCCTGGAGCTCTGCAAGTGGCTCGCCCCTGCTCTGTGCAGAAGGGACACTCGCATGAGGCCCACCATCCCCCTCCAGAAGCGTGTGGCCATTGCCCTCTGGAAGCTTTCTGGACAGCTACTGATCCATCGGGAACCAGTTTGGCTTGGGGAGATCCACCGTCAGAGCAGTGCTCATGCAGGTACGGCACTCGCCGGCCACTGGGCCGGGGAGAAGGGGGGCTGCAAGGAGGGGATGGGCCGCCCCAGGGAAAACGGGGGGGAGGAGGAGGCATAAGTGACCCGCACCGGAGGGTTTGTTCTGTCCTGGCCATACTACATGCCACCCGCGGGGATTGCTTCCGGGAGTGGGGCGCGGGGCAGTGCCAGGGAACGAACACTCCCAGCCACCCGGGTGCCCCAGTGATTCGCGCTTTGCTGTGTCTCTCTGCAGGTGGTCAAGGCCATCAATCGGGTGCTGCTCCGCAGGGTGGTCTGCCTCGCCGACCCGGACGTGGTCATCCGGGGGTTCAGTGCCCTCAGCTTCCCCAATAGGAAGCCATTAATAGGACACTGTGACTCCCCTGGGGCGCTGCCCACCCCAGCGCGTCTACGTATCTGAAGTTTCACCCTGTTTCCGTCTATTCCGACCCTTGGGGGGGAGGAAGGACGTGGAAGGGGGGCCCGGGCCCGCCCCCTCTCATGGGACCCAGTCCAGGGCCCTAAGGACTCGAATCCTGCGAGATCCGGTCCGGCTGACGGGGTTTAAGACCGTAACTCGTCAGTGCACCAGCCAACTCCGGGCTCCGCCCTGGGCCACTTCCTTCCTCGTCCCTCTGGCGAGATCCCTCGTTACGCCACTTACTGAGCGCTCGGGAGGGGAGAGAGAGTCCTGGCGAGGGGTCGCTTGCAGGCAGGTGAGTGTCTCCCGCAGCTCCGTACTCCTTCCTTCCCCCCTCTCCTGTTCCGGTGCCGGCGCCTTCTTATTGCTGTGCTGGGGTGACGACCCTGGCCGCCCGTGGAAGCCCCGCCCTCGGCGTTTGCCTGGCATCGCGTTGCCCCGGCAACACACCGGGCGTCCTTGCTGCCTCGCGCCGGCCCCGGGAGCAGCATCATCAGCCTGCGCTGGCTGGACAGCGGCCGAGCAGCCCGGACACCGCCAGCTTTCCCGTGGCTGCTGGCTGCACAGGACGCGCAGGGGTTGCTCCCCCATGTCGGGCGGGAGCGTCCCGTCACAGACACACATCCCCATCCATGCCCCGGAACACCAGGCTTCCCAGTATATCAACTGCAACGGGTACTTCTCCGTCCTCCTGCAGGCCATGTGTGACCACCAGGGCCAGTTCACGGACATTAATGTGGCTGGTCCAGCAAGGCACACGACGCACGGGTGTTCCAGAACTCCTCCGTGTGCTGGAGGCTGCAGGCTGGGACCTTCTTCCCCGACCGCCACATCAGGGTCAGGGATGTGGACATGCCCATCTGCCTGGTGAGAGATGCAACCTACCCCCTACAGCCCTGGCTGATGAAGCCCTACACGGGGCACCTCAACCCCTCCCGGCAGGCCTTCAATGCCAGGCTCACCTGGGCCCACATCGTTCCTGTGGCTAGTGTGGAGATCGTGGACGTTGGAGGACTCTCCCCAAACCTCAATGAGGTCCACAATCTCCGCACAAGACCAGGCAGGTGCCCGCCTCTTGAGGCCCCGGGCAGGCTCCTGGGAGCCGCCAGCCTGGTCCTGGGAAGAGGCGGAGGGCTGGGTGGCAGTGGGTGGCTGGCTCATCCCATGCCAGGTGCAGGGTCTGCTGGCTGGGTGCTGGCAGGCTAGCAACTGGCACAAGCACTGTAGCCAGCCCGTGCCCCTTTAAGGGCTCTGGGGCCGGGACGGGGGCAGAAGAGTTTCCTTGGTTGTGCCCAGAGTGGCCACCAGGGCAAGCTGGGAAGGGCTAGCTTCCAACTAGTTCGAATTAAGTGGCTACACAGCCCTTAATTCGAACTACTTAATTCAAACTAGGCTTAATCCTCGTAGAATGAGGTTTACCTAGTTCGAATTAAGCGCTCCGCTAGTTCGAATTAAGTTCGAACTAGCGGTTTGCATGTATAGACACTATGAAAGTTAATTCGAACTAACGTCTGTTAGTTTGAATTAACTTTGTAGTGTAGACATACCCTTAGATAGGTTTCAGTTTGATCCCCCGCCCCCCATCCAGGTTTCTTGGAAAATCTGGGAGGGTTGAAGATGGATTCCAGCATCAGGTGACATGGTTACATGTCTCTGCAGGCCCTCTGTCTCCATACTTCACCTGACCCACACCCCCATCTGTCTGCCTGCAGGATGGTTTACCTCCATTGTCCCTTTGCTAATGGGCCATAATTGCCCTGAGGTATAACAATGAATAAGTAGTTACAGATACACAGCTCAGTATCCTTATCTTAATCTACAAATGTGACATATGCAAACAAATGGGGAAAATCAGATTCAGGTGATCACAGTTTTTCCTGTGACACCTCACATGAAGTATTTTGCATAAAGCACATTCTCTGTTATGTCATATTCAGAAGCATATCTTCATAAAGCATGTGGAATGCCCCATCACACTCAATTCACATGAAATTTGTTGGAGTTAGGAATCTTCTTATTTTATGAAGCCTGCTTCTGTTACAGCCATTCGTCATCAGAAACTGAGTCACTCAATACCAGTTTTCAGAGTGGACTGAAATCCTGTCTTCTCAGTCTGCATGAGTGCTTTTTCCATCTTTTCTATTCCTGTTATTTCACTTAACATAACTGAAAGAGCTGTGACATCCTCCCAAAGGAAAACAATCTTAGAACTGGGCAATTTGTAATGCAGGAGTTATTCCAAGAGCTGGAATTTTTGAGAACTCTTTTTCATCGAGAAGTGCTGAATCATTGAAACCAAAACATTTTCTGAGAAAGGAGCTGTTCTTGACTAAAAAAACTGGCTTTGAAAAAAGGTTTAGAATTGGGAAATTGTCCTGTTTTTGTCAAAACAAAATATGTTTGTTTTCTGGTTCAAAACAACACCAGTTATGACTAAATTTGGTCCTTTCCCAATTTGCAAGCAGATTGCAATGGTCTTCACTATTCAGATGTCTACACTTGAGCTACTTTAACTGGACATGTAACTCACAACACAGCATGTTTCTATCCTTTAATTGGACAATCTCTTACAATCAGATTTCCAGCAAAAATGCTTATATTTGCATGTTCAAAATTTTCTGGTACAGGTTGGACCCCCCTGGTCCAGCACCCTCTATACATGACTGGTCCTGGATGAGGGATTTTGATGGACCAACGGAGGCCATTTCTGGCCCCCTGACACCAGCCCCACCACCTGTCCTGCCGCCCCACTGGGCTTCCCAGCTCACCCAGAAGCCCATCTAGGTCATGCACCAGACATCCTGTCCCCAACCTCCCTCTCCCCCACCCCCCATACAGCCCAGCTGAGCCACATGTCAAGCTCCCTGGCTTCCCCAGGCTGCCCAGCTGGGTCACATGTGCTGGGCTCCTATACCCCCATCCCTCCTGCACCAGGCTGGGTTCCCCACCCCAGCATTGCACGAGGCTCCTGGGCCCCATCACCCTCCTCAGTGCACCAGGAATCTCTGATCCTGGAACATCCATGGTCCTGCCAGACCAGAGAGTCCTGGCTTATAGAGCTGCAAGCTGTATTCTGAAACTCTCACTTCAAACTGATTTTTTTTCCTCCATGAACATTTCTGCCATTGTACTCGTGTGCCAGCAGTTCTATGGGCAGCAAACCCAATAATAAGGGTATGAACCACTGTGCTGAATTTGCTTAAAAATCTGAAAGAAAATTCACCAAAACCTGTTGGCCACATTAGCCTATGTCAAAATGCTTGATACGTCTAACAGGCCTGATTCTGACTCTGGTGCAGTGCTCTGGTCAGTGGTTAGAGGCCGTACAGAATCTGCCAGGGGCCAGGCAGTAACCCATCAGCACACACAAAGTGTAGCTCTGAAGTAAGGGACCGTACGCTGCTAGAGAGGCTGGGGCTGGGGTGAGACAGAAGTGGGGGTCTGCAAAAATACCCCCAAACCTGATCTCTACAGGCTTTGGTATAAAACATCCCCCCACAATCTTAAAAACCTAGATTTTGGGGATAAAATCTGGTGCCACCACCCAAGGAAGGATAAGAAAATCAGGGGGGAGATCACTTGGGAAATCTCACCCCTGAAGTACAAACCAGGGCACACAAATTATCCAATGCCAGGTTAATAAAAAGAAAAGAGAAAGAACTTTTATTATCACCACAATATTCCTGTTGCAAGCATCAAGACTAGATGGAAAAGTAACAAAACCCATTTTGAAATGCACAGATCCCATTTCCCAAACCATAAAACCGATTTATCTAAACTTTATCCTACTTACGGATAGTGAAGTGTCTATTCTTGGAAGAATAGTGATAGAAATGTAGCCGTGTTAGTCTGGGGTAGCTGAAGCAAAATGCAGGACAATGTAGCACTTTAAAGACTAACAAGATGGTTTATTAGGTGATGAGCTTTCGTGGGCCAGACCCACTTCCTCAGATCAAATAGTGGAAGACAAATCTTGGAAGGACACTGGACCTCAGTAGCTGGAGAGAAACTGCCCCCAGAACAAAGGAGGGAAACCCCAAAAATTCCTTAGTCCCAGTTTGAAATTCCTACCTACAATCCTATTGGCTAACTCTACCTGGGTTAGGTGTAGTTAACCCCTTGGTCCCCAGGCTGCTGGTTAGCCCTCTTGATCATGACAGACAACAGGGGGTATAGTGGGAGTGGGGGGCTGATTAGCATGGGGAGTGTGAGCTGCAACATAGCCTGCAGGAATGGCTGGGGAGTATGACAAGTCAGGGGATGCGAATTCTCCTCAGACGAGATGCAGTGAGCCTCCCTTTGGAGGCGTGACACGGGCCTGCCACGTCTGGAGCGCTGCCAAAAGGGTGCCTGGGCCGTGACCCTGCCCCACCTCACTCTTCCCCCTTGGCCCATCTCACGCTGCTGCTCTTCCCATCCACGTTCCATTTCATCCCCGCAGGCACCCCCAGCTGCCACGCCCGCCTCTCCGCCCCTCCACTGCCCCTCATGCTTCTCTACTGTGCCCCTCCCCCCACCCCATCCTCTCTTCCCAGCACTCAGGCCACTTTTCAACAGGGAGATGATGTGGACTGTGGGGAGGAGTCCTCAGGAGGAGGAGGCCCGGTGGAGGTGAACTTTGGGATTGAGCTAGAGTAGGACCATGGTCTGGGCTAGTGGTGGGGAACCTTTTTTGGGGTGGGGGCCATGGAAAAATCAGTTGGGGGGCTGCATAGAAGTGAGAAGCCGGGGGGAACCCTCACTGACATGGCCCGGCCTGAGAAGGAGAAAGACACTCCCCACATTCCCCTCACACACCAGAGCTTGTGGATTTTGTGTGCTCCAGTCTCATAGTCGGGTGGGGGAGGGGGAAGAGCTGGAGCACCAGCACGGGTTCCCCAATGATGGGGGGAGCCCTGAGCCTTGGGGGCCAGATCCAGGCAAGCCAGGAGCCGCTCCTGCCCCCCAGGCCTTAAGTTCCCCACCCCTCTCGGTTGATGGCGGCCCCTCCCACATCTCGGGAGCTTCCAGTGCTCAGGAACAGCCTTCGCAAATGTGGGAGTCACGCACCATTCTTGTGCATGGACAGCCCTTGTGAGGTTGCCATAAACCAGAGGAATCCCCAGTTCTTCTCTAATCTATACGGGGGGCTGTATTGGCCTCATCCAGTGGTCAGACTCTCTTGCTCATCCTCTCTTTTCCCAGGAGCTGCCTTCTCTGCTACATTTCCCAGGGCAAACCTCACAGAATTTAGCCCTTCCTACCTATCATCACGTGAACCTTCTGATTTACAACTGATTGGTTGTTTCCCAGGCCAGAAGAGACCACTGTGTTCATCCAGTCTGAGCTCCTCTGTAACAAAGGCAACAAAATGTCCTCCCGCTGCCCTCCCAAAAAGAAAATCCCTTAGAGCATATCTTTTGGAAGAACATCCGATCTTGATTTAAAAACTTGAAAACGTAGGGAGCATCACCTATCTGACACATACAAGCTTATGAAAAGCAACTGCAAAATGGCCTTTCTTAAATTGAAAATGTTACCTTGTAAATCAAACGTTCGAGTATTACCTTTCTCCCCTAACTCAGATGGCAAGCACACGTTAAATAAACTTCTGCTGCTACATCGTAAGAGAATCCTGCAGAGTTATGCCATGCCATTCAAAGACAGACTATGTTGCAGATCCTCCTTATGTAGATCCGGGTTAAGAATTTGCAGAAATGAGTCTTGATTGGGGTGGCTCGGTTGATGCACCTGCCGGGAGTATAACGGCTGGACAATCAGCATGCACCGAGAATCAGGCACTAAAAAATGGATACCCCCATAATCGTAAGCACTTTTGTAATCCTTCTCTCCAGCTACTTTTTCGATTGTGATTCTGGGTCAGGATAATATCTTCCCCTTGAGAGTCAATGAATGGTGCCTAAAAAGATTTTGTTGACACCCATGACTTTTTCCTTTGGAAGAATTTCCTGGATGTCTTGATTCTTTTGTTTTACCACTGGTAGCTGTGGGGATTCCCGCAGCAAGGTACATCTGTGTGTTGCAAGCAGAAATACCATCTGGAGAAATGTTTCTAGTCTGCGTCCAGGGTTATGGCTGACAACGTTCTCCTTGATTAAAGGGGCGGATGAGAGTGTAAAAAAGTCGGGGGGGGGGGTTGTGAGTCCAAAAATATTTGTTTTATTCTGTCAAATCAAGCTCTGAGACAAAAGTATTAATCCTTATCATTTCATGCATTCTAATGCCACTCAGCCAGATTCCCACTGCAACTACTTCACTGCAACTATGCAATTAGCAAGCACACTCGTGCGCCCCTACAAAAATCTGCTTTTGTGCCTTGGGCAAGGTTGATACTGTACGCAGAGGTGGAGGGGACACCAGATAAGACAACACGCGCAAAGTGGTTTTTGCATGCAATAAATGAAACTTGTTGGAGATTTGACCCCAAAATCCGTCAATGAATAAATCGCAAAACATATTTCAAATAAATTGAAAACACAAAAGATTCAAGTATTTGCTGATTTACATCACATTAAAGTCAGTACGATCACAGGGGATGTAAGCCAGCCCACAAATTGATTTCTTTTCTGTAGTTCATTTTCATTAAGCCGCTATTCCAGACAGAAAACTCAGCTGGTTAAAATCATCATGGGTCTAGAACTCCCTGTGGCTACAAGGTTGAAGGTCAAATGCAAACTCCGCCTTCACAGATTGTCTAGTGCTCAGTTCTCAGTTACTGTAAAGAAAGCCAGACCAACCAAATGCAATTCAGGGAATCTAAGCGTTAGTTAAAACTGCTAACCAATAGGGCAGTCACAGAAGAAACTGTGGTGATATGGGTCTCCTCAAAGAGCCCAGGATAATACAATACAACAGCAGCCTGTTCAGACAATGACGAAACCCGAGCAGACTGAGAAGTAAACAGCTCCAACTACAATTCTGTCTGTCACTGAAACAGCAATAAAACCTTATCAAGAAGAACTCGCAAGTGCCTAATGAGAATCAGATGCAATGTAATATAGGCTACAGGGCATAGTCTTCTCCAGATGCACAGGGAATTATATACATCAACAGAACATAATTCGGTTTCTTCTTGTATTTTTCATATTCAGTGTATCCCAAAGAGCTTTATAAAGAAACGAGTTAATTGCTGGCTGCAACAGGTAGGAAAACAGCCTTTACATGGCTTTGGATGGTAGAGTGCTCTTTTGACTTATTCCTGACTCCCTGCAAAAAGTACAGTCGATGCTGTAACATATATATTTTTTGTTCGTCTCTAAGGTGCTACAGGACCCTATGTTGTTTTTCCTCTGGATAGTCATTAGAATGGTGAAAGGAACTTAATCTTAATGGTAATCTGCAAAGGGGTGAGGTGGGGTGTGCCCTCTTTTGTCTCTCTCCCTTTCTTTTGTGTCATGTCTGTACTGCAGCTGAGGGAGGAGTAATGGTCATGGATATGATATACATGTGCTGGATCAGCTTGAGTGAGCATGCTACAAATAGCAGTGTGGAGGTAGAATCATAGAACACTAGAATTGGAAGGGACCTTGAAAGGTCACCAAATCCAATCCCCTGCCCTCACCCAGCAAGACCAAACACCCAGATCATCCCTGACAGGTGTCTGTCTAACCTGCTCTTAACTATCTCCGGTGATGGAGATTCCACAACCTCCATAGGCAATTTATTCTAGTGTTTCACCACCCTGACATGTAGGAAGTTTTATTCTAAGGTCAACCTAAGCCTCCCTTGCTGCAGTTTAAGCTCATTGGCCATGGTGGGATGGGTAGTAGAGTAGGCTAGCTTCCTGAGTATATGCCTAGGATCTCAGGCAGGGTAGTTCTGGGCAGCCAGACTATGCCACCATCCCGTGCCCTCACACTGCTATTCTTCATGTGCTAACTGAAGCACAGCTGGCATGTGCCTGGCTACCAAAGCCGGTAATTAGATCTCCCAGGGCTGAATACAGTGGGCCTAAAAGAGAGTACTAGAGGAGGTGGTTCATTGTTAAAAGCTGTTCTTTTCTGAGGACCTCTCGTTTTTCTGCTATGAGCTTTCTCACCCTTTTTTGTTTGTTTTGTGTTTTTGAAGGGAGATGGCAAGTCACTTCAATCTGTTGGCATGAAGTGGGGGTGTGGCTGAGGTCTAAGGCCTCTCAGCTCATTATTTCAGGGCAGGGGAAAACTAAGAAAACAAACTGGACCCACCCTGACCAAAGGATCTGCAAAGGGCTTTGAGTTTGGCATTCGAAAGAGTGATCCTCAAAGAACTTTTATCCCCTCACTAGACCATCTCCTGGGATAGGCTCCAAACCCTCTGGTGTGTTTTAGCTTCTAAGCGCTATTTTGGGGACAAAACTCTCAGAGGGGTAGCCATGCTAGTCTGTATCTTTACAAACAACGAGTAGGCCTGATGAGCTTTCATGAGCAAAACCCACTTCTTCAGATGAGATGCTCTTTGGGACAGAAGCTTCAGGGGGTAGCCAACTTAGTCTGTGCAGGATAAACTTAAAAAACAACAAATCGTCTGGTAGCACTTTATAGACTAACAAAACAGGTAGATGGTATGACGAGCTTTCGTGGGCATAGTCCACTTCTTCAGATGACCAGAGTTTGGGACTTCTGGGACAAAGAGGAATCCCATATTAGATCAAAGAGGGTTTGTAGATTCTGAACTCTGTGGGGCAGGGGCTGTCCATTTGTGTATGTTTGTTTTTACAGCGTTTGGCACTATGAGGTCCTGAGCCAAGACAGGGGCTCCTATGCTTCGCCTCTAGCACACATAATGAGTTTGGCTTGGGTGTTTCACACATACCATCTCAATAGAGAGAGAGAAGGCAAAAAGGAATTCTGGATTCTAAGCTTTATTCAGTCTTGGCCAAAACACAGAGAGGGGTGGCCGTGTTAGTCTGCATCTGCAAAAATAACAAGGAGTCCTGTGGCACCTTAGAGATTTTACCCATACAAACTTAGAGACTAACCCAGGGTATGTCTACACTACCCCGCTAGTTCGAACTAGCGGGGTAATGTATGCATACCGCACTTGCTAATGAAGCCCGGGATTTGAATTTCCCGGGCTTCATTAGCATAAGCGGGGAGCCGCCATTTTTAAATCCCCGCTGCTTCGAACCCCGTGTAGCGCGGCTACACGGGGCTCGAACTAGGTAGTTCGGACTAGGGTCCTATTCCGAACTACCGTTACTCCTCGTGAAACGAGGTGTACCGGTAGTTCGGAATAGGCACCCTAGTCCGAACTACCTAGTTCGAGCCCCGTGTAGCCGCGCTACACGGGGTTCGAACCAGCGGGGATTTAAAAATGGCGGCTCCCCGCTTATGCTAATGAAGCCCGGGAAATTCAAATCCCGGGCTTCATTAGCAAGTGCGGTATGCATACATTACCCCGCTAGTTCGAACTAGCGGGGTAGTGTAGACATACCCACATTTATTAGGGCATAAGTTTTTGTGGTTAAAATTGGTTAGTCTCTAAGGGTACGTCTAAACTACATGCCTCTGTCGTCAGAGGCATGTAGATTTGTTGTTTTGGCAAAGGCAAATGAAGCCGCGATTTAAATGATCACGGCTTCATTTACATTTACCTGATCAGCTGTTTGTCCGCTCAGCACGCTGGTCTGGACGCTCCCCTGCCGACATCAAAGCCCTTTGTCGGCAGCCCCGGTAAACCTTATCCCACGAGGAATAACGGGGCTGCCAACAAAGGGCTTTGATGTCGGCAGGGGAGCGTCCAGACTAGTGCGCTGAGCGGACAAACAGCTGATCAGCTGTTTGTCGGCTCAGCGCGGCAGCCATGTAAATTTAAATGAAGCCGTGATCATTCAAATCGCAGCTTCATTTGACTTTGCCTATGTGTCTAATCTACATGCCTCTGACGACAGAGGCATGTAGTCTAGACACAGCCTAAGGTGTAACGGGATTCCTCATTATTTGGTCAAAAGAATGTGGTCAGTGATGTGTACTGAGGGGTGATGACAGGCACGCCCAAGGACAGAAGAAGACTATAATCTACCTGAGAAGCAAGGAACTAAGGGGGGGAGGTGGCTCTGTGCTTCCGGAAGGGGCGGGACAGCAGAGCGCTTCCGCAGTGATATAAAGGGCCCAGTCGGGAGGCTCCCAAGGCAAACGCCTCCTTTATCCACCAATTGTCTGCGGGCCTGTCGGGAATGATGGGATCATGTTACCAAAATCAAAGTTTTAAACCACTGAAATGAAAAGCCAGCCCCTTCTCAGCTAGGGCCTGACCCAGCTCTCATCACAAGCAGGAGCCATTTCTCACTGACTACAGTCGAAGTTAGATCAAGCCTGTAATCGGCTTTTCCTTGCGTGGTCTGTGCTAGCACAATTTTGCCCGTTCTCCAGGGCAGAGGTCAAGGAAAGTTTAGCTAGGGGTAGTTAGGGTTGAGTTGGGGTTGGTGGAGATGGATGGCACGAGACAAATGGTTTGGTCATTGTCTTTGATCCATCCCCTCCAGGGTACCTAGTGTGGGCCGCTGTCGGCAGACAGGCTACTGGGCTAGATGGACCTTTGGTCTGACCCAGTACGGCCGTTCTTATGTTTTTATGTTCTAAGCTCAGGGTCGGGGGTCTCACTGGACCACCTTGATTTTCATGCAAACCTGCTCCTGGGTGGCCAGGCTGGCAGCTCTCCTGCCCTAGACGGCCACTTTCCTGTGCCTAGTGCGGAGGTCGTGGACGTTGGAGGCCTCCCCCCAGACCTGGATGAGGTCCTCGATCTCCGCACTAGACCAGGTGGGCGCCCGCCTACTGTGGCCCCGGGCAGGCTCTGGGAACCGCTGCATGGCAGAGGGTGGCCGGCTCGTGCCGTGCCAGGTGCAGGGTCTGCTGGCTGGGTGCTGGCAGGCTTGCATCTGGCACAGGCACCATAGCCAGCCCGTGCCCCTTTAAGGGCTCTGGAGCCGGGAGGGGGGCAGAAGAATTTCCCTGGTTGTGCCCAAAGAGGCCACCAGGGCACGCTGGGAAGGGCTAGCCTCCCACTAGTTTGAATTAAGTGGCTACACAGCCCTTAATTCGAACTACTTAATTCGAACTAGGCGTTAGTCCTCGTGGAATGAGGTTTACCTAGTTCGAATTAAGCGCTCCGCTAGTTAGAATTAAGTTCGAACTAGCGGTTTGTATGTGTAGCGCCTATCAAAGTTAATTCGAACTAACGTCTGTTAGTTTGAATTAACTTTGTAGTGTAGACATACCCTTGGTCAGGCATGACTTGCCTTTCGTGAATCTATGTTGACTATTCCTGATCACTTTCCCCTCTTCCAAATGCTCCAAAGTGGATTCCTTGAGGATCCCTTCCATGATTTTTCTGGGCACTAAACCTGACCGGTCTGTAGTTCCCTGGATTGTCCTTCTCTTTTTTAAAAGATGGGCACTACGTTTGCCTTTTTTCTATTGTCTGGGGCCTGTCCCGATCTCCACAAGTTTTCAAAGATAATGGCCAAAGGCTCTGCAATGGCATCTGCTAATTCCCTCAGCACCCTCGGATGCATTAAATCCGGACCCATGGATTTGTGTATATTTAGCTTTTCTAAATAGTTCTTAACCTGCTCTTTCTCCACCGAGGGCTGCCCACCTCCTTCCCATACTATGTTGCCTAGTGTAGTAGTCTGAGAGTTGATCTTGTCTGTGAAGACAGAGGCAAAAAAAGCATTGAGTCCTTCAGCTTTTCCCACATTATTGTCATTAGGTTACCTCCCTCATCCAGTAAGGGCCCCACACACTCCCTGATCACCCTCTTATTCCTAACATGCCTGTAAAACCTTTATTGTTAACCTTCACATCCCTTGCTAGCTGCAATTCCAATTGCACTTTGGCCTTCCTGATTACACGCCTGCATGCTAGAGCATTATATTTATACTCCTCCCTAGACATCTGTCCAAGTTTCCACTTCTTGTAAGCTTCCTTTTTGTGCTTAAGCTCACTAAGGATTTCCCTGGTAAGCCAATGCGGTCACCTACAATATTTGCTTTTCTTGTTGCGCATCAGAATGGTTTCTTCCTGTGCTTTCAATAAGGCTTCTTTAAAAGGAGCTCTCCTGGACTCCTTTCCCCCTCATGTTAGCATCCCAGGGGACCCTGCCCATCATTTCTCTGAGCAGTGCTTTTTTTTTTAATAAGAAAGCAAAGTTATTGAGCAAAAAAAAAGGGGGGGGGGGACTTGTTGAGAAAAAAAAAAGCCCCACATGGGGCTGAAATACAGTCGCAGTCTCTTTAAGAGCCACCCCAGGAAAACAGGTACCGGTACACATGGGGTACATGCCATTCTTTTTCTGTGTGCTGGGAAAATAGGTGATGGTACGCTCTTCCGGGCCGTACCATCACAAAAAAGCACTGTCTCTGAGGGAGTCCAGGGTCTGTATTTTGCTTTTCTTCTTGTCAAGATCCCTAAATCTACCATCTCATGATCACTGCTGCCCAGGTTGCCACCCACATCTACTTCCCCTAGTAGTTCCTCTCTGTTTGTGAGCAGCAGGTAAAGATGTGCATGGCCCCTGGTTGGTTCCTTCAGCTTTTGTACCAGGAAGTTATCCCCAACATTGTCCAAAAACTTCCTGGATTGTCTGTGTACTGCTGCATTGGTCTCCCAGCAGATGTCAGGGTAATTAAAGTCCCCCATGAGAATCAGGGCCTGTGATCTGGAAGCTTTTCTTAGTTGTCTGAAGAAAGCTTTATCTATCTCATCGACCTTATCTGGCAGTCTATAGCAGACACCAACCACGACATTACTTCTGTTGCTCCCGCCTCAAAGCTTAACTCAAAGATCTGAACAGGCTTTTCTCCCACTATTTACTGGGGCTCTGAGCAATCACACTTCTCTCTTACGTACAGTGCAACTCCTCCTCCTTTTCTCCCCTGCCTGTTCTTCCAAAACAGTTTACACCCTTCCATGACAGTGCTCCAGTCATGTGAGTCATCCCACCAAGTCTCCATTATTCCAATCAAATATTAATTGTTTGACTGTGCCAGGGCTTCTAATTCTTCCTGCTTGTTTCCTTGGCTTCTTGTGTTCATGCACAGACACCTTAGATAACTAGCTGATTGCCCGACCTCCTCAGTATGAATCAGGTGTCCTCCTTTGGAGCATCTTGTTCCTTGTGTTTCTTTCCGGTATCCCACTTCCCCACTTACCACAGGGCTTAGGTCGCTGTCCCTCAACAAACCTAGTTTAAAGCCGTCCTCACTAGGTTTGCAAGCCTTCCTGCGGAGATGCTCTTTCCTCTCTTGGTTAGGTGGATCCCATCTCTTCCTAGCAACCCTTGTGCCCAGAACATGGTCGCAGAAACGAAAGCCCTCTCTCTGACACCACCTGTGCAACCACGCATTTACTTCCGAGATTCAACTATCCCTACCTGAACTTTCTCCTTCAACAGGGAGGATGGATGAGAACACCACTTGTGCCTCAAACTCCTTGAGTCTTCTTCCCAGTGCTACATAATCTGCAGTGACCTGCTCAAGGTCATTCTTAGCCGTATCGTTAGTGCCTACATGGAGAAGCAGGAAGGGGCAGCGATCCGAAGGTTTGATCAGTCTTAGAAGACTCTTGGTCACATCCTGAATTCTAGCTCCAGGTAAGCAGCACACTTCTTGAGATTCCCGGTCTGGACGGCAGATGAATGACTCCATCCCTCTTAGGAAGGAGTCCCTGATCTCCACCACCCATCTTCTTCTCTTGGGGGTGGTGCTCATGGAACTCCCATCCCTAGGACTACGCATCCCATGCCTTCCAGTCTATGGGATCTTCTTCTGATCCCTTCCCTCAGAGGTCTCTGCCAAAACATTCTCCACCGTAGTACCTGTGCAGAGAGTCTGAAAGCGATTACTTACCTCTATCAGGATTGGGATATTTGAGTTTTCTTTCTTCTCCTGGAGGTTACATGCTGCCTGTTTTCTTCCCTGCTCTGTAGTGCCTGCTCTCTCTGGTTCTCCAGCCTGCTGTGCCTGCAGTATTAAATGCTGCCTTCTGTCCAGAAAGTCTTCATCTTCTCTGATGAAATGTAGGGTTGACACTTGGGCCTCCAGTCCTTTAATCTTCTCTTCCAATATGGAGACCAGCTTGCACTTCGTACAGGCGAAATCCTTTCTGTCTTCCGGGAGGAAGACAAACATGGCACATATAATAAATAAATAAATATAAATAAATAATAATGAGATGTGAGGGTGAAATTCACCCCCTATGCAGAGGGACCTGCACAAAGCCTATCGACTGCTCCTGTCCTTCTGAAGCTGCTTTTGAAAAGCTGTAGTGGTATAGAGGCTCGTGCTAGGACATCATAGGGGGTGAATTTCCCTCAGAGGCTGGAGAATCCTGTGAACACTTACACAGCCGCCGTTGCTAATGGGAGGTAAATGAGAATTGAGCCTAAAGTGCCAAATAGGAGACATGTGTTTTTAAGTCCACACAGGATTGGGGCCTTCACCCTCACTTCAAAGCTAGGGTTGTCGGCTTTCTAATTGCTGGTAACCAGATCCCTTGTCCCACCTCTTCTCTCGCAGCCCCACCCCTCCTCGGTCTCTTCCCCAAGGCCTCACCCTCGTCACTCGCTCCTCCCCTCCCCCACTACTCACAGGATCGTCACCACCTCCTACTTCCTCACCTGGGCTCCCTCCGCTCTGGGGCTGGGACAGGAGCAGCTGCCACCTGAGAAGGGCCTGCTGGTAGGAGACACACCCAACTAAGCAATAACTGGACATTTGGTGTCCAGTCAGTACATCTGGCAGGACACTGCCAGGTCCCCTTTTCAACTGGTCTTTCCAGTCTGGGCCCCTGACACCTTAAATGGGACCCAGACACAGAAACCGCACACTAGACTGTCCCAGGAAAAACCCAGATGGATGGGCAGCGGTATTTGAAGCACTTACCCAAAATAAACTCAACCCCACAAACCCCCAGTGAGTTAAGAATCATTCCCCCCTTTTTACAGGAGGCCGGACGATAGGGGATACTTAGTGACTTGCTCCACACCATCATCTACACAGCAGCTCAGAGGTATAATCGTCAGCGCCACCTGAGAACAACTCCCTGGCTGTGTACTTGGGTGGGTAGCCTGGGCTGCCACTAATGCCAACCCAACCACCTGCTTTTCTTTGGTGCAAGCTGGACCAGAACTGGCATGAATTACACCATCCTGCTGCTCGTGTAGACATGCATTCCCCACGTGGGAGAACCTTGCACCTGGGAAAGGAAAGCGTGCTTCCTTCCTTGCAATATTTATGCATAATCCAAAGCAATCCCAGCTCAAATGTAGGCACCTCTAAACCACACCAGGAAGGATTGTTTTAAGGCCAAAGTACAGCACTGGCGTAGAGGAGGACTGAGTTCCGTTCTCAGTGCAGCCACAGAGTTTCTGTTTTGCCCCCGGCTCCTTGCCCCTCCTCTGTCTGGTTCCAATGCTTCCATGGTATATTGGGGATGACTCGTCATGGGAGAGTCCCGAGTGTCTGTTTGGCCAGAGACGAGGGCCTTGAGAGGCCCAGACAAAAGTGCAGACAGCCCCATTTCCTGTCTACCGCCTACTGGAGGTTGACTCATGTCATAGATTTAGAGGCATCGACTTTAAGGCCAGGAGGAACCATTCTGCATAATACAGGCTAGGGAATTTCCCCCCTGCTAGGTCAGTGAAACCCCCTCAACAATTGCATTCCTGCTCAACAATTGCAAACCCCCTCAACAACTGCATTCCAACAATCAGGCGGTTGGCTGTAGTCGCTGATGTGCATGATGACGCAGAGGTGAATTGCTGAAGGGCAAACAAGAACCGCACTCCTCCACATTTACCACACACTGGGCTCAAAGGCCTTTTAGTTACTTTGTTCTACAACCAGTAATGCACGTCTATGTCATGGTTTAGGTTAGGACGATTGGCTCAGCATCGTGTCTGGCACTACCAATGACCTGGTGGGCAGTCCCTAGCCCTCTGAGTCCCTTGCATGTTTCAAAAGAGAAGGTGGCAGCCCGAGTGTGCTGGGTCAGCATCTCCCCTCCTGCTACCGTTGTGCCAGGTGTCACCTCCTGACTTTGCTCCCCCTTCAGCTCTGGGGTGAAGCAATTCATGGGTGAGCTCCTGCACCTTAGCCAGGAGCGGCCCTAGACGAACTGCCGGCAACTGGCGCCCTCGGCGAAACACGCGATCGGCGCCCTCGCCTCCAAAGCCCTCAACGGCCGTTTAACTTGGTGCCCTAGGTGACTGCCTAGTTCACCTGTATTGACAGGCCACCACTGACCTCAGCCCCTTGCCCCTTGCTGACTTGAAGGGGAAGTGAGGATGCATTCGCAATTTGCAGCCTCGGTGCCCCCCCGCCTCATAAAGTCAGCTCTATAAGACAGTAGGGCCTATAAAAATGTCAGATTAATTACCCACTCACCTGGAGGCATAGAATTAAGGATTAAAAAACAACACCCAGGGGACCTTTTAATGAGCAGAGAACCGGGTAGTTTATCTCCAGAGTCACTCTCTGCCTTACAAGTTCCCGGCTTTTGTTACGAGAAGTGTAACATTTTGTGACCCCCAGTTCAGCAACTGTAGGAAAGATGCCAGAGGGGTAGACGTGTTAGTCTGTAACCTCCACGCTGCTCTAGCCCGTGCTGGGGCAGAGAATCCATAGCAGTGAGCTCTGGCTGTTTGAAACAAAAAGAATGTACCTTACTCCTGGAATTTGGAGGTAGGATTGTCCTGAGGTTAGAGTGTAACCCACACACCTCCCGGGTGTGATACCCTGGCCCATCTAGTGGCACTGAGGCCATTTACAGAGAGAGTAATAAGTCTCCTTTACAGCCTTAGCTGAGAGCCAGCTGGCTTTTAGCTTATGTGGTAGAGGCTCATATTCTTAACTCCAGAGGACCCAGGTTCAATGCTGCCTGCAGTTGACTAGGCTCTGCCAGCATTATGAGAGCACTTCGCTTGCTCTAGGGGAGAGCTGGATTAAATTCCTGCTGTACCACAAACATCCTGTGAGACCCTGGGCAAGTCACCTAGTCGTTGGGCCTCGGTTCTCCATCTGTAACGTGGCGTAAGAGGGCTTCCCTCTTTCAAAGGGTGTGTTGTGAGGATAAATACACAAAAGGTTGTGAGGCACGAAGGGGTGATACGGCCCCAGACGTTCCTAAATGAGAGAGATGTGCAAACAGCGCCTAGAACATTGTGGTTTCAAACTGGGAGCTTAGAAACCTTGTTGGAACAGAAGGCAACCGTGGTAAACGCTGCTACATGTCACGCTAATTTGAACGAGAGAGACAAGCGTTGGCTTTGTGCTCTGCTATTGCTACATGCCTCAGCTCCTCTGAGCCTGCTGTTACCGTTGGAGGCCCTGAGGGCAACACAATGTTGGTTATAGCAGAACTTCCCACAGGCTCTTCTTACGGATGCCTATTAACCATGCAGAGTGCACTAGCGACAGGCTCAGAAACAACCCGAGACACACCAGTGATGCTGCTGGAGTGGGTGACATGCCTCACATCAGCGCAGACGCTTATTTTATGCTGTCACACGTCAACATAGCAACGTTTATCACAACATCGCATCACAGACAGGTGACTTTCTTCCCCAGAGAAGAGCACGAAGGATGTTGCATAAGAAAAGGAAGGGCTTTCAGGTGTAAACAAGTCAGCCAATAACCCAAATGTGAGCAGTCAGTGAATGTACCCAGGCCTGCTGATAGGGGAGTGCAAAGGGGGCAACTACTCGAGGGCCTGGCGATTCTAAAGGCCCAGACCCCAGACCCTTTAAATCGCCATCAGAGCACTACGCGGTGCACTCCAGGCGGCTCTACGGGCGAGGAGAGTGCTGGCGTGGTGCGTGCCAGGCAGTGCTGAGGGTTGGCTTCACCCAGCCCTTCCCTTCTGCCCAATGCCCTGCTCCTTCCAGGAGCACAGCGCTGACCCTCCCCACACATCTTGCCAGGGGGCAGCATGGCTGTCGGCTCCCCTGAATGTGTCTGTTGGTCACGCTCAGCAGAGCTGACTTGCTCAAGCGTTGACCTGCCCCTCGGACCTGCCCCTCACGTCTGCTCAGTCCAGAGTGTCTGTTGTTGAATTCTTGGTGCCTTTTGCAATGTTCGCTTTCAACCTGTGGGAAAAATGCCTTTTTCAGGGGAGTTAAACTCCAGGGAACAAACATGGAAGCGGTGGCAACTTGGCAATTTGCCACCGGTGAGAGGAGCATTCCCGATTCGGAAAGAACCTGCGTTCATCTAGCTGTCTGACTTGTATTAGCATGAATTACTGCTCTGCCCCCTCCCTTCACCAGCCTGGAGTGAAAGGCCTGCAGGGAATCCAAGTACTTCCCCCTCGCTCCCTGATACTCAGAGGAATGGGCAGAAAAGCAAGCCACCACGTCCCAGTACACACGGCTGCTGCCTCCCCCTCTCAAAATGGCGCCCTTGCTCACCACACCCTGTATGTCACGGAAGCAGGAAGGGGTGGTGCTAAGTAGCTAGACTGGCATTATGCCACCCTATGCAAAAGGAATCCCCAGGGTGCCATGGAGGATGCCTTTGTGGCTACTTGGGAGAGGGGTCTCTTGTATCCGACCTATGTAGTCTGTGTATAACCGAATGTTGGATACATCCAGACTGCAAAGCAGGGCAATTAGGGTCAGAGAGTAATAGCCAAAATGAAGACGCCTTTTAAATTTCCCCAAGCTGGATCTGAACCCCAATTCTGCCTCTGCCTGTGCTTTTTATTATATCACCACTCTGGAGCCCGTTCCCCACAATCTAGGAATAAATCATATCCATAAAATGTCCAACTAATGCACTCATTCTGTAATGAGACTGGGGGGGAAATATATGTACGATGGGAAAGGTTTTATTTTTTCTCCTCCTCCTTCTGAGGAATCATTCTGTGACGCAGATGAATTGTTTTGCAGCATCTGAGATTTGAGGAAACGAAATAATGACTAGAAAGTTTGTCTTTATTGCATCCATCTGCTTGGTTAGGAAAAAGAGCAGTTCCTTATGATGACATATGTATGATAACACATCTGCCGCCGGGAGTCCCAGTAGAGTGTGTTGGCCCTCTTTAGTTTCTTTCTATTAGGCAATTGAACAAAAAAAAACAAAGCAAAACAAAAAACAAAACAACGATGTTGCTTTTGCCAATGCGAGTTCCCAACGCTGCAGGCTAGATGAAAAATCCACCCAGTCGCGGCGGCGTACGATGTGTGTTTAAAAATCGTACAGTGTTGGTAATGGAAAGGTCATTGTGCATTACCCAGAGGTTCTAGGGGAGAGGCAGCAGTGTGCTAGAGTACAAACACACCAGACACAAAGGGAACAGGAAGCTGAGAAACATCATTTGCAATGCTGAGCAGCAATTAAAACCATGAAGACTTAGATTCAGGGGATTTCAGTAGCTGAGGTGTGAGGCCCTGCGCTGGGTGAAAGAAGCCTATGGGAGTTTTGCCACTAGGGTAGGTGGATGGAGTTTGGGTTGTGCTATAATATGCAAATGGCTATGTCCGAAGGCTGAAGTGACTGTTTCTAGAGAGGGATGTAGGACAGGCATGAATACTGCATCCTAGGATGGGTAAGGGAGGCAGGGGACTAATTCTGTTGTGGAGGGAGGGGCTGAGCAGACTCAGTAAATTGTCCTGTAAAAATTACCTCCTGGGACACAAAAGGGGTGGGGGAGACAGGAAACTGAACTGCCCAGACGGGTGGATTATAATGGCCCCACCTGGCCTAAAAATCCATACATCTCACTCTGTGGGAGGGTACATTCAAAATCCCTGGGCTCACTCAGCCCTGAGAGCGGAGGGGGGTGTCGTGAGACTTGGATGTCAAAAGCCTGGGAGTGGGGAACATGGAGAGGCTTCCAGAAGACCAGAATCGCGTCCAACAACCACACTCCCTGTGGGGTCATGCTGCTGCCCTGCTTTTTTGGGTCAGTCAGGCCTGGGGCTTTCACGGCCCTTTGCCAGTCAGGAAAACATGTATCCCCCTGCCCGGATGGTGACTTGCCAGTCCTGAACTTGCACAGCGCAAGGTGCTGCGGAAGCCACCCAACAGAGCAATGACTTGCAGGAGGTCCCAACAAATGAACAGATGAACATCCCGTCTTTGGGCTGGGGACACTTGCATGGACCTGATCCTTGTCATCCTTTGACGCAGCTCCCTCCCCGCAATGAGTAACGGTAGTTCGAATTAGGAGCTTTAGTTCGAACTACCTAGCCTGTGCCGCGTATAGCCACAGGCAGACAGTTCGAACGACCAGGCATTTAAAAATGGCGGCGCCTGGGAACATGCAAATGAAGTCTGGGATATTTAAATCCCGGGCTTCATTTGCAAGTTCGAAGGACTACATTAGCCACCCTAGTCCGAACTAGGGTGGCTAGTGTAGACATACCCCCAGGGACCAGCAGGTTGGACTCACTGCTGTGGCTTCCAGGACCCTCCTTCTATTTTGGGCCCTATATCAAAACTAATCTCTCCCATGACTCAGAACCAGTGACGTTTGTCCACTCACTTCAGTGGGCTTTGGATCAGACCCTATGGTCAGGCCCACCCTTGGGGGGGAGGAGACGATGGGGGCAGGAAAAGGACACAGAGATCCCATCCATAGCGGTGACACAGAGCCGTAGGTCCTTTAAACTGCTTCTGGAGCAGCATTCAATGTGCTCCGGGCAGCACTGAGGGCTGCCTGGGGGAGGCATGCTGCTCTCCAGGCAGTGCTGAGAGCTGCCTAGCCCCAGCTCTGCCCCCTCCGCCCGAGGCCCCACCCCTTCTGGGTGCATGGAGCAAAGTCCCCTCACCTTGGCTAAGGGCCCAGTGAGGCTGTCGGTCTACTGCCTATGATTCAAGTTGAACCTCTCTAGTCCAGAACTCTCTGGTGCAGAAACAACCACAGTCCGGCACGATGGTAGTTAGCTGGGTGTCCACTTTTCATGGGTATGGCTAAGTTTCGCATGGTGCCATGAAGTTTGTTTACAGCCACCAGTCCTGCTCTCAGTGTTCTGTGCTGCTATTTAGCTCTAATTTACCCCTCAATGTCTTCTAAGAGCCCAGTAAGCAGTTGACATGTTGGTATTGCTGCTAGACAATATTGACCTCCTGTGATCCGGCAAATTTTCTGGTTCGGCACCAGTCAGGTCCCGATGGTGCCAGACTAGAGAGTTTCAACCTGTACTAGCATTTCTTATCTCACAGATCATTTTCACCACAGATGTTTAAATGTGTCTTCCTATGATCTTTCCAAAAACTAAATGGTTTTCAAGTTCCCCACTTCGGTACCCTCAAACTGAGCAGTGGGAGGCCCTGAAATCCACAGCTTCTAGTCCCCTGGTTTTGGTGTAGGGATCTCCTGCGCCATTTCTTGTCTGCAAAGGTAGAATGCACCACAGGAACTAGATCTGCCGTTAACCCCCCTCCCCCTGAGAGCCACTGGAACAACAAAGAGAGGCTGCCAATATTTTAAGAGTGGGGTTTCCTAAAAGGTATTCCACCCAGGGCCACTGACATCAGACTCATTCACCCACTCCATAAGGAATCCAGCTATTGGACACTGCTCCACCACCCTGAAAAAAAATAACAGACCCATTAAGGGCTCCCTCAAAAGGCACAAATTCCATATTTCCCCCTGCACCGCGTCCCACATCCACTCTTTCGTTCCTTACCCCAGACCCTCATTCTCCAACTTTTCATGCTTTCCCCTCCCCTCAGTATGCTCAGCGTCCTCTCCACCCACACCCAGCTCTTCATGGTTCTCGTTCTCCGGCACAGGGCTGAGGTAGACCCTAGCCCATAAAAATGACATAACGTAATATTTGTGGCTTCAGTCTATGGAGGCGAGGGGGCGAGGGGCAAAATTCCAAGCACAAGAGCATGCAGCTGGGTCACATAAAAGAGGATGTCCCTTGGGGACTAGATATTAAAGGCTTGATTCCTAACTCTGAATTTCCACCCTTCCCTGAGCTCGGGCTTTTCTTTTACTGTAGAATTTTATTGGAATTTCTAAGGGGATTTTTCTGCTTATGGTTTCTTTTAGTGCCAATGCTGAATCATCTGGAACCGAGGCTTGGTTTGGGTATTAATGTGCTTTTAGAAATTACCTGCATGCTAAGACTGGATTGACTTCAAAGTGCACCTTGGACCCGGGTTTTTTTATTATTTTTTTTTAGTTAATGTTCCTCATATTCAATCCCAGTCATATTTAATGGAGCTAAAAGAATCTGGCAGCACCTCACGATCCTGAGCCATTGAAAGTTCCTTATTCTCTGTATCTCCTGATCTCCCTGTCACAGAAAGGGTCCTTGCAGTTGTGGTTCATCAGTGTACAGGGAGTCCTATACTGGCCTGACTTTGCCTTACATGCTATGGTTTCAAGGACCAACCACAACTGCTGTGCACAGCACATAGCGTCTGGTGGGCAGCTCATCTCTGGCTCCGTTCCAGTTTCTCTACACCCCTTCTATACACTGGTGACCAAAACTGGACCCGGTGCTCTGGCTGAGGTCTAGCCAGTGCTGAATAAAGCGGTGCTATCACTGCCTGTCCATAATGCAGCACAATCCTGACTTTGCTTTTCTTGCAGTGGCACCATCTTACTGACGCATGTTGAGGCTGTGATCAACCACCAGGCGAGCTGACAGCTTCTGCAGGCAATAATCACTGGAAGGGGCGGGGCCTCGGGCGGAAGGGCGGGGCCTCAGGCGGAAGGGCGGGGCTGAAGCAGCCAGAGCTCAGTGCCAGGTGAACCATGACATACTGCCCCCTCCCCCAGCCCTGAGAGCCGACCGGCGTGCACAGCATGGCATTCCAGTGGCGATTTAAAGGGCTCAGGACTCTGGCCGCTGCTTCAGGAACAGCAGTGGTGGCTGGGAGCCCCAGACCCTTTGAATTGTTCGGCCCCGGGATAACCGTTCTCTTCGTTCTCCCCACCCCCAGGGAAAATTTGTGGGTGTCTAACACCAAATCTGCAGGCAAGCTTCTTCTCTGCCCCCTTCCTCAAATGCCTCTTATTCACCAGTGACCTGCTGACCAATTCCCTCTCTCTCCCAGCACCTGGTGTTTGGTGGTGGTTGGGGGAGGCCCCAGGAGGGAGGGAGAGGAGCAGGGATGTGGGGTGCTCTGGGAAGGAGGTGGGGAGGAGATGGGAGCGTGGAGGTAGGTATGGATGAGTAAGGGTGCAATTGGAGTTCGAGGGGGATTTCCCCTGGCTAGAGGAGAAGTCGGTGCCTATATCTCTATTCCGATATCTAAATCATTAATAAAGAAGTTAATCGGTCTCTCCAGGGGACCTTGCCTTCTATTTCTCCGAGTTGGTTGAACTCTGCTTTTTTGAAATCCAAGCTACTTCTAGACTGGCATGATTTTCTGGAAATGCTTTTAACTGAAAAGTTTTCCGTTAAAAGCATTTTCGGAAAAGAGCGTCTAGATTGGCACGGACGCTTTTCCGCAAAAGCACTTTTTGCGGAAAAGCATCTGTGGCCAATCTAGACGCGCTTTTGCGCAAAAAAGCCCAGATCGCCATTTTCGCGATCGGGGCTTTTTTGCGGAAAACAAATCTCAGCTGTCTACACTGGCCCTTTTGCCCGAACGGGAGCAGCATAGTATTTCTGCAAAAAGCACTGATTTCTTACAGTAGGAAGTCAGTGCTTTTGCGGAAATTCAAGCAGCCAGTGTAGACAGCTGGCAAGTTTTTCCGGAAAAGCGGCTGATTTTCCAGAAAATCTGGCCAGTCTAGACACAGCCCCAGTGTCCTTGTTTTCCTCTTTTCATGTCCTCCTTTCCTTAGGATCTTGAATTCTAACTATCTGTGGTTATTTCCTCCCAAGTTCCTGACCCCTCTGGCATTCACTACAAATTCATACCCGCTGGTCAAAACCAGACCCAAACCAGATGATTGACCATCTCATTGGTCCTTCAACTTTCAGAATTAGAAAGTTGTTCCCCACACAGCAATGGAAGACAGTAAGAAGAATGGCCACTTGGGTTACTAACAATAGTTTGCTAGTTGTAGGGAAAGACTGACTCACTGGTATTGCAGCAGTGCCTCGGGACCTCAATCCAGTGCCTCGGGACCTGATTGTGCTGGGTGCTGTGCAAACACACAATAAACAAGCGGACTCTGCCCTGAGGAGTTTACACGATAACCATGAGACAAGAAACAGGCAGAGAGGCACCAGGAGAACATTGGACAAAACTGGTCAGCATGAAAAGCAATGGTCCCAGCACCACCAGCTGCCTAATCGTAAGTCATCAAAGTTGAGGAGAGCTTATAAATATTTCTTCACAGCAAGTAGACTAGTGGTCTCCAAATCACAGAACACTAGAACTGGAAGGGACCTTGAGAGGTCATCAAGTCCAGTCCCCTGCCCTCACACAGGACCAATTACCATCTTTCTAGATCATCCCTGACAGGTATCTGTCCAACCTACTCTTAAATACCTCCAGAAATGGAGATTCCACAACCTCCCTGGGCAATTTATTCCAGTGTTTAACCACCCTGACAGTTAGGAACTTTTTCCTAATGTCCAACCTAAATCTCCCTTGCTGCAGTTTAATCCTATTGCTTCTTGTCCTAGCATCAAAGGCCAAGGAGAACAATTTATCTCCCTCCTCCTTGTAACACCCTATTAGATACTTGAAAGCTGCTATTGTGTCCCCTCCGTCTTCTCTTTTCCACCTAAACTAACCCAATTCTTTAAGACTTCCCTCATCCATCATGTTCTCTAGACCTTGAATCATATTTTTTGCTCTTCTCTGGACCTTCTCAAATTTGTCCACATCTTTCCTGAAACGTGATTCTCAGAATTCGACACAATATTCCAGTCGAGGCTTAATCAGTGCAGAGTAGAGTGGAAGAATGACTTCTTGTGTCTTGTTCACAACACTCCTGTTAAATCATCCCAGAAGAATGTTTGCCTTTTTTGCAACAGTGTCACACCATTGACTCATATTTAGCTTGTGGTCCACTATGACCCCTAGATCCCTTTTGGCCGAACTCCTTCCTAGACAGTCGCTTCCCATTCTGTATGAGTGAATTGTGAAAGAGCTGTGCCCTGTAGGGGGGCATGGAGGAATTTTGGGAGTGCCAGCGAGCCCTGCTCTGTCCCCAGCTCTGCTCCAGCCACAGTCCTGGTCTCGGCCCCAACCCTGCCAGCAGCTCAGCTCCTGGGACCAGCCACAGCCCATGTACCAGCCGCAGCTCCCAACTGGATCTCACAGGAGGAGGAGGACATGGACAAACTACATTTGGGTATGTCTACACTACAGCACTAATTCAAACTAACTTAATTCGAATTAGTTAATTTGAACTAAGCTAATTCAAACTAGTGCATCTAGACCTAATAACTAATTCAAATTAGCATTTTGCTAATTCGAACTAGCATGTCCACATTGAGTGGACCCTGAACCGAGGTTCAGGATGGCCGGAAGCAGTGCTGGCAGGGCATCAGATTAGGAATTAGAGCGTGGAGCTGCTGCCTCAGGCTAGCCGAGGGCTGTGCTTAAAGGGACCCGACCCCCACCCCGGACAGACAGTTCTCAGGGTTCCCCGCTTGCTTGTCTACCTCGATGAGGGACAGCAAAGCAGTCCTGTCTTGGAGTGCCCTGAGTGCCCACACTCGGCACCTCACAGCACTCGGCCATCAGCCCGGCTGCACTTGCCACAAGCTGCCATCTGGGGGGGGCAATTGGGGGTCTGCAAGAGAGCTTCCACCCCGAGGAGCCCGCAGAGCTACCCCAGTCTTCCCCATCGGGTGCTCGTACCCCATTCCTCCCTCACCTCCTTCCTCTTACCCCTCCCTAGCCCCCCTTCTGATGTACAAAATAAAGGACACGTGTGTTCAAAAATAGAAACTCTCTTTATTTAACAAAACTGGGGGGGGGGGGATTAGCCTCTGGGGAGACTGGGAAAAGGAGGTGGGAGAGGGAAAGAGAGAAGGTGGGAGAGGGGAGGGGGAAGCCAGGGGAAGAAGGAGGAAGGGAAGTATAAAACTATGGTACGCCATATATTCAGTACAGTGTACAGACGTGGTCTCCTCACCTCAAAAAAGTTGTTTTGGCCTTGGAAAGGGTTCAGAAAAGGGCAACTAAAATGATTAGGGGTTTGGAATAGGTCCCATATGAAGAGAGGCTAAAGAGACTGGGACTTTTCAGCTTAGAAAAGAGGAGACTGAGGGGGGATATGATAGAGGTCTATAAAAGCATGAGTGGTGTGGAGAGGGTGCATAAAGAAAAGTTCTTCATTAGTTCCCATAATAGAAGGACTAGAGGACACTAAATGAAATGAATAGGTAGCAGGCTTCAAACTAATAAGCGAAAGTTCTTCTTCACAAAGCAAATGGTCAACCTGTGGAACTCCTTGCCGCAGGAGGCTGTGAAGGTCTGGGTGGCAGCGGGTGGCTGGTTCATGCCGTGCCAGGTGCAGGGTCTGCTGGCTGGCATCTGGCAGGCTTGCATCTGGCACGGGCACCGTAGCCAGACTGTGGCCCTTTAAGGACTCCGGGGCCTGGAGGGGGGCAGAAGAGTTTCCTTGGCTTGGCCCAGAGTGGCCGCCAGGGCAAGCTGGGAAGGGCTAGCCTCCCACTAGTTCGAATTAAGTGGCCACGCAGCCCTTAATTCGAACTACTTAATTCGAACTAGGCATTAGGCCTCGTAGAATGAGGTTTACCTAGTTTGAATTAAGCGCTCCGCTAGTTCGAATTAAGTTCGAACTAGCGGTTTGTATGTGTAGCACCTATCAAAGTTAATTCGAACTAACGGCTATTAGTTCGAATTAACTTTGTAGTGTAGACATACCCTTAGGGACAAAGGATGGGCGTAATTTACCAACTTGGGGGATCACTGCTTTGCTTTTGCTGAAATCCTTGCATACCCTGCAGACCCCATTTGTGTTTAATGCTCTTGTCCCACCTCTCTCTAGCCCATTCATTAACACCTCTTCTTCTTGACAATCAAAGTGAGCTTCCTGGAAATGCAGTGGTAGGGGCCAAAGTACATCACGTTTGCTTTTATACCTGGGTAACCTTGACGTGAAATGCGGCGCTCGATTCTCAGGTGCTGTAAATCAGTGTAATTCGAGGGTCTGGCCAATAATATTGTGCAGGATGCCAGGAAATTGTGAAACAAGCAATGCGGCAGCAATAAATTAGCCCACATACAATTTACAAGCCCTATAATTGTTCCCATGATATTTCCTTAAGTCTTCATTTAATTTAGAACACAGGATAGTCTGGCAGATTATACAGAGAGACTTTGTGTTGGGGGTTACTTCTCATGGAAAAGAATTTTAAAAACCAATTATGTGGACAACATGAACTACTGGATCTGGGAAGCAAGAGTTCTGGGGTGTCTACTAGGAGGTTCACACAGGGCTGTACTCGAGGAGAGTAATTCCTGGGCAGCTGCTACCACACTATTTTTAGCACATTTGGCAGTGGCGTAACAAGGGGAGACGGGGGGGGGAGGGACGAGGCAGTTGCCCCCAGGTGCCACATTAGGGGGGGCACCAATTTAGTCCCCCACCTTTCCCCTTGTCATCCCTCAGCTCGCCTGCTCCTCCTCCACCCTTCTCCCTGCCTCTCCACTCCCAGCCCGACCCTCTTCCATCTCCGCTGGTGGGTTAGTGCATGCAGGGGCCCAGCCCCAAACTGGAGGGGGAAGGAGAAAATGTGGTACAAGCTCTCCCCTCCTCCCAGGGTCGGGCTCAGCTAACATGGTGGTGGGGAGGGCCCAAATTTTGCCTTTGCCTTCAACTGGCACAGCGATGTCGACCTGAGCTGGATGTTACATCACCAGCACCAATATAGACCTTTCCTGAGATCAGTGATACTCAGGCTGAGGCTCAGTAGCAGGGGCGGATGAAAGTGCCTCGGGGCCCAGGGCAGCACCGTGGGGCCCCGGGCAGCGAAATTTCGTGGGCCCCCTCCTTTGACACAGAAATGCGCGGGGCCTCAGGAAGCGCAGGGCCATGGGCAGCCGTCCCGCTCGCCCTGCCCTAAATCTGCCGCTGCTCAGGAGCCTCAAAGGGCTCTTTCACGTGTCTCCTGCAGCCCCTTGCAACACGTGATACCAAACACTGTGAGATTTAATTATTAACCAGTCTAAGGGTATGTCTACACTACAAAGTTAGTTCGAACGAACAGACGTTAGTTCGAATTAACTTCGATAGGCGCTACACTAGCGCGCCGCTAGTTCGAACTTAATTCGAACTAGCGGAGCGCTTAATTCGAACTAGGTAAACTTCATTGTACGAGGACTAAGCCTCGTTCGAACTTACTAGTTCGAATTAAGGGGTGTGTAGCCCCTTAATTCGAACTAGTGGGAGGCTAGCTCTCCCCAGCTTTCCCTGGTGGCCACTCTGGCCAACACCAGGGAAACTCTATTGCTCCCCTCCCGGCCCCGGATCCCTTAAAGGGGCACGGGCTGGCTACGATGCCCGTGCCAGGTGGAAGCCTGCCAGCACCCAGCTAGCAGACCCTGCACCTGGCACAGCTCGAGCCAGCCACCCGATGCCCCCCAGCCCTCCCCCTCTTCCCGGGACCAGGCTAGCGGCTCCCGGGAGCTTGCCCGGGACCGCAAAAGGCGGGCGCCTGCCTTGTCTAGTGCGGACATTGTGGACCTCGTCCACGACCTCTGCACTAGGCACAGGAAAGTGGCCGTCTAGGGCAGGAGAGCTGCCAGCCTGGCCACCCAGGAGCAGGTGTGCAAGAGAATCAAGGGGGTCCACTGAGACCCCCGACCCTGAGCCCTGAGCTTAGAATGGCCGTACTGGGTCAGACCAAAGGTCCATCTAGCCCAGTAGCCTGTCTGCCGACAGCGGCCAACCCTAGGGACCCTGGAGGGGATGGACCGAAGACGGTGACCAAGCCATTTGTCTCGTGCCATCCCTCTCCAGCCTTCCACAAACTTTGGGCAGGGACACCGCTCCTACCCCCTGGCTAATACCACTCCATGGACCCAACCTCCATCACTTTATCTCACTTCTCTTTAAACTCTGTTCTAGTTCTAGCCTTCACAGCCTCCTGCAGCAAGGAGTTCCACAGGCTGACTCTTTGCTTTGTGAAGAACAACTTTCTGTTACTAATTTGAAGCCTACTACCCATTCCTTTCCTTTGGTGTCCTCTAGTCCTTCTATTATGGAAACAAATGAAGAACTTTTCTTGATGCACCCTCTCCACCCCACTCATACTTTTATAGACCTCTATCCTATCCCCCCTCAGTCTCCTCTTTTCTAAACTGAAAAGTCCCAGTCTCTTTAGCCTCTCTTCATATGGGACCTGTTCCAAACCCCTGATCATTTTAGTTGCCCTCCCCTCTCCCACCCTCTCTCTTCCCCTCTCCCACCTCCTTTTCCCAGTCTCCCCGAGTTTTGTTCAATAAAGAGAGATTCTATTTTTGACCACACGTTTTCTTTATTTTGTACATCAGGAAGGGGGGCTAGGGAAGGGTAAGTGGAAGGAGGTGAGGGAGGAATGGGGTACGAGCCCCCGATGGGGAGGACTGAGCTGGCTCTGCGGGCTTTGGGGGGTGGAACCTCTCCTGCAGCCCCCCAATTGCCCCCTCTCCCCAGATGGCAGCCTGCGGCAAGTGCAGCTGGTCTGATGGCCGAGTGCTGTGATGTACCCAGTGTGGGTACTTCGGGCAATCCAAGCCAGGACTGCTTTGCAAGCGGGGCACCCCTGAGAACTGTCTGTCCGGGGTGGGGATCGAGTCCCTTTAAGCACAGCCCTCGGCTAGCCTGAGGCAGCAGCTCCACGCTCTAAGTCCTCATCTGATGCCCTGCCGGCACTGCTTCCGGCCATCCTTAACCCCGGTTCAGGGTCCACTTAATGTGGACATGCTAGTTCGAATTAGCAAAACGCTAATTCAAACTAGTTTTTTAGTCTGGATCCGTTAGTTCGAATTAGCTTAGTTCGAATTAACTAGTTCGAATTAGCGCTGTAGTGTAGACATACCCTAAGTTATTAACCAGTAAGGACACGTTTATTCTGTTATTAACCAATTAAGTGATCAACATGCATGAAGTTATTAACTTATTTGCTGTGAGAATTATATATATCATTCTTTTATATAAAGTGTGTAGATGTATTTCCTGTCATTCTGTTTAAATATGAATATACAGCATTATCGTAGCTACTACCATAGCTCTTGTGGGTAATGTTGATCACTAATTTGGTTCCTGAACCACTTTGGTCTGAGTATGACTGCCGTAAGCGATGTCTTCACTAAAGGTAAAAACATGCTGGCATGATCCATCTTCCAGAGTTTGATTTAGCAGGTCTAGTTAAGACTCACTAAATTCATAGAATCAGAGAATATTAGGATTGGAAGGGACCTCGAGAGGTCATCGAGTCCAGTCCCCGGCCCTCATGGCAGGACCCAGCACTGTCTAGACCATCCCTGATAGACATTTATCTAACCTACTCTTAAATATCTCCAGAGGTGGGGATTCCACAACCTCCCTGGGCAATTTATTCCAGTGTTTGACTGCCCTGACAGTTAGGAACTTTTTCCTAATGTCCAACCTAAACTTCCCTTGCTGCAGTTTAAGCTCATTGCTTAATTGGACTCTGAGGGCGCCCTCACTGGTGGCCGGTACTCCTGCTTTTGGGAGGAGTAAGGGAAGCCGTTGGCCTCCCACTGTGGGGACGGTGGGGAAACTCGAAACAAGGTACTACAGCCATGTAATTAACGTAGCTGGAGTCATGTATCTTGATTCAACCTTCCCTTTAAGTCTAGACCTGGCCTTAAAGTGTTAGTTGTTTGGAGCAAGGACTCTGTCTCAGTATGTGCTTGGACAGTGCTAACAGGGAAAGTCACTGATCTCATCGGAGGTGTCTAGGCATTAACACGTACTAATATAATATAAATATATGGAGATATACCATCTCATAGAACTGGAAGGGACCTTGAGAGGTCATCGAGTCCAGTCCCCTGCTCTCACAGCAGGACCAAGTACCATCCCTCTGTCAGTGAGGTGGTTTTTGTTCAATCAAGATTGTATATTATGAAGAATGCTATGGGAATCTTTTTTTGCAGGGTTATACCTGAGTGTGAAGGTCCACCTATGCTGGACGTGCAGTGGAAACAAGGCCAGATCAGAAATGTGCTGATGAAGTATATTTTCCAGGAAGACAGTAGCATCAAACAGTGGGATACGGTTCCACATTTCAGTGAATTAAAACAACCCACATTAGTATTGTATTAGCATTGGCACTAAAATAAAACATAAGCAGAAAAAATCCCCTTGGAAATTCCAGTTAGTATATTTCCAGATCTCAAATGGTTTCTTAGTCTTTCCAAGAGTCTAAATAGGCCCTGATCCTGCAAACACTCTTGCATGTGCTTGACTACAGGCACTTGAGTAATCTCACTGAAATCAAGGGTTCTACTCATGTGTGTCAAGCTAAGCACATGAATGGACATTTTCCAGAACAGGGCTCCCATGCATACTGCTGCTGCCTCCTCTGCTGTGTTGTTGCTTTCTCCAGAATGGTTTGTTGGAGCTGGAGACACCCCTCCCAAGAGTTTATCCCTGTTTTACAAAGCCGGATAATGCTTTTAGGGAATTTCTTTCCCACCCTTGTGCTTTGTCATATTGTTCTCTCATCATCCCTTTTCTTTTAATGTTATTTCTTTGTAATCACACTGGGATGCTCAGGTAAACTTTGCTTATGAGGAGTGCCTACATTCTTGAAGGGAACACAAAATATCTTCCCTCCACCCATCAGTGCTGGGGCAGGGTAGAGGGGGATGGATTCCCATTCTCTAGTCTCTAAATTGTTTTGCCATTAATGGTCAGAACAGTCAGGGTATTAATATGTTAATACTCGCTACTAACTGCCAAGAAGGCACAATGGATGTAGTGGACAAAGTACCGTAGCGATGTGCATTGCTGCAGAGACCCATCGAATCCCAACTGCCATTTGGATTCTAACTGTGACAAGAATAGAGTCTCTAGGACCAGTTTTAGTTTCAGTCAAAACCCACGAGGCTGGTGGTCTTCAGCTGGTAGAAATCAGAGCCATTCCTGAGAAGTCAGTGGAATGACAGAGTTACACCAGCTGTGGATTCTCACAATCGTAGCCATGCTAGGCTGGAAGGGGCCTGGAGAAGCCATCAAGGCCAGTCTCCTGAGCTGAGGCAGGACTAGGTCAGCCGAAGCCATCCCTGACAGGTGTATGTCCAACCTGTTCTTAAAATCTCCGTTGATAACACCCCTTGGAAGCCTGTTCCAGTGCTTAACTACCTGTAGGCCATGTCATCACTAAACAGAAGATCGACGCTGCTGCGATCAGTCTTCTGGAGTTTGATTTAGTAAGTCTAGTTAAAACTTGCTAAACTGAACTCAGAGGGCGCCCCCATTGTCATCCAGTACTCCTGGTTTCCCCCCTCTCCTGCTGCTGCTAGTTCCCCCCCTGGCTGCTGACTGGCCCCACACATCCACAGTGTTTGGGGTACGTGCCCCCCCACACACAGTGTCCCTGGAGAAGATCACACGAGACAGTATCAAGAACCTTACTAAAGTCAAGACATCTACTGCTTAACCACTATTCACAAGGCTTGTTACCCTGTCAAAGAAAGCTATTAGTTTGGTCTGACCCTATTTGTTCTTAACAAATCAATACAGAATTGATTATCACCCTGTTATCGTCTAGGTGTTTGCAAATTGATTGCTTAATCTTCTGACTGGTCTACAATTCCCCCTGTTGTCTTTTTTTCCCTTTTTTAGCATGGCAGTGTATTTGCTCTTTTCTAGTCCTCTGTAATCTCTCCCATCTTTCATGACATTTCAGAAATAATCTCTAATTGCCTCAGCCCTGGTGACTTGAAGACATCTAGCTTGTTTAGGTTATTTTTAACCTTTTATTTCCCTCCGATGCTGCCTCACTTTCATTAGCGTTCACTGTGTTAGACACCTAATTGGTACTAACCTTTTCCATGAAAACTTAAAAAAACCAAATCATTCAGCACTTCTGCTACTTCCACATTGTTATTATTTTGCCCCTCACTGAGTAACAGGCCTACCCTGTCCTGGGTCTTAGGCTATGTCTAGACTGTAAAGAAAAGTCAGGAAAAGATACGCAAATTGCAAAGTGCAATTTGCGTATCTTTTTCTGCTTTTCTTTTGGAAGAGGCTTTTCTGAAATTTGGCCCATCTACACAGGGCCAAATTTTGGAAAAACCTCCTCTTTTGGCACATCCCTTATGCCTTGTAGAATGAAGTTTACAGGGATGGTGAAAGAACGCGTCTGCTTTTCTGAATTTTTTTTTTCGGAAAAGCGGACGCTTCCTTGGACATGGCAGAGGTTTTCTGGGACCTCTGGTATCCCAGAAAAGATCTGCAGTCTAGACATAGCCTTGCTCTTCCTTGTAATGAATTTCTGGCAACATACCCCAGAATTCTATTCACCTTTCATGCAACTACTTCACATTGTTGAGCCATATTCATGCTGTGGTCCACTATAACGCACAGGCTCTTTTCACCACCTCGCTAGTTATTCCCCATTTTGCACCTGATTTTTCCTTTCGAAGTGACATGTTTTGTATTTGCTTTATTTTGCGGCGTTTCCCTGGAATACTTCCATGGCAAAACGGCATTTCCTTTAATCCTACCTGTAGAAGAGGCCAGGGTATCAGCACTGTAAATCTGCAAAGGTCTCCAGTCTGTCAGGGTATGTCTACACTACCACCCTAGTTCGAACTAGGGTGGTAGTGTAGACATACCCTCAGGGCGGGTCTTTAGCAATCCACTGGAAGACTGGACCTTGCCTTTGTGCCACAGCCTCACAAAGCTCCTTGCTTCCCTCTCCTAGCTCCTTGCATCCCTTGACAGCACATCTGGACTGTTAAGGTCTTCGCCCAATGCTCTTCAACAAACTGTACAGACCCAAGACTAGATCCAGACCTTCAGCCAGACTTCTGCAGAGTTATGCTCATTTACACCCTCAGCCTGCAGTATCTTGCACTGCAGAGATCTGTGGTTGGAAGGGCAAGAGGCACTCAGTGAAGCTCTGCTTGCATCCCGCATTATCCCCTGTGCAACTCTGTCCCCTGTTGCCTCTGCCACCGTGGGTAAGCTCCTGCCTGCCCATGGAAATGGAGGGCTGTGTTTGGCTCTGAAGTTAGCCCCCCTTAACTGAGCAGCACTGCGGGACCAGCCGGTTTTAGCCCAGACAAAAATATAAAAGGAATTTCTCTCTAGTATTTGCGGCGTCCAATCCAGGCAGTGCACTAGGAGCACACATGGTGCCGTGAGGGCTAGCCTGCCAATGGGGGGCTAAGGGAGAAGCTGCCCTGGGGCCCAGGGATGCAGAAGGGCCTGGGACTCCTGGCTGCCGCCACTGTTACCATGGCAGCGACAGCAGCCAGAGCCCTGGGGCCTTGATACTGGAGGACTGGCTGGAGGGCGGCTAGCCCCCGTCCTACCCCTTCTATCCAACACCCCCAGCTTGCCCAGGGGCCCAGCAAGTCTGTCAGCCCCCCCGAGCCACGGCGTCCAGTCTGCGCCGGCTGAGGTGTCGTTTTTATGCAGCGCTCAAGCGACACCACGTTGCAGCGAGGGATTGGGCCCAGAGAGCCTCCCTGAGCATTGCCTGGCCAGCTTGCTAGAGCTAAGACAGGCGTCTGTCGCGGCTGACTTCCGTTTCACACGAGGCTTTGGCAAGGCTCAAACTTTACATCTTCTGACCCTAGCCTTCTCTGCCTTGTGCTGCGTCTGAGCAAGAGGACATTAGTGCCGTCTCCTTTCTCTGGCCCAGCTGCCCGCTTCTCTGTTTTCCAACCCACCCTTCGCTCCCTAACGCAATCCCCCATGCAGCGCAAGCCTGCTGAACGAGATAATGGTCACGGCACAGCATCAGCGGTGGAAGACAGATGCTCATAAACCCGGGTGTTTGTGCAGTAAAGTAGCCTGAACTGCGCCATAAAGAAGATGTAAAGTTTGAGCCTTGCCAAAGCCTCGTGTGAAACGGAAGTCAGCCGCGACAGACGCCTGTCTTAGCTCTAGCAAGCTGGCCAGGCAATGCTCAGGGAGGCTCTCTGGGCCCAATCCCTCGCTGCAACGTGGTGTCGCTTGAGCGCTGCATAAAAACGACACCTCAGCCGGCGCAGACTGGACGCCGTGGCTCGGGGGGGCTGACAGACTTGCTGGGCCCCTGGGCAAGCTGGGGGTGTTGGATAGAAGGGGTAGGACGGGGGCTAGCCGCCCTCCAGCCAGTCCTCCAGTATCAAGGCCCCAGGGCTCTGGCTGCTGTCGCTGCCATGGTAACAGTGGCGGCAGCCAGGAGTCCCAGGCCCTTCTGCATCCCTGGGCCCCAGGGCAGCTTCTCCCTCCATCACTGTTGCATGCTCACCTTATTCCACTGAGGTCACTGGAGTGGGGGGTACAGCTGCGTAGGATCTAACTCTCACCGATAATTGTATAGTCCACAAAGGGACCTTTATTATGGCAGCAAAAGAGCCAATGCGCATTTCGTATGTTTACTGCCTCCCCTGCCTACCACTTGTAACTTGATGCATCTCTCATGGTAATGGCAGGTGCAGCAGCAGCATGGGAGACCTCTTAGACTCCTGTCTGGCCCTATCAGTTCTGTTCCCCACATCCACAGAGAACGTTTGCTACCAAGGCAGAATCTTTCATCCGAGCTGTAATAGCTCCTCTCTGGGGAAGGGGAATGGTTGGTAACTGGGGAGATTCACATGCAACCCCATTGTGCTCCTTTCAGGATGATGGGCCGTTAAAAAAAACAACCAAGCAGGGATGGGATCTGTGGAGGCTTCTCACCCAGTCCCCAGGGGATGAGACGAGGAAGGGGTGTGTACGTGAGCGTGTGCATGCACGCACACAATGGGCGCATCAGCTTGTGTGGAACCATGCAAAACAGGGAGAAGAGTGACTTGCTCAGGTGGAAAGGTGATAAGATATTTGTGTATATATGTCGTGGGGCAGTTTCTCCTGCCCCCTCCACTGGGCAGAGACAAGACCCCGAGTCCATAAGTAAAGTCACTGGCTGGCCCTTTAAGGCAAGAGTTGTGCTGGCAGATCATGAATATAGTGGGGCTGCACCCCTTGTAGGGGGCCCCAGGCCCACCCTACTCCACCGGGTCCTGGCTCAGGGCCCTGTGAGTGGCAGGACAGCCTGCCACTCCCTCGGCAAGGAAATCCCTCCGTAATGCGCCGAGGTTCCCAGGGTGAGAAAGGCCCTGCCCTGGGCCACTTCCTACCCAGTCCGACGGGGTCTCTTCCCACGTCCTTGCAGGGTTCTCCGCATTCACTGGGGCGACTTATCCTCTGTGGACAGTCCCAGCGACGTCCCAACTGGCACCGGTGCCGCCACTGGCTGCTCCTGGGGTTGCTAGTGGGTGCTGATCAGGAGCTCCCTTTCTAGGTCCTTCTCCTTTGACCACCGGCTCAAACTGCGCCTCTTCCCAGGCTTTTATAGCTGAGCTGCAGCCTGGGTATGCTCGGTAGGGCCGCGGGGGCAGGGCTTCTGCAGCCAGGTATCCCTGGCTGCGCCCTGCGAGTTCAGTGCAGGGCTGCTTCTCCCTGTCACAGTACATCTCAAGGAAAGGAGGAATTTGAACTTTGGGCTATTCTCCTCTTTTGGGAGACTCCTCCTGCCCCCACTGACAATGGGGTGAGAGCGCCCCCAGAACAGAACCTGCTGAGGCAGGAATGTCCAGATTTTTTTAAATTTAAAAATGTCTTTTAGAAACAAAAGTGGAAATGCCCCTAAGTACAGAAAGCCTCATGCTCGTTAATAGTAGAAGCCAGTAAACCGGAGGAGAAACTCACTGAATGCGGGGGCTCTGAATCAAAAGCTCAGAGCCAGGCTATTCGGTGTGAGCTGTAATGTGAGGCAGGCCTGCAAACTAAATCTCACCTTTAATGTAACCAGTAGGCAGTGCCCTATCCCCTCAGAACCTTTAAAATGTTAGAAACAGACCAAATGTTGTGGTTGCCAACAAGGCCACATTCAGGGAAATTATACGGCCTTTGAAGTCACACCGTTTTAAGGAGACTAGTGAAAGTCAATGGACTAATGCTCCGAAATCCCTTAGGGCTATTTAAAAATCTGTCCAGTACCAATAGTAATTTCACAATACCTGTAAGACTTTTCTAGCGGAGCAAGCCTAGTAGATTATATCTGGTGCCAGCTGGCTACCACTTTGTTCTCTTGCCTTATATCTGCACGAGGCACTCAAGAACGACCCCAAAATACACTGTGTATTGTGTGTTGTTTAAGCCTCGAGACACGACAGGGTATGTTTTATGGGGCCATTAATTCATGCTGCAGATGACTTTAACCATGAAAGAAGTATATTCATGGTCCCATAAAACACCTCCTGGAGTGTCTTCATATGATTAAGAGATAGATCATCAACTTTAAATTCTGTTGTATACGTAAGCAGCGTCTGAATGAGTTCTCCCCTGATATGCTGGGGAGGAGTGGGGAGAAGAAGGACCAGACCATATTTGCATAGTCACATCTCGGCTTAGGCGTTCAGCAAACAGAGCTGGTGTTGCATTACAATTCACTTAGGGTATGTCTACACTACAAAGTTAATTCGAACTAACAGCCGTTAGTTCGAATTAAATTTCATAGGCGCTACACATACAAACCGCTAGTTCGAACTTAATTTGAACTAGCGGAGCGCTTAATTCGAACTAGGTAAACTTCATTCTACGAGGCCTAACGCCTAGTTCGAATTAAGAAGTTCAAATTAAGTAGTTCGAATTAAGGGCTGTGTAGCCACTTAATTTGAACTAGTGGGAGGCTAGCCCTTCCCAGCTTGCCCTGGTGGCCTCTTTGGGCACAACCAGGGAAATTCTTCTGCCCCCCTCCCGGCTCCAGAGCCCTTGAAGGGGCACAGGCTGGCTACGGTACCCATGCCAGGTGCAAGCCTGCCAGCACCCAGCCAGCAGACCCTGCACCTGGCACGGCACAAGCCAGCCACCCACTGCCACCCAGCCCTCCGCCTCTTCCCGGGACCAGGCTGGCGGCTCCCTTCACCCACTTTCCATAGAGTCCAGCATCTAAAGCCCCTAAAAGCTACGGTAACATTTTAGATGTGAAAATAAAAATGAACCGTGCTGTCACTAAATATCCTATATTTTATTCATATAAATGATCAGAGCCAAACTTCTCTGAGATCTCCATTAACTTTTGACTTGGGAGCTTAGAACATGAAGCAAACCCCTTGGGATTAACAGTTATAGGTAGAAACCATGAAAGATTCAGCAGCTGAATACAATTTGCATCCCAGTGCAAGTGAAATGCAGTGCTTTTCTGTCATTTTACTCTCACATATGGGGGTGGGGAGAGAGAACTATGTGGTTTTGGCTGAGTTTTGATTCCTTGGGTTCATTTAGACCTAAGACATGCAGTGGAAATTCAAGGGATACTGATGTAGACTGCACAATACTTGCTAAAACACCTGACCCATAGCCTGCTCAAGAGAACTGCTGTTTATTTCCAGTAACGTCCATGGTGCATGTTTTAAACAGAGAAGAAAGGACAAGTCCTGAAGAGCTCGCAGACTAAGGACAGGCAGACAGAACAGCAATGGGGAAAGGCACGTGGGCAGTAAATATAGAGTTGGCTTGAACATATTTAAAATGGGGCATGAAAATTCTAACCTAATTTGACAAAGTTTGGAGGACTGCCTAGCTGGGAGATCTCAGACCAGCCATTCAGTGTCCTCCCTATCATCTACCTGAAACTCCTGTGAAATATCTACCCTTGCAGGGAGCAAAGGGGCTGTATACAGAGCTGATATGGAGAGTAGCTGGCACTTGTTACCTACCAGCCCTATGCTCTTGGGGAGCCAGGAAGTGACATTCATGGAAAACCACCCCCCCCCCCTTCCCCTAGGCCTCTGCTAGAATCAGACAAAGCAAGGAAAAGGCGGGGGAAGACACACCTAAACTAATTAAGGAAACACCCCAGCCTCATCAGTATTGAAGATAGAACAGAGGGACATCTCATTAGCATGCAGAATGGAGACCAGCTCTTCCAAAGCAGGAACCGCACTGAACTATGGGATACCGAAAGCAGAGAAGCACTGCCTGATGGGAAATCTCTGCTCCAGATGCTAATGAACCCAGGACTGCTCACACCCAAAGTAGTCATTATCAGACCAATTCTAGTAACGATCCTATTGACATCCAAAATACTGAAACTGCTTAGTTGCATTATGAGTGTGTTCAAGGAATATCACCCATAACCAGGGGTGATCAGTCTCTATTGTCTCGCCTCTTTCTCTTTGAACTATTGTCAAACTATAAAAACTCCTCTCCTTGCCCCAAGAAAAACTGTTCTGATACCTGGATTTAAACTGCATCACTTCCATTGAGACTTCTTCATCTCCTGTCTGATCGAGCTGGGGGCTCCGCTCCGCTTGTCTCCTGCCCTCTGGACCCCCAGCTACCATCACCATCTGGGAACCCTGATCAGTGCAAGCTCCACCGAGTGGTGAGGTCTCTCTCTCTCTCTCTCTCTCTCTCTCCCACCAACTACCTATCTCTAAAGCTAGCCTTCTGACTCTGCCCTGCCCTGTGTAAACTGTTATATAGTTAGCTAGCCCTAACATTTGTAATCAGTTCCAATTTAGATTTAATATTGTACCTGGTAGATTTAATATCGTAACTGTTTTGTGTGTTTGGCTCCCTATATATATAATAACTAACTTTCATTGTTAAGCTGGTTGCTTCTCTTTCTTTCTTTCACTCTTCCTCAAGGGGTGTTGTTTTGGCTTCCCCATTCACTCTGCAACAACGCTTCCTGTACCCAAGCTATGGGGTTGCTCATCGTGTGGTTTACTCGTGAATGATTGTGGTGTGAAAGTGGAGATAGGGAAGTGCTGAACCTGGGGGCTTATGAGGATGGCAGCTTAAAGTGCTGTTTAATCCAGCCCACTGAGTCCAAAGGCACATGAGGGTGCAGTGTGGCATTGCTGTTAAGTCCAGCCTGCTGAGTCCAGGGACATATGAGGGGTCAGCTTGCGAGTGCTGAATACACAGTCCCCTCAGACGCTCTGTTAGTGGGTGTGAGTGTCTGTGTTGCGCTAAGGTGGGAAGAACCCCATCCTGAGGAATCTAGTTCCTGCAGGAGAGCTCCAGTGGGAGGGGGAATTGGCAGCAGGGAGAATTCAGCTCCATATGAGAGCACAAATAAGCACAAGCAGCACTCAGATAGAATTGATAACCTTCCCCTAGTCCCATAAGAGTAACCCTAATAAATGAGCATACCTCATAGTATTGGGCAAATCTGGTAACACAGTACAGTGCCCCCAAGCAATGCTGTGACCGGGAGAGGGCGTGAGCCCTCCAGAGCTTTCTGGCTGGGGTGCTGAGAGACTCAGTTCAGATGGGGAAAGCTCCCTGAGAACCTGTGCGGGAAGGAGCGACGGCAGCGCAACGTCTTACAGCTGCTCCTTCCTAATTCCCCAAGCTAATCAGGCGCAAATGATCACCGGAGAGCCCTGAGCCAGCACGCTGCAGATTGCACACCACACCATGTGGCCTGTGAGCTTGTCAACAGTGCGTGAGCTTGTTAGCTTGTCCCTGGTGAGGTGAGGCCCCACTTGCTGCAGGTTTTCATATCATGTTGGAATCAACTCTGAGACAAGAAACTGGTGAGCGCCTCGCTGCCCCAGTGACAGCATTTAACTATCTCCCATGGGGACTGGGAAGCTTCATTAATTAATGTTTATCCAGGGCCTAGTTGTCCCTTGCAAGAAATAAAAGTGGTTCTGAAGTGCTGTAGTTAGAGATGGAAAAGATCATCAGGTCCGGTCTCCTGCAAAGGCAGGTCATGTCTCTGTCATCAGACAGCTCTGGCTGGAGCATCCCTCCTGCAGCGGGCCCCATACCTGCCTCCATTTCCCCTTTCAGCATCCTCTCTCATTTCACTTCAGGCTCTCTTGACACAATACCTGCCTTGGGAGGCTGGATTATTGTAAAACAATGTAGGATCATGGAATCATAGAACACTAGAACTGGAAGGAACCGTGGGAGGTCATCAAGTCCAGGCCCCTGCCCTCACGGCAGGACCAAGCACCATCTAGATCCTCCCTGATAAATATCTATCCAACCTGCTCTTAAATATCTCCAGGAATGGAGCAAAAGACAGGACTATGCAGCACTTTAAAGACTAACAAGATGGTTTATTGGGTGATGAGCTTTTGTGGGCCAGACCCACTTCCTCTGATCAAATGGAGAATGGAGATTCCACAACCTCCCTGGGCAATTTATTCCAGTGTTTAACCACCCTGACAGGCAGGAAGTTTTTCCTAATGTCCAACCTAAACCTCCTTTGCTGCAGTTTAAGCCCATTGCTTCTTGTCCTATCAGCAGAGGCCAAAGAGAACAATTTTTCTCCCTCCTCCTTGTGACACCCTTTTAGATAGTTGAAAACTGTTATCATGTTCCCTCTCAGTCTTCTCTTCTAAACTAAACAAGTCCAATTTTTTCAGCATTCCCTCCCAGGTCATGTTCTCTAGACCTTTAATCGTTCTTGATGCTCTTCTCCGGACCTTCTCCAATTTCTCACATCTTTCTTGAAATGTGGTGCCCAGAACTGGAGACAATGCTCCAATTGAGGCCTAATCAGTTCAGAGTAAAGCAGAAGAATGACTTCTCGTGTCTTGCTCACAATACTCCTGTTAATGCATCCCAGAATCATGTTTTCTTTTTTTTGCAACAGTGTCACACTCATATTTAGCTTGTGGTCCACTATGACCCCTAGATCCTTTTCTGCAGTTCTCCTTCCTAGACAGTCACTTCCCATTCTGTATGTGTGAAATGGATTGTTCCTTCCTAAGTTGAGCACTTTGTTCTGGCATAAGGACTTATGCCCGAGCGGGAGCAGAATCGTTTTTCTGGAATAGCGGCTGATTTTGTACAGTAGAGCAACGTTGCTTTTCCGGAAATTCAAGGGCCAGTGTAGACAGCTCGCAGCTTATTCCGGAAAAGCGGCTGATTTTCCGGAATAAGTGGCCCAGTGTAGACACAGCCCCCATGTTTCCCTTTCTATTCCCCCTGATCTCTAGCAGCTGTCGCCTGCCCATGACAACCAATCTGCTCCAACACTCTCTCCACTGGGTCTCTCCCTCATCCTTTACATCCTGGTGCTGTCCTGACCATTGAAATGGCCAAATGGGAGCACTCGTCCTGGCATGGGACCTATTTCATTTACAGGAGCTAGGCACCCTCGGACAGTCTCCTGAACAAGCATACTGGATATTGCAGTTCCACTTGCTATGGAAGCAGAACAACAGAACTGGATATTGTTTAAGTGATTCTGATGGACAACTTTTAAATGGCTCTACCGTGCATCATGAGCTCCACAGTGCTAACAGCTGGTGGAGATTTTCCTTCTGTTTAAATAGCAGGGGCAGATCACTTGGAGCAGGTATCCCTGAGTGCCTGTGACAGAGCATTTGCCCTGCACTGGCTTTTTAAGGGCAAAACCCCCAGCCCTGAGTGAGGGCTGAGAGCAAAGCCTCAGCTGAGGCAGTTCTTGCTAATGAGGGTCCAGTTGGGGGCTATATAAAGAAGGGCTCCTTGAAGGTAGAAGGAATACTTACTCTTGCTAGTGAGCAGGAAGGATCTGGCTGCCGGAAAAGCAGATAGCTTCCTGGAGGTAGAGCAGGCCTGGGGAAGCTCTGGCCAAGCAAGCTCCTAGGCTGCAGGGCCTGAAGCACCCAGGTTAGGCAAAGGCAGCAGGTCCACACCCTTTTGCCAGTGATGAGTGGCCATTATAAACTGCAGTTTGCCCCTGAGGCAAAGGCTAGATGAAGACTGGCAGTGGGTCACGGAGGCAAGGGGGGTGCAGGGGAACTGGGTGCCTTGTGGGAGTGGAGGCCTGTGGAGTGTGCAGTTGGGTAAATATGCTCCTGCTGCCCCCAGAGCGGGGCTCAGAGGGACTAGAGTGGGCACTGTCAGAGGGCAGAGTCCTGAAGAGGATGCTATGCTCAAAGAGGAACAAGGGGAGACACCAGCTGGAGGGAAACATCCAGTGAGTCAACAAGCAGAGTCCCAGAGCAACCAGCTGGAGGGTGTGTGTGCAAGAGTGTGGGGAATGCAAACAGCATTAAAATCCTATTGGCTACAGTGTTGTTAGTTACACCTGGGCTGTGTCTACACTGGCATGAACTTCCAGAACTGCTTAAAACGGAATACTATTCCGTTTTCAGTTTTTCCGGAAAAGGAGCATCTACACTGGCAGGCTGCTTTTCCAGAAAAGCCCTTTTTCCGGAAAAGCGTCTGTGGCCAATGTAGACGTGCTTTTCCGGAAAAGAGCCCCGATCACCATTTTCGCAATCAGGGCTTTTTTCCGGAAAAGACTCCTGGGCTGTCTACACTGGCCCTTTTCCGGAACAGTGTTCCGGAATAAGGACTTATGCCCGAGCGGGAGCAGAATAGTTTTTCCGGAATAGCGGCTGATTTTGTACAGTAGAGCGTCGTTGCTTTTCCGGAAATTCAAGGGCCAGTGTAGACAGCTCGCAGCTTATTCCGGAAAAGCGGCTGATTTTCTGGAATAAGTGGCCCAGTGTAGACACAGCCCTGGGGAATGAGGATGGAGCGGTAATATTATGTTGTGCTGCCATTGTTCCTTCCAGCACAGACTCGAAAGAGCTTTACTGCGTCTCTCAGCACCTTGGCCAGATAGCTCTGGAGGCTCAGGCCCTCTCCCCATCACAGCATTGTGTGTGAGCACTGCACTGCCAGCTGCTCTGCCACTGTTTTCTGTGTTTTAGGTCTGTAAACAGCCCCTTCCCTCCCTTCAGGGGTGGGTATTATCAGGCAGATGGTAGGGAGGACACTAAATGGCTGGCTTAGGATTTCCCAGCTAGGCAGACCCCCCAAACTTTGTCTAACTAGGTTAGAATTTTCACGTCCCATTTAAATGTTTAAGCCAACTCTATTGGCTGCCCTATGTGCCTTTCCCCGTTGCTGATCTGTCTGCCTGTCCTTAGTCTGTGATCTTTGGAGCTGGGGCTTTCTTCTCTGTTTAGAAAGGGCACCTTGGTGGCAGGATCCAGAACTCGTCTCCTGACTCATGTGCAGAGCCAGACCAAGTGAGCCTTACTGGGTCCAAGTAAAGAGCATAAAAGGATTTGGAGAAGTCACTTTGCCGCACCCTAAATGGATTGGCCCCACAGAGAAGCCCTAAAACCAGGAGAAAATTGAAACTTACTTCTACTCTGTTCAAAAGCTTACTCTGTTGCCGTTGTTTAGCAATAAGAGCAGCCCTGGGAAGAGAGGGATGCCAGGGCACAATACACGCACAGCTGCGTAGGGCACCACAACATTTATGCCTGGTGCTGGCCCAGGAAGTCCCAAGCCCATGGCCTCTGCCCCCACCTACCAGCACCTACAGCCACAATCCCCTGCCCCTCCCCCTTCTGCCTCCTTCCCCCACCAGCCTCTGTTCCTGATTTTCTCACCCTCCCTCCCCCAGCTCCTTCCCCTGCAGCCCTGAGCACAACCCCCTCCATGGCAGAGCTGTTGTCCCTCTCCTCCTGCGGTGGGGGATGGGAGATGCAGGTGCTTGGGCTGTACAGGGCACCAGAATTCATAAGGAGAGCCCTGGTCAGTACTATAGCATTAGTAGGGACACAACACCTCCCCCAGCTATCTGTTATCTATTATAGAATACAGTAGCAGGATTGTTTCTACAGCATTTGGCCATTTTTTCCGAGAGGCATCTCAGATCCATTCACTAGCTCAGGGAAGGGCAGTCACCGCTCATGTGATATTCACATGGAGCCCAGATGCGTTTAGCCGGGGCAGGGCTCTCTCAAAGCAAATCATGCGAACCACTGCTGGGAATAATCTATACCCTGTTCCCAGCAGAAACACAGTGGCTGCGTCTAGACTGGCAAGTTTTTCCACAAAAGCAGTTGCTTTTACGCAAAAACTTGCCAGCTGTCTACACTGGCCGCTTCAATTTCTGCAAGAACACTAACGATCTCATGTAAGAAATCAGTGCTTCTTGCGGAAATACTATGCTGCTCCCGTTTGGGCAAAAGTCCTTTTGCGCAAAAGGGCCAGTGTAGACAGCTCAGATTTGTGTTGCGCAAAAAAGCCCCGATCGCGAAAAAGTAAGAATAAGACCCTCCGGGAAAGGGCGCTTTTTCCGGAGGATCGGGGCCAGTCTAGACGCTCTTTTCCGGCTTTTTTAAAAGCCGGAAAAAAGCGGCGGCCATTTTTATTTAAATGCCGCGGGGGATATTTAAATCCCCCGCGGATTTCCCTACGACGACTGCTGAAATTTACATGCCCCTTACGGAAGAGGGGCCAGTGTAGACGTAGCCCTGATGTGTATCAGTTGGGCCTTATTTCTGATGAGCAGCCATGCAGAAAAATCCCACAAATAAAAAATAAAGCCGTCTTTTTCTAGCCAGGCCACTGTCTCATGTTTAGCAGACCTGCCTAGCAGCCGATCCCTGGGGAACTTACTCAGCCTGGTCACTGAGCCATGCTGCACAACCCAAGACCGAGAGGCAGGTCACGGCCCTATGACGGGCAGCTTGGACAGCCAATGGGAGAGACCTCTAAAGCAGCTTAGCAGATGCTAGGCAGTTGTTCTTGGAAGGCTAAGACACAGCAGTGTCACCAGCTTTCAGGTCAAACACAGAGCAGCAGCGGATCTTTGTAATAAAAATTCCAAATTAGAAAAGGCAGGGAGAGAATTTAAAGAGAGAGAAATGGACACACACAATAGTCCTGGATAGAAATTCCTATGTGGTTATTTGAGCTTCTTTTTGGAAATTTGCTGACATTATCAGCTGCCCTTCTGAATATTTCTACTCACCCGTTCCCACAGGTGTTGTACATCCCAAAGTTTGGTCTGTACTCCCAGTCCTTGGGGGAGAATGAATATGGGCATTGAAAGGCCAAGGATTTTATTTCCTGGCCTTTCCACAGTCCTGCTGTGGGCAAGTTGTTTGGCTTTTCTTCTACCCTTTATCTGTCTGGTCTATTTCAATTATCATGCTATTGAGGTACAAACTATTTCTTATTTATGTCTGGACATTACCTAGCCAAAAGGGGGCCCTCACCTCCACATGGGATTTTAGGCACGACTGTAATAGAAACAACAATGGCCCAACGTGCATTTTACCCCTCTTACACAGCGGCCATACTTTTTTATTTGGGGAAAAGCGCAGAGGTGGGGAGACTGGAGACAATACCCTTTACACACATCGGCTACTACCTCCTGCATAATGATACTAGAACACAAACTTCACATTGAAGCAGGGCATCAAGTTCATTGGGTCAGTGAAACAAGCGTGGGGGCAAAAATAGTGTTCAGCCACCACTGATAATGCCCTATCAGTCTGTTGCCCAATGACTGTCAAACTTCTGTCTGTAACTTTCAGAACACTGGTTCCCACGTTCCTCCTTGTATTCTAACTTTACAGGTCACCTTGGTATACAGATAACCAGAGAGATGAAGTGTGAGGGAAGATAGCGAGAGATGGGGGGGGGGGCAAAGTCTGACAGACTGTGACCTAACACCTTACAGCAGGCTGTTCAGGGAGCAAAGAAGGGCTTACTTGTTTCAACCCCAGAATTCCGATCCGCAGCTGTGTTCTGGGTGCGGTGTGTTCATCGTCTCCATTTAGGAACCAAATCCAGCATTTCTTGCTATTCAGACTCCATTCATGGGTAAAACTCCTTGGATGGCTGAGGCAGAGCTTATTGTAGCTCAGAAACTTTAGTGGTCCAATATACTAAATATTTGAGTTTCTTTTTGTCCTAAATGGTAAGAATTAGGACTGCCAGATTTGGGGTGTAGCTTCTTCTTAACAGAACTGAAAGCAAGGTTAGGGTTTGGCTGTGCCAGAACAATGGGATGTGTGGTAAGTGGAACTGTTTTTCTGAGAAGCATACAGAAAAGAGACAGAACTACCAGGCAGGTGAAAGGAACTGGATGAGGGAGCCGCACACTGGTCCTGAACTGCCCCAGCTCAGAGCCTTCCACCCCAAGCACCCTATAGGGAAGGCAGCAGGGACTGAGGTCTCCCTACCCCCCAATTTGTATGGGTTCATTGCTAACTGTTCCCTTTCCTCATGGCGCAAGGGGAAAGTGCAGAGTTTGCTGTATTCCTCACTCTGACTGGGGCATGCACGGGGCTTGGACCTGCCCCAGCAAGGGGGCCATGCATCCCCACCCCAGCTGTGCCCACTGGAACGGCAGCAATCACAGCAAGGCACTTTGCACCTGGCCCCAAGCTGCTGTGGTGAGAGAGGGCTGGGGTAATCCTCTTCCCCAGAGCAGCCTGCAGACTGAACCCTTCGTCCCCATCCCCACCCTATAGCAATGATTCAAATGGAGCATGGACATTTTCATTTTTTTTTTTCCAAAAAATAAAAGCTGAGTTAAGGACCCCAGCAACACCATGTAAATATTCCAGTAAAATATATTCTCATCCGCTGCACAGCTCTGACTTCAAATTGGGCTTTCAGCTTGAGGGAGGAAAGAGCTTTTCTGGCAAGAGATAACTCCCCTTTTTGTTTCCCATGCAAGTTTCATCCTGGGTCAGTTAATGATGTTTTGGAGTTGCTTGCAGAGCTTTGGCCTATCCTTAGTGGGAAAAATGTGGTAGGGAGATGATGGTGTGGGATTATCAACTCCTTTGTGGGGAAGGGCTGGGTGCAGGCTTCTCTTCAGGAATTGGTTCAAGATGCCATTTTTCATAATCTCTTAAACAATAAAGTACACTGAAAACCCTGGGTCAACAGAATATTAAGAGTGCAGAGTCAGAAATGCCAGAATTAAGGATGCCTGTGCATATTTATTTTGGTCTCCCTGCTTGAGTGCCTTACAGAATAGTTTTTAAGGACATGACTATGTTGTGTATTTTTTTCCTGTAAGACCCTTGCCTTATTTAGTGCCAGCCTCCAAGAAACCTTTACCTTGCAAGTGTAAACTGAGCTTCAGAGCCTCCAATGTAGTCAAAATTTGATGCACTTTCTCTAAGGCAATAAAAGGCACAACCCTCAAACTAGAGCAAAAATCTTACTAAACTTCAGCTGCATCGCACAGACACATCTTCTCAATAAAACAGTTGTGAGAATGGGAAAGTTCAAAACATTTTAATTTTTTCCTAACTCATTTTGTGAAATGGTGGAGCTGTTTTCTGCTGAAACTAACTCAGCCAGAGGCACACACCCAACCTGGAAAACTTCAGCCTGAATAGTTAAAGTTGGAAAAGTTATAAGTAACTCAAAACAGGGACTTATAATGGAAAGAGTTAGGCAACCTTACTACAAGCTCCACCTTTTGTAACTAATGAAGGAAACTATGAACTAGCTGCAGTTTGAGCAACCCAGAAAGAGAAGGATTTGGACCAGCTGTAGAAAAGATAGACATTGTCAAGCACCCAAAAGAGAGTTGCTCTTGTTTCTCCCTCTGCCAGGTGGCCAGGAGGTAGACAAACTATAGAGCTCCTCACACCACAGTAACCCCCCGTATTCCTTGCAGCTTCTCAGTTCCCAGCCTACCATTCCAGACTCTTTTTGCTTTGGGAAGTAACATCACCATGAACTCTATAATCACTGCACCCTCAAGTGAGGGCTTCATGCCTGCATTTCTGATGTTTTTCTGCCTCCCTTTCCACCCCATACACAAGCAACAGCTCTCACAAACTCTCCCCTCCCAACAGTAATTCACTTCCCAGCATCTCTGTCCAGGCACCAGCAGCTTGGACAGGATCTTTTCCCTCCCCCCACTTCATCCCAGAAAAAGTACCAGGCAAACTTTTCTCTCCATCTCTTCCTCCCCCCCCCCCCCCCCGCCATTGCTTCTTCTCCCTCTGCTCCCAGCTCATCACCATCCCCACTCTCCATCCATTCCCAAGGATCCTTGTTCCTGCTACCTCAGCCCCCAACCCTGCTCCCAGCTCACCTCATTTCCTCCTTTCACCCCAGCCTGGCTCCTTCCCCTGTCTCAGCCCCTCCCAACCCCCAGCCTCCATCACTCAGTGTAGCTCCTTGCCCCTGGACTTCAGCTTCCACTTCACACCTCTGCTAGTCTGCCTCCTGCTCCCCTCCCCCCCAAATCCAGCTCCTTGCCCTTTACTCTCCCGTCACTGTCCTCCAATCCAGCTCCCTCCCATCATCCACCCCCAAATCTGCTCCTTATCCCTACTTCTCCTCCCCCCTTTACTCCCCACCCAGGTCCCCCTTTTATCCCAGCTCCCTTTCACTCCCACTCCCTCCACCCTTTGCTCCTCACCCCAACTCCCACCCCGTTCCCCCATCCTCTTCCCCCTTTGCTTCCCATCCCAATACCCCCTTCTCCCCCAACTCCCTGCCCCCTTTGCTCCCCACCCCAATTTCTCCTTCCCCCATCCTCTTCCCTCTTTGCTTCCCATCCCAACTCCCCTTCTCCCTCCCCAACTCTCTGCCCCCTTTGCTTCCCATTCCAACTCCCCCTTTCACACCCAACTCTCCCTTCCGGCCCACCTCCCCATCCCAACTCCCCCTTCCCCTCCTTTGCTCCCCACCCCAACTCCATCCCAACTCTCCCTTCCCCACCCTCTTCCCCTTTGCTCCCCACCCCAGCAGCCCCTTCTCCCCCAACTCCCTGCCCCCTTTGCTTCCCACCCCAACAGCCCCTTCTCCCTCCAACTCCCTGCCCCCTTTGCTCCCCACCCCAACAGCCCCTTCTCCCCCCAACTCCCTGCCCCCTTTGCTCCCCACCCCAACAGCCCCTTCTCCCCCAACTACCTGCCCCCTTTGCTCCCCACCCCAACTCCCTGCCCCCTTTGCTCCCCACCCCAACAGCCACTTCTCCCCCCAACTCCCTGCCCCCTTTGCTCCCCACCCCAACAGCCACTTCTCCCCCCAACTCCCTGCCCCCTTTGCTCCCCATCCCAACAGCCCCTTCTCCCCCAACTCCCTGCCCCTTTTGCTCCCCACCCCAACAGCCCCTTCTCCCCCAACTCCCTGCCCCCTTTGCTCCCCACCCCAACAGCCCCTTCTCCCCCAACTCCCTGCCCCCTTTGCTCCCCACCCCAACAGCCCCTTCTCCCCCAACTCCCTGCCCCTTTTGCTCCCCACCCCAACTCCCTCCCCCCTTTGCTCCCCACCCCAACTCCCTGCCCCCTTTGCTCCCCACCCCAACAGCCCCTTCTCCCCCAACTCCCTGCCCCCTTTGCTCCCCATCCCAACAGCCCCTTCTCCCCCAACTCCCTGCCCCTTTGCTCCCCACCCCAACAGCCCCTTCCCCCCTCCCCCAACTCCCTGCCCCCTTTGCTCCCCACCCCAACAGCCCCTTCTCCCCCAACTCCCTGCCCCTTTTGCTCCCCACCCCAACTCCCTCCCCCCTTTGCTCCCCACCCCAACTCCCTGCCCCCTTTGCTCCCCACCCCAACAGCCCCTTCTCCCCCAACTGCCTGCCCCCTTTGCTCCCCATCCCAGCTCCCCTTTTCCCCCAACTCCCTGCCCCCTTTGCTCCCCATCCCAGCTCCCCCTTCCCCCCCAACTCCCTGCCCCCTTTCAGCCCCCCCGCCTCCGCCCCCCAACTCAGTTCCTCCCCAGCCGGGCGGGCAGCCGCGGCTCGGGCCGGCGGGGCGGGGCGGGGAGCGGAGCGCGCTCGCAGGGCGCCTGCGCGGCGGTGCCGGGGGCTGCCGGCTGGCACGGGACGGGCTGCGCTGGACCCAGCCCGGCGGCGGCGGCGGCTCCGGAGCGGCTTAAAGGGGCCGCGCGCGCAGGGGGCCGGGCGGGGCGGGATGGCCTGAGCGGCCCGGGCTCGCCCGCCACCTGCTCCCGGGCGCCATGGCCCGCGCCCTGCAGCGCAAGAGCCACTGGAGCGGGCGGCTGCACCAGTGCGCGGCCAGCCGGGCGGCGGGCGGGCGGCCGGGGCTGCCCCTGCTGGGGGGCGCGGAGCACGGCCAGTTCCCCTACGTGGGGGCGCCGGAGGAGGGCGGCGAGCCGGTGCTGGCGGCGGGCGGCGAGCTGAGCCCCGGCGAGCTGCTGCTGGAGGTGCGGGGGGTGCGCGTGTCCGGCTTGCCCCGCTACGACGTGCTGGAGCTGCTGCGCGGCGGCCCCGAGCCCATCGCCCTCGCCGCCGTCAGACCAGGTGCGGGGCTCGCGGGGGGGACCTCGGGCCGAACTTCGGGGCTCGCCGCCGCCTGCCACCTGCCCGCCGGGCAGCCTCGGCGGCGGCTCCTGCCAGGCGGGGGTGGCTCCGCGCAGCCCGGCGCTCCGAGCGCGCAGCCACTCAGGGATGGAGGCAAAGCGAGACTTTTTGGGGGGGAGTTGGTAGAGAAGTTGGGGGGAGAGTTGGCATTGAAGGGGGGGCGAGAGGAGAGTTGGGGGGATTTGGTAAAGAAGTTGTGGGGGGTTGGCTGGGGGTGGGGGAGAGAGTTGGGGGGATTTGGTAGAGAAGTTGTGGGGGGGGTTGGCTGGGGGTGGGGGAGAGAGTTGGGGGGATTTCGTAGAGAAGTTGTGGGGGTTGGCAGCGAAGTGGGGGTGGGGGAGAGAGTTGGGGGGATTTCGTAGAGAAGTTGTGGGGGGGTTGGCAGCGAAGTGGGGGTGGGGGAGAGAGTTGGGGGGATTTGGTAGAGAAGTTGTGAGGGGGTTGGCAGCGAAGTTGGGGGCGAGAGGAGAGAGTTGGGGGGATTTGGTAGAGAAGTTGTGGGGGGGGTTGGCTGGGGGATGAGGGAGAGAGTTGGGGGGATTTCGTAGAGAAGTTGGGGGGGGGGTTGGCAGCGAAATGGGGGTGGGGAGAGAGTTGGGGGGATTTGGTAGAGAAGTTGTGGGGGGGTTGGCAAAGAAGTAGGGAGTGGGGGAGAGAATTGGGGGGATTTGGTAGAGAAGTTGGGGGGGTTGGCAGCGAAGGGGGGAGGAGAGAGAGTTGGCAGCGAAGTTGGGAGGCGGGGGGGAGAATTGGCAGCAAAGTTGTGTTCGCTTCTCCTTTTGCTCCGGCGTCCCTGCCATGGGGGGGCCACAGCGGCTCCCCGCTTCCTTACCCCATGGGGAGTCTCCGAGGGGGTAGCAGGGTGTGTGTGTAACTTGGAAAAACCCGGTGTGGCGCCTTAGAGGCGAACACCCCCATGGTACCGTGAGTTTTCCCGGGCCAAGCCCGCTTCCTCAGACTCGTGTGTATCCCAGGGCGTGGGTTTGGCCCACGGAAGCTCTTGATCTTGTGAGCGGCTCAGGTGCTACAAGGCCACTCGCTGGTTGGTGGTGTGCCGCAGGGCTCAACTAGACTAGCCGGGAGCAGTTGGTTGGTGTGGTTGGCTTTTTTGTTTCTTTTTAAAGCACACAAAGGGTTCATTTCTATCGGTCATCTGGGATCACTGAATGACCTTTGAAACACCTTGTTCGCAAAGCATTATTAAGTGGGGGTCACTTGGATTCCCCTGTGCCAACAGAACCCTGTTGTCATGGGGAAACTTGACTCTTTTGTTTTATTTCCTTCCAGTCTGGCCTGCCTTAAGCACAAGGAGCAAACCCCTGAAGACAAAAAACAGGACTATGTAGCACTTTAAAGACTAACAAGATGGTTTATTAGGTGATGAGCTTTCCTGGGCCAGACCCACTTCCTCAGTCTTTTTCTAAGTGTACCAAAAACCTCTAGCTACAGGCGGTTCTGGAGGCTTAGTCCTTGTGGAGTGAAATGCTTGCATCTGATAGCTAACTCTATTAGTGAACAAAGCAAATATTTCATTTCACTGGACCTGGAGGCATTTCCTGAAAGATTTTACTCCTACAACAGGGATGCGTCTCTTACAGCTGGAGCATTTGGTTGCACTGCTGGATTATGACTAAAGTCTTGTTAAAAAGCATAGGCATGTGATTGCCAGCTGCCTGCCTTAGCCTTGTCAAAGGGTTGGCACAGTGTGTGCATGGGAAAAGATGTAACTACAGTATCCTGCACCAGGAGGGTTATTTTAATCTTGCTTTCTCTTTTAGTGGTTGGGATTGTAGGAGATAAGTATCTCAACTGAGACTCTAGAAAGCAACAGCAAAAAGCCTTCCCTACTGAAAAGACACTTTACTTTTTGCAGGTTAGCACAACAGGTCTAGATAACAGGTTTGTAGTTTCCAGTGTGGGACTTGAATTTAGTACCAGGAAACTATTCCTGTTCCAGCAGCTGTTATTTGAAAACCCAGGATCTTTGAAACACTGTAAATAGGATTATATTGGAACACCTGTAAATTTGCATGGTGGCCTAAAAAAGCACACCAGGTCATCTATAAATGGAGGCAGGAAGGGATGCTTTGTTAGGATAATTCAGGAGATTCTTTAGAGGAAAGTGTATTACTGCACAAACGTGCACATCCCAAACTACAGGGATTTGCAGTGGTTGGCTAATGCTGCAGTGTTTTCTGTAGTTGATTTGCAGGCAACAACCTACTGACTTGGCTCAGAAGAGAATTAATCTCTGTCTTTGTTGTTTGGCTGTTGCCTTTCATGTAAATCAGCAGAGCTCTCCTCTGAACTTCTGTCCATTAGCCCTATTAAAAGCTAATGCTGTAGGTTCCATGCACTTGTTCTGTGGACGTTATCAGAGGAGTAGTGTTCTGTCCCATCATGTGATATGTTATGTAACAATGTGTAATCTTGAGTTGTCATTGTAATATATGTCCGTTTCCTTTTTAAAATGGAATGTGAGTTCAGAATTCCCCCCCCCCCATTACATAAAGAAATATCAGTGTAAAGACTAACTTTATCAAACCTAAAATCAGTAGAAGTGTCCACCTTCCCCGCCTCCCTTTTTTACCTGCAGTGGGAACATCTGGTGCCCCCCACCCTGTATTTGCAATGCAAATGCTGAAGCACTGGAAATAGGGATGTAAAATTTTCTGTAAATTGTTAATCGGTTAAGCTGTAGGTTTAAGCTATGAACCGCCTACCGAGCTGTGGGTGGGTTTGGGGTGTTGGAGCAGGTCCCTCCGCCCATGGTGGGGTGGGCCGCCCTGCCGGTCTGGAGCAGCCCCTTAGGCGGGGGGTGGGGGACTGCTCCTGCCCAGCTGAGCACTGGTTATCCCAGTAAGCATGCCTGTAAGGCAGGGATGGCCAACCAGTTAGACATGAAGAGCCAAAGGAGCTGTGGATAGTAGTGCAAAGAGCCACACATCCCTCCCCCAGTTTCCCCCACTCTAACCCAATGCCCTCCTCCAGACCCAGGCATCCACAGGCCCCTCCCATTTCAACCCAATGCCTGAGTCTCACCGGAGCTGCCCCAGCCACGCACGTCTCCCTCCAGGAACTGGAGCACATGCACAAAGCGGGCATGCGGCTCTGAACGAGCCATAACCCGGAAAGCCGCATTTCTGTGAGCAAAGAGCCACGTGTGGCTCAAGAGCCACAGGTTGGCCACCCCTGCTGTAAGGCATTGCTTACCGTTAAACATTTACATCCCTACCTGGAAGTGAAATTGACCATGAACAAAGTGAAATTGGTTTTCTTTGTTCAGACTGAGTGAAATGCATACAGTAAGCAAACATAAAGAAGTGCAAATAGGGTTTTAAGGGCTGTTTGTTTAAGCACTCTTTTGATAATGATAATAATTTGAGATTTTCACAGTAGTGCAGAATTATGAGTTTTAGCTTGTGCTTTTTTAAAAAACGTATTTAAACGTAAATGGTTGCAGGAAAGTACGGGATGTGTCAGGCATGGAAGGTTGTCAGATGTTGAGGTGCAAGAAATTAAAGCTTTATAATCATGAGAACTCAAATAATCAACATGTCAAAAATATACAAAGTAAATATTCTTAATTCAAATGCCAGTAAGTTCTCAAGCAGCATTTTTTTTGCCATTCTGTAAATTTCTGTTACAGAAATATAATTTTGTTGATTTGTAGATGTATGCATGGTGAAATGGACATTGACCAATTTGACTGATTCAGACTTAGCCTATTTAAAATGCATGACTTCTATGTCCATTTCCAGTAGCAGTTCCCCTTTTTAATATATCTTGAACTGATCATATTCGGCAAGGGTTGCAAGTTACTCAAACATGCTACAAAGTACAGTGTTAAGTGAATGAGTGTAAACACATTTTAACTGTCTGATTCCATTTCCCCTACATCTCCCCAGTCCTTAGTGCCTGCCTGACTGGTGAAGTTTTGTGACAAACTGAACCTGGAAACTTACATGCTTTATTGGCTTGTCGCTTTGTATGACATTTACAAGGCTGGGAAAACAGGAAGATTACTATAAATAAGCCAGTCATCTGCAGGCTTGAACAGAAAAAACAATGGATTTGATTGTTGGTTAACACAAACACCCAAACAAAAAACAACTTTGAAATGAAGTTTTTATAGGTTATACACACTCCTCACCATTAAAGCTAAGTTTTATAGGATTAACAATTCAAAATGCAAACTTTTTATTTAACACTTTCTTTTCCTTAGACTATTCAGTTTGAATGGGCACTTGCCATACTGTAGTGATGAAGGGGGAGGAGGCACATAAGAAAACAGCTACTTTTATTAACCCTTATAAACAGTTACTCCAAGTAACTGGTCATATGGGAGGTGTGTGCTTTAATTTCTCTTATGCTTTGAACATGGAATAAGTGAACAGATCTGCCCCATAGATACTTTTGTATTTTTTTTAAAAGTGTAATGTTATAATCTCTTTTTGTTTGGGAGAAAAAGTGCTTCTGAAATTTGACTTAGTACCTTTCAGTGCTGTTAGAGCGAGGCCACTTAAGGGTAAAAGTGAAAAATGAAAACAATGGAAAAGATTTTACGTCTGAGGTGTAGTGTTTTTAAAATTACCCACTATTCTTTCCTTTTTGTTGCTTCAGTTTCAAACAAATAAGTGATTAAGCTGTATTCAAATTAATAAATATAGTTGTATGTACCACTGCATTTGGTCTAAAACTGCAAAACTGGTATTCTTTCTCCTGAGGAAGAAAACTCACTAAGAAAATGCTTGTTTTTGTCACCAACAGAAGTTGGTACAGTAAAAGACATTATTTCACCCACTTTCTTTATCGTTCTCCCGTTAATATGTTTGATAGTGTAAGACTTGTATTAGTGTAATATCTTGATTTCCGTTCTCCGTGCTTAACTTTGTAGCATTCTGCAATAAACTTAAAAATTCCAGGCTAAATCCATTGGATAAAGAGACAATCCTTAACAGAACGTTCTTTTTAATTTCTCTCTCTGGTTGCTGCTTATATATCCTGATTGAGATGACCTGTTCTGTTTGTGCCAGGCTTTGAACATGTTGTTCCTGACAACAGACAAGTTAACTTCTCCACAGCAGACCAGTTGTGTGCCTTTCATTTAATACAGGATGTCTTTTTGTTCTTTGTTTCCTCACGACACATGGAGTTTGAGGGATATTTCAAGATTAGTCAGTTTTTTTAACTCTTTGATTAGATGCATATGTCAAATTGTACAAGTCATCCTTGTCACTGTAAGCTCAAAGGTTGGTGAAGAAAACTGTCTTTTTTTAAAATTAAGTACTACCAGCTGAAGTTATGGTACTTGAGGATCAGTTTACATGAGTGATTTTTTTTTTTTTTGGTTACTCTGAAGTTAGTAGGAAAGGAGAGGGGGAGGGGATTTTTAAAAAGTTAAGTACAAGGTAAACAAAGGCAGACATTCATTCCCAAATGGTGGTCGCTATCTGCTGTCATGTATGTTTGGTTCATTTAAAACCTTATCTTGAGCCTGAGAGAGATTCTAAAACATGATTAGTTGACACTACATTTCTATGGTGTGCTGACATTAATTACAATTGAGCAGCCATGAGGTGTTGGACTTCATTAATGTCACTAAACCAGCCCCTTTAAAAGTTACTTGCATGGGCACATATTCTGACATCATTTTCCCAGGAGGGGCCTGTGAGGGATGTGGTGTCTTCCAATTATTTTTTTGTATAAATATCGATTAATATAAAAAATACCGATGCCTTTATGCAGGCTGTCAGGTTAATAGGTAACATTAAACATATGATATGCGGATTACAGAACCTCTGGCTGGTGCTAAAACCAGACAAAATATGGTCACTGAATCATAGCTCTGAAATACAAAAGCAGGGTGCAAATTTTTATATTGGACTTCCATTTACCTGTTTCAGGTAAATGCAAATGTTATAAAACTCTTGCTGCTTTTAAGAATTTACTTCCTTGATCTGTCACATGATCTCTCTTGGGTTCTGATAGAGGGTTTATTGTGTTTTTTTTTTTTTTTTTTTTTTTTTTTTGTTGCAACACATCAACAAAACATCAAACAAAAACACATTGATAATTCCCTGTGCATTTCCAGTTTGACCTCCATCCTTAGGTAATAGAATCTGAAGTATGGCTCATGTAAATTTATACTAATCAAACATTTCTTACTGATATTTTTAAAGTCTGCTTCTATTTTGGACTTGTAATATAAATGGCAAATATAATCTAATAGCGCCCACAATGTGCTAGCTGCTCTCCAAGCATAAAATAAGTGACGCTTTAGTGCCTGGCCCTGTGTTGATCAGAAATCTTGTGCATGTAATATATTGGTGCTCTTACCGCCCTCGAAACGTAGACTGCTGTGAATTAAAATATCATTGCAGTCAAGATCAGGTTTTTATCCCAATCAAGTTTACACACTGTAAGCATTTGTTAGGATTTTAGAATGTGAAAATTGACTCGGCTTGTGGCAAAATGGTTAGCTATGCACCCATGCGCATACCTTTATGTCCTCTGCTATGAAGAGGGGGTTAACATCCCAGAGTTATGCAGCCATAGTCTTAATTTAACACCTCAGCCATTATTAGCATTTTACAGAGTTAATGCAAGCCTTTCATGTGATAACATTGGATTATTTTTCACAATAAGTTTAATCTTTCAGCACATTATGTGATGCGAACTCCAGGCTTTCTCTCGTTATGGGACATCCTATTGCAGTATATTTACACTCTAATTACAGGATAATTACAAGCAATGTTTCAAAACTATTGCAATTATAAGATATTAACACAGTTTGTCTGGGTTTGTTGGACTGAATTTTTACTTTATAGCACAAGTGCTCCATCTCTGAGTTGCTAATCTGCTAAATGTGAAACATGACATTGACCTGCATCAACTCTTTAATAACTTGAGGGACTGCATTCAGAAGTGTGATAACCAAAATGTGAGTGTCTCATTGGTAAAGGAAATAAAATGAAGGAATAGATGTGACTAGGTTGCTAATCTTGCCACACTTGAAGTTGCAACTGGTTTTCTATTCTCAGACCTGCTTCGACCACATCCATATGCACGTCTCCACTGAGTTCCTCCCAAAAAAGGTCCTTAAAGCACATCTACCAGATTTGTAGCACTTCTGCTGATGGATACAATGTTGGCCAAATTTTAAAGTGTCTGCCAAGCCATTCCCAAGATGGGGCACTCAGAATGAACTTTGAGAAGTACTTTGTTCTTTTTTGGATGGTAGATTAGGTCTCGGTGATAATGTACCGTGTATTTTATGACTGAGGCGTGAATAGATCTTGTGCATAGGATTAGCTTCGTTTTGGCAACTTTTGGGCCTGCATCAATTTCCGGCAGATTTCACAAACTATTTTAGACTTCAGCCCAGCAAACTTGGAAGGTTGTTGGCTGGCCAAAAACATGCTTGTACCCGAACAACTCTTTCACCGTCCCTGTGCAAGCTGCTAGCTGTGAGCTGGCAGGAAGTGCCTGGGCTTGAAAACCGATACTAAGAGAGGAGCTCATTGGACAGTGTAGTACAGTGGGCGGAGCAGAACACTGGAATCAGGATCCACTTAGGTCCAACTCAGTAACACTGAGGATATATCTGCACTGAAATAAAACACCCATGGCCAATGTTCCCTCTAGTCTTTTCTATCCAGGTGCAGATTTTTTTCCATCCCTGTGTGAAATAAAACTTTTGATGGGCACCGAGGCATGGGCACTTGTGCACCGCCAGTAGAAACAAAACCTCGCTGTGGGCGCGCTGCTCATCGACAGAGCGGCATCTCAATCTCTTCTGAGCAACCGCACGAGCACACAGCTGCTTAGCTGACGTGTATGTGCTTGGTCCGGATGCTGCGAGGTGAGAAGGTGAACATCTACAATGCCTTAACAGCTCCTAAGCCTGAGCCCTGTGAGACTGAGTCAGCTGGCACGAGCCAGCTGTGAGTTTCTAATTGCAGCATAGACCTATCCTGTGTAACCTTAATAATGCTGCAGTGACCTTAGGATACTTTTTGTCCAAAGGATCACATAGTGTTTTATGTGACTTAATCGCCAGAAACTCCCTATGTGTTAATCTTCACTCCATTCTACAGGTGGAAAAACTGAGGATTAGAGTTTATCAGGTGCCCAAGGCCACATGGTGAATCAGTGGCTGAGCGTGGGTTACTGCTATACTCCCCTTCAAGTCCTTAAGTGCTCTGCTGCTTTTTCAGCTATGAAACAGGGTTAATAATTTACCTGTGTCACAGGTGCTCAGTGACGTTTTGTGTAAATATTATGATTAGGTACAGTCATCTCTCCCTGTGGTTTGGCTGTCCTGCCTTCCTCCGAGATAGCAGGAGTTAAAGAACACAATCTGAGCAGGGACCAAAGACCGTCGTTGGTGTCCTCAGACTCCTTTCTGTAGTTCTTTCTTCTCACCCCTGTGCAAACTGGCTGTGTGATCCACTGGTGCCTCCTACCCTTTTTCTCGAGCTTTCCAGCTCTTTCTTCATTTGTCTCCATCTAGCTAATCCCCATTTAACGTAACCCTGTTAAAAGGATTTAAATCACTAACTTACCACTTGCCACCATTGCTTTGATTATTCTGATAGTATTTTCCTCCTCCTTCTCCATCTGCCCCTTTATTTAGAATGGTTGTCGGCTGCTTGGGACAGGGAGTGTCTGATTGTGTGTGTGCGTGCGTGCACAGTGCCTACTACCCTTTTCTCTTCCCTCCCCTTTCTTCTTCTGCGGGTCCCCCCTTTTTTTTCTCCACTTAAGTTCATCTCCTCTGAGGAGGTGGATTGCGCCCACAAAAGCTCATGATATATATATATATATATATATTTTGTTAGTCTCCAAGGGTGTGTCTGCACAGCAGGGCTTAACTCGAAATAAGGTACGCAAATTGAGCTACGTCAATTGGGTAGCTTGTTTTGAGTTTTGGTGTTGTCTGCGCAGCAGAGCACTCTTCCTCCGACTTCCCTTACTCCTCATAAAATGAGGGTTACTGGAGTCAGGGTAAGAAGTCCTCCGCTTGACAGTGTTTCGACATTGTCGGAATAACTGCCGGCTTTGCAGACGTGGACTATGTTATTTTGAAATAATGCTGCTGTGTAGACATAGCGTAAGGTGTCACAGGACTACTTGGTTTTAAAGTTACAGACTAACATGCTTACCCTGCTGAGACTGTAACAAACATGTGCGAGGTCATAATTTTTATTGGCCCAAATTCTGTTGTGGACTGGGGTGAGGTGGGGGAAGTTTCTGAGCTTAGACGGTTCCTCTTTGGTGCTGGGAAAGGTACACTGGTGTCACAGTTTAAGTGCAAGGTGGGACAGAGTGTTTAGCATAAATAGTTAGCTCATACTGTAGCTCGTTCAAGGTGAAGTGACTGGTTCACACCACTACATGCAAAAAAAGGGGGAGTGAGTGGTGGGTTATGGATTGGATTTAAGGCTTATTACAACAGTGTCTGTATGAAAGCTGTGATTGAAGACCCCAGCTTGGGCAGAATGGCCGTGGCTTGACAGATGCGATACATGTGGCAATAAGAGCTGAGACGGGCCAGGGGTAGAGCTTACTCCATCTTTTTCCTGGCTGGAAGGTGTGAACCCTAAAAATGGCCAGGCTAGAGCGTTCAAACCAGAGTATCCCCTGGAGCTGTTAAAGAGCAAAGGTGTTCATGGTTAACATGTCAATGCATTGTAATGTGGTAATAGTCATTGTACCTTGACCGGTCTGCCTTACAAAGAAGGTGGCGGAATTGGAAGGGGAGTTCCGCTGCTTGTGCACTGTTGTGCTGCATTTTAGCGGTGGTTTTTGTCCCCTGCCACAACACAGTTTTAAGAGAACTCGATCACTGAATTTCCTGTCTTTGCAGCTCTCTCAATTTGCTTATTTTTAAAAATGGACAGTGTTATAATTTATTAACATCTGGATACATATATGCTGTCTTAATCCAGTTTAAAATATTGAACTCGGATGTAAAAGAACTGAAATGGTCACTCAAAGGATTTCATGCAGGCTAAAAGTGCACCTGGCCTAAATAAAGCCAACATTTTACTTCATTTGGATAGAACTGAAGAACAGTATTCAAACTTGCATGAAGTCAACATTCAACAACTTTTATTCCGAGGGTCAGCCATATGTTGGGTGGGCTGGGGTGGGGTGGCGTGGGGAGAGAAGAGCACAATGAACATGGCCTATAACCTAGTCTAAGTCTCAATCAGTTAAGTCAAGATTTTAAAATGGTTGTTGTCAAATAAGTTCTCTTTATTATAGACACATGCTCTGCTTTCTTCCAGACGGAGGGTATGCTTGCTTATATCTTAAGGAATAAGTTAGGAGTTGGTTTTATACTTCCTCTGGTTTGTTGGAAGCTCCCACATTTGAGATGCGTACATTATTGCAAACTTTCAGTTTTCATGTTTGTAGCTATATGGTTTGAGTCTCTTAGGTGAAAATGTGGAGAACTCTGGTCTGCGTGAGAGCAAGCTCCATGCAGTTGCAAAAGCAAATTTAAGAACCGGAGGAAAAGCTTAGACTTGTGTAGGGCACCATCACTTGAATTGTCAATGCTTAGACAGTTGATACTCCAGCACACATGTGGAGAGGGCGTTTTCTTATCCTTACACTACATCCCTGCTCCAAGACACCATATGTATGTTACTCCAAGTTCATGCCTATCATTCCTTAAATTGCCTTCTGTTGCCAGCCCCGAATTGTGTGTTCATTGACCGTCTGCCCCATGGCTACTGGAGTAGATTGCCACCAGTGTGTCATGTGGAGAGGTGGCATGCGTCCGTTGGCCTGCCACTAGTGGCCTTCATTGTACAGCAGTAGTTTTTAGGGCCTCAGCGTTACTGAGCATGTGAGACAAGTGACCTGTATGTACAGGAAAACAACTGCAAGCAATCATCATTGCTTTTCCCTTGCTCTTCAAACGTCCCCACACACTCGATGGCTCGCCTTTTACTTTTTCTGGCCTGGTCTAGAACTAAAATTTAGGTTGTCACTCAAGGCTGTGAAAAATGGCATGGCCTGTTCCTTGTATTTAGGTCCATCTAGCCACCCCTGTAGCGGTGGCTGTTTCATTGTCCTAGGAATGTCTGTCCCCTCTGAGGTGTATTCATTACATTGATGGAAAGCCCCATTCTGAGGCTGTCGGAAGCATTTGTGCGACTGTAGCGCAGCTGCAGTGCGGTGGCTGTGCTGCCGTGGTGGTGATGCACCCGGAGTTTCCCTGACTTTTGGGTTGGTGGTAGGTTACGTCGTCGACAGATTAAATACTAATTCCCTCCTAGTGTGTGAGGTCTGTGGTGGCTGCAGCTTGGAAACACTGCTCAGCTCTTCAGCCTTGCAGAGGAGTCCTTGGCATGGGAGGAAAGCTTGAGCCAGCTCTTTCAGGCAGGGGTGACTGGTGAGGAAGGACATGGGGGAGGGAGGCGGGCGCAGAACTGGCCATATTATTCCTCCTTAAGCCATCGCTAGCCTGGGGGAGAGCTAGGACAATACCTCTGGCCCCCACTTGCCCCGCCTCTTCACCCCCAACCCACTTCTCGCCCAGTGATGCACCCCAGAGGGCTAGTGGGGTCCTGGCACTGGCCACAGAGGTTGGGGGAGGGGCACTCACTGCAGTGGTGGCAGGAAGTAGAGCGATGTGGCCCCAGTCTGCTCTGCTGCTCTCGCTACCAGCCAGGTCACTCCACTTCCTGCTGACGATGGGGGGAGGAGGAGTCGGTTTCGCCCCGTCTCCTGAGTGACTCGGCCAGAAGAGCGGAGCTGCATTGCTCCACTTCTCCCCCTCCCCCCATTGCTGTGGGTGAGTGCAGAGGTGGGGACTTGACCCCAGGTGGAGGTGCCAGGGTGCGCCCCCCCCCTCCCCCCAAGTCCCATGGGCTGCCCAAAGGCTCTGGCCCGTTGCCCCTCCTGCCCATGGTGTGTGTCTGTGGGGTCACAGGCCCTCTTAGCTTTTCCCATGCATCACTCCTGCGTTCAGGTGTTGCATGCTCGGTTGGACTGTCCCTTTCCAAGAACAGGGAGCCTGGACCAGCAGTTTGCTGTTTCTTTTGGAAAGGTCATTAGGTGCTTCTGTAGGCCTAGGGAATTCCTTGCTCTCCTAACCTGACAACCTTGCAGTACATGATGTCTGGGGTATCCTGCCTCCCCTGCAGCCCTCCACTGACCTAGTTGGAGGCAAAGAGGGCCGTTTCTACATAAGCCTGGTCTTAAGTACAGGTCAGACCCTTCTAGTCTGGCACCCTCGGGACCTGACTGGTGCCAAATTAGAGTGTTTACTGAACCACGGGAGGCCAGTATTGTAATGAGCGTGTCTCTTTATTTTTGTTTTACCGAGGCGAATAAAGTGAACAACGTTTTCAATGCTACTTAATAACGTATGGCTGTACTGATACACCCTATAGAAGCCTACGCCCAGCCAAGGCTGATGAGCTCTCTTGATGATGAAGTGTTAGTGCTGTTACACAATTTTACTGTACTGGCACAAGGAAATAAGTAGATAAAGCATAAAAACCGTGCTACGGCTTAGCATCACCACCAACTCTTCCACTGCTTGCTGGGCTCTTAGTGGTCATGCAGGGGTATACTAGAGCTAAATAGCAGCACAGAACACCGAGAGCCAGGACTGGGGGCTGTAAACAAACTTTACAGGACTACGGGAAACTTGGCCACACCCATGATAAGCAGACATCTGGCTAACTCAGAGCATGGCAGACCATGGATGGTGATGGATCCGGCACACACTGACTAGAGAGGTTCAGCCTGTACCAATGAGCAGCATTGTTGGCACCTCCCTAAGCCACGGCCACAAGCAGGGACAGACTGGCCCGGCGGGCTACCAGGAATTTCCCAGTGGGCCGTTGTGTCCGCACGCCATTGCCCCTCACTCCGAGTGGCTCCGCATCCGTGCTGTATGTGACACACAGAGCTCGGCCTGCGCCGTGTGCCGGACATGACACGGGGACGGGGCTTGAGGGACACACACGGGATGACGTCATGGGGAGGGCTGGTCTCAACCCATTTCCCGGGCCTGTTTTGATTGCCAGTACGCTCCTGGCCACAAAGGAGCAAAGGCAGCCTGAGCCCTGAGGTGACGCCTGCTTGATTTCCCAGCATTTGACAAAGATGCGAAGAAACAGTCTGATCTGGGAGCAGTGGAGGGGTGGGGGAAGGGGTGAGTTGCCCACTTTGCAGGGACCTTCGTAGCTGTCTGGCACTGAGCTGGAACGGCTGTCTCTTTACAGGCAGACGTAGGTGGGTAACATCCTTCTGACTTCTTGGAGTTGCATGGCTTAGGGCATCTGGGATATTTTCAGCCAGGTTCAGTCTCCAAAGGTCAGACACACCATCCATCCTCTGCGCAGTGACCTACTAAGTGACTTCCTGATTTTTTTTTTTTTTGTTTTGTCCACTGGACGCTGGAATATCCAACGTTCTCTGTGCTAATTTCTGCCTCCGTCAGCCTTTACTCTGAAGTGACTCCTTCCTTCTGCTCGGTCTTAGCCACGAATATAAATGTGGACCTTTAATACTACATTCATCTGAAGAAGTGGGCTGTGCCCACAAAAGCTCGTGATACTATCTACATGTTTTGTTAGCCTTTAAAGCGCTTCATGATTATTATTATTATTAATATTATTTTTTTAAAAGTTTTTCCAGTTAAAGACTAAGTCGGCCACCCCTCGGTAGATTCTTAACCCTGTCAGTCTTTGAAAGTTGCGTTTAGTAGGGTCCCCTCCCCCCCCCCCCCTGCAGAAACTAAAGCTAACTTGCACAGGCACTTTACAGCGCTGTAACTTTCTGGCTCAGGGGTGTGAACTCCTTCCCCCAGCTCCCCAAAGTGCAGCAAGTAACAGCGCTGTATATCGCAAGTGTGAATCAGGCTAGAACACTAGGAGCTGTTAGCTACTCCCCTCATAGAGTTGGTTTACATGGGAGAGCGTCCTGCAAAGCCTGCTGGTTTTGGTTACATTTTCACAGGCTTGGCATTTGACTCAACACCGTTCTCAGTGTCCTGTTCGAGGTGGCTTGTGTCACAGCTTTTAAAAACGATCAGGAGTTAAAAATCTCGTTGGAAGTGATGGAGGCAAGTAATACAACTCACTGTAAGATGTGAATCTAATGTTAAATCTATGGTCTCATACTCTTCTGAAACACAAATTCATGCCAGCCCTTTTATTTGAAACCTGGCTTTCGTCACACCGCAGAACAAAGGCAGATACGGTTGAAAAGTCCTGGAAGAAATTGATCAGTTTTCCACAGTTTGCTAGCACTTGACAAAAGCATACAGTGTTTTGGGATTATTGTCTGTAATTTTGGAATCTTCAGCATAGCATTTTGATATCACTCTCTTGAAGTTTTCTGTATTTCCGTAATGCAAAGGACTCCTTTAAAAAAAACCCACTCTGGATATTTAAGTTAGACATTTATGAAAAGAAACTATTTATTTAAAAAAAATCCCTTTCTTCCTCCTCCCTCCCCAAAATCCCGTCCCCATACAAATATTGACTTGTCCTTGGAATGGCGTTGCTCTTCAATTTCTGCTTCTACATTAGTATAGTTGCTTGCATTTAAACAGCCACTGCTACAAACTTACAAGTATGTAAAATATCCAGCATCTAAAACTTGTGTGTAAGCGTATGCCCATTTAAGCGAGAGAGAGGACAGCCCATATTTCAGCACCTCCTAATGGGAGAGGAGCAATTAATTGGGGCCTTAGCAATAAGAAAGCGATGGCAAAAGGAAGGCTGTATGAGCAGTATTCCCTGCAAGCTGAGCACTTGGGTGGCCACAGAGGAGAGAGATGCCATCCATCTGATTAGCAGAGCGCCCAAAGTGCTCACAGCCACCAGCATGAGTTTCTGTTGGTGGTGCACATCTGCATATGCCTCAGTGCATGTGACAAAATGTATTCTACACATGGATGGAAAGACTTAGTGGGGACATTGCATGTGAGTGGGTGGCAGGTAGTGGAGTAAGTTTCTTGGAAGCACTGGAGTAGAGAAAAGGGATTTATCTTCCAGACTCCTGAAATGCCTGACTCACTCACCTCGCCTTCCTACCGCTAGTGTTGGGACCAGCAAGTGTGTCTGTTCCAGTGATGGAATCGGAGGAGACAGCCACAGTGGCAGGGCAAGGAGCCCAGTGAGGGTGGAAAGAGAATGCTGAAGATTCTCATTTCTGACTCCATAGGAAGTCAGGACACAATTCTAACTAATTACCAGAACGGCCTCTCTGAACCTAGGCGAAGTGGGCTGCTTGCTAAAAGAGTGTGTGTATAGATCTACAGAGAAGCTGTACATCTGATTATTTTTCAATGAATATCCTGCTCCAAACCGTGTGAGATGAAGCTCGTCTAGCCCTATAGGCGGTTAGAGAATGAGCTACTTATTTTCACGGGCCGCTAGGGTTTGGCAAGCAGAGTTCTGAAAGCCGTGGGCGTGGATTGTTCCCATTGACTTTTGGAGAGAGCAGGCTTGGGGCTGGCTGTGCCAGCTGGTTGCCCATCCTGCTATCAGGAGTGCCCAAGTGTAATGAGAAGCATGGCTTTGCAGTAGCAGCGCTGCCTCTGAGAACACCCCACGCAGCGCACAGGCAATGTACACAGCTCTCTCTTCTGCATACTGTGTGCGCAACCCTGGGGACTTGTTGTTGTGTGCGCAACCCATGGCTTGTCTGTATTTGGAGCTGTTGTCAGCCCCTGCAGAAACTCCTCTTGTGTTACTGTTGAGAATTCCTGTTTGTTGAGTGGGGAGAACATGACTTGTGTGACCGCTGCGTCTCAAGTTTATCAGCAGTGTTATTCTTAGGGTACAATAGGTTAAAACCTACACATTCGTCTTGGGAATGGCTAGTGGTTTCATTTTTAAAATGGGGATTTTTTTTCTCCACGTCGGGTTGTGTCTGGCCCCATGAACAAAGTTTGCTAGGACTAAAAATTTGATTTTTTTTTTTTTTTGTTTTTGTTCAGAGACATCAAACTTGGTTTATTAAAAGCTAACTAATAGATTGTCAGGGGTGGGCAATAATTTTAGAAGGGGGAGGCCACTTCACCAATTTTTGATGTGTTCACGGGCCACCCTGGAGGGGGTGGGGCTGGGTCCCGGACCCCAGCTGAAAGGGGCGGGGCCAGGACACTTCCATGCTCCCCTCCCTACAGACCCTGATTGGCCTGGGGGCAGGAAGAGCATGTGAAGTCTTTGTCCTCCCAGAGCCTAGAGAGAACGGCCACAGCTGGCGGCTTGCTCGAGGCGCCCCACACCTCTGGTTGGGGGAGGAGACTTTGCGTGCTCCCCTGTCCCCAAGTCTTGATTGGCCTGGGGGCATGGGAGCGTCAGATCATCTGAGGGCTGGATCAATCCTCTTGGCCGGCCGGATTTGGCCTGGGTAAGCTCTCTTGCCCACCCCTGGATTATGTACTATTTCCCCTTCTCCCCTGGACCTCCCACGTGCTATAGGAACTAAATGCTCTAAAAGCAGGATACTGAAATTTTTTTTTCTTTTTCTGTGGATACTGATCAGTTACTTGTATGTAGAAAAGGTATTGTCTTCTCATCTAATTTAGGGGCTATTGGAGCTGATACAAAAGATGAACTTTGTCAGTTTCCTGGGACACAGTATAATCCTTCCATAATAGATAGATCTGGAGTGTTAAGTGCCTCATAATTCTCTCTCTCTCTTTCTTTGGTTTCTGTTGGTATGTGCGTGAGAGGCGTGAGCGGGGTTTCAAGATGTGGTTTTAAGAATCCTGGTGTTCACGAAAGCTTTTCCTATGGTGGCTTTGCAAAGTGTTGGTACTGAAGGGAAATTACAACCCCGCCAAAGTATGGTGTAGAATCCAGGAGTTGAAGAAAATGTTGCAGACTCATGAGTCTGACCCACGTCCATCTTCCCCAGGAGATTATAAAAATAATAAAGCGAGTTCTTCTTTGCATCCGCTGTTTGAAGCTTTAGGATTCAAGTTTTTAAACTTTTCTCTCTGCAGCAACGAGTGCAAGAAACTTCCTGAAGGAAGGGGGAGATGTTGATGAGGCTCCCTAGAGCTTAGTTTGGGGCGAGATGAAATATCACAAGATCCACCATCAGTGGCAGAAATTGGCCACCCTGAAGTTGAAGCATTATTTAAAAAATGCCAGGGAATTAACAAAACATGTAGGGACAAGAGTTTACACCAGTGCTCCCTCAAACCGTAACCAGTCAGCACGCAGCTGCAGCCCATGTGACATCCTCAAGGCCATTAAGGTAGCGTGTGCGTGGATGTGACCCACAACACACGCACAACTGTATACGTGGTAAACCGGTTGAGAGCCATTGGTTTACACCCACGTGACTTCATATTGAGAGACTTGGCTCTCTGGCCTTTAAAGATACTTAAATATTGTACAGGAGACCCTTGCGATTTGTGGAATTGCTGTTAAATATTTTGCATATTTGCGGGTCTCTCCAATTCTCCCCCCCCCATCTCCCACTAGTGGGTGGGGACACGGTTGTAGGGTGGCAGTGGTCAGGAAGCTCCCCATGCCAAGTGCAGAGGGGGATCCCTGCGGCTCCTGGCCTCTGTGGTGAGTTCTGTGTGGCAGCTGGGAGCCGTTTCCTTGTGTCTCCAGTATTCATGGATCTCACCATTTGCAGAGGTGTCAGGAACACACCCCCCTCAAACGGCAAGAGTTTATTATACTTGTATATGGAGTCTCCTGCCAAAATAGCTTTAACATTTAGCTTGCAAGTAATCTAAAGGAGCACATGACTTGAAAGGCTTAGACTTCAGTTGCTTTAAATGAACTTGGCGTAAGCAGAGTGACATGGCGCAGTGTTTAAAAGGAGTTTCACATTCTTTCTCTTTCTCACTGGTGCTAACAGGTAATTGCTAGCGATACCTTTTTATGGCTCTTGTGAGTCATGACGAGTGAGAGCACACCTATAAAGATTATCTAACTTCAATATGCGCCCAAGTCTCTGGAATGTTAGTTATGTGATGGCAAACTTTGATGAAAGTTAAATTGTAACAGCTGACTTTTTTTTTTTTTTTTTTTTTTTTTTTTTTTTTGGTTTGGAAAGTTGTGGTGTGGGACTGAAGATTGGGTGAAATCATATTGCATCCTCTCTGGTGGGGGAGGGTTTAAAATTCGTATTACGATAGCAGTGAAAGGTCCCAGCTACCGTTGGGATCATCTTGTGTTAGGTGCTTTACACAAACATAGTCGGAGCCAATCTTTGAATTGGATTTCGCTACGATAGACCCTCAGTTAAGGACACCTCTCGTATGTTCGTAGCACGGAACAAAACATTGTGGCTATTTCTTTCAAAAGTTCATAAATGAACATTGAGATGACCACATCCGTTCTGATGTAATTAGCACTGATGCCACAGCGCCATCTCTGTACCCTTTTCTTTCTTTCTCCACATCAGGAAGTTATAAGCTTTCATGAGCTTTACTCTAAAACATTTGTAAATCTTTAAAGTATCACCGGACTCCTTGTTTTAACTGAACAATGACTAAGTAAAGTTTCAGAAGAATGCTGCTTTGCCTTGATGTTGTTGCTAGTTGATGTTGAACACAGCACTGTACTTTCTTGCATGTGTGTCTCTGATGCTGCCTGATTGCCTACTTCTAGTTGTAAATGACGGGCGTGGCTGGCTGGTCAGTGCAGAACTTTGAAGTTCTGCCGTGTCTAAATGACAGCAAAGGGAATGGCTGAAAGAGGAGTGATGTTACCCCAGTTTTTTGGATGGGGGGAGAGGGGATGAGACATGACATTTAAGTGACTTATTCAAGAAGCATGTGGAAGAGCAAGGCATCCACATATCTGGTAACTTAATCATAAGAACATAAGAACGGCTGTACTGGGTCAGACCAAAGGTCCTTCTAGCCCAGTAGCCTGTCTGCCAACAGTGGCCAGCACCAGGTGCCCCAGAGAGGGTGGACCGAAGACAATGATCGAGCGATTTGTCTCCTGCCATCTCTCTCCAGCCTCTGGAAAAAGAGGCCAAGGACACCACTTCTATCCCCTGGCTAATAGCCTTTTATGGACCTAACCTCCATGAAATTATCTAGCTTCTCTTTAAACTCTATTATAGTCCTAGCCTTCACAGCCTCCTCTGGCAAGGAGTTCCACAGGTTGACAACACGCTGTGTGAAGAAGAACTTTCTTTTATTCGTTTTAAACCTGCTACCCATTAATTTCATTTGGTGTCCTCTAGTTCTTCTATTTAGGGAACTAATAAATAACTTTTCTTTATCGGCCCTCTCCACACCACTCACGATTTTATATACCTTTATCATATCCCCCCTCAGTCTCCTCTTTTCTAAACTGAAAAGTCCCAGTCGCTTTAACCTCTCCTCATATGGGACCCGTTCCAAACCCCTCATCATTTTAGTTGCCCTTTTCTGAACCCTTTCCAAGGCCAAAATATCTAATCATGGGACACATTGTTGTCCAGTGTATTTAACTATACTTAAAATATATAAAGCAGGCAACTACATGGACTTTGCTCCTCCCCTTCCTTATGCTGTCCTATTTAGAGGTTTCCTACTTGCTCATCGTCATTTTAAACATGACACTTTTCACTGCATGTTTGTACTAGTTGCTAGGAAAACGTTCCGGTTATAGGATCTTATTTTTAGAAGAGTCATTGAAGGATGCTGCAATTTGCAATTTATTTTTTTAATTTTTCCTTTTTGAATGAGGTAGATGCTGGTGTATACTCTGATGGGTTGATACTTGTGTAAATTGATTAGTAGATATGTACCAGTATCTTACAGGTTCTCAACTCCGTCCTCGTTCTGCTCCTAGATCAGTGGTTCTCAAGCTTTTTGGCCTGAGGCCCACTTGGCTCAGGGCAGAGGTTTCTGCGGACCACCAGTTGCTAATGGAAGCTCTCCATTGATTACATAATTACTCCTGAATCATTTTGCTAGGCCTGCAGCTAGGGAGAACGGTTTAATTTAACCAGTAAGAAAGGAAATAACTTGTTTAATACTTTAAATTAATAAGTGCTCTAACTTTCTCATGTTAGTCAAACTTCATTTTAAATAAAGTAAAATATTTATGTTGAACACACAAATTTCCCAGGTTTTCTTTATTTATGGCCAGGGTGGTGAACTTTTTGGGGATTGGGCCACAGACCCACAGAAAAATCAGTTGGGGACCAACCTTCCAGGATCCCCCAACCCTCACTGACGTGGTCCCCCCACTGAGACGCTTCACTCCTCTGGTGCTCCACTCCCTCTGGGGGAAGGGGAGGACAGGGAGGACTGAGGCTCAGGGCTTCCCGTAGAACAGATTTACTCTTCTGTGGCTCAAAGGTTAATGGATTTTGTGGACCCTGCAGGCTCTGGGGTTAGGACAAAAATTAGGGGTTCAGTGTGTGGGACAGGGTGCCAGGGAGGGGGATGGGGTGCAGGATCTGGACAGGGGGTGCAGGGGGGGGGTGGGGGTACAAGGTCTGGGAGGGAGGTGGGGTGCAGGTGGGCTTGAGGGGGTGAGGTCTGGATGGGAGGTAGGGTGCAGGAGCAGGCTGGGGGGCAGGGTGTCTGGCCAGGGGGAGGGGGCAAGAGCATGGTAAGGCGCAGTGTGTGGCCAGGAGGGAGAATGCAGGAGTAAGGGAGGGTGCAGGAGCAAGCTTGGGGTACGGGGCCTTGGTGGGCGTACAAGTAAGGGAGATTGGGGTGCAGGGTCTAGGCATGGGGGTTGCTTACCTGGCTTTGTGCTTCTGTTACTCCCAAACACGGCCTCCCACTGCTCCCATGGGCTGCAACTCCAGCTAATGGGGAGCAGCGGGGAAAGCCTCCAGACAGTGTCTCACTGTGCTGCCATCCCCCACAGCAGCACGGGGAGGGGGAGGGGAGCGGGCGTGGTAGCATGCGGAGCTGCTTGCCCTGCCTATCTGAGCCGATCTGGTGGGGAATGTTGGGGCTTTCCTCAAATCCCCCCCCCCCCCCCCCGTGCCCGCCGAGTGGGAAACCGGAGCTGGCGCTCCAGCTTCGCATCAGCCACAAGGCTGGAGTGTCAGCGCAGGCTCCTCACTGGGGGGACGGGACGGGCGGGGGCTGAGCTCAAGTGGCTGTGGAATACCAGTGGTCCATGGACCACACTTTGACAACCTCTGCCCTAGATCTGTCCTGTGGACCTCTTGATCGTGTCCTTAAACGAGTAAGCAGTGACTACGTGGGGTCTGATCCTGCAAAGACTTAGTCTGAGGATAATCCCATTCAGTTCAGTGGGGTTATTCGTGTGTTGAAAACTAAGCACGTGCTCCTACGTCTATAGAGTCTCTTTGATTGGAAGGTGCTCTAAGCGCTTTGCGGGCATGGATCGTTTCTATGGAAATGTGGCTGTTTGCAGCGTAGTTGAGCAAGATGTCACAAAAGCTAAGACTTGCATGGGAGAAGTGGCACTGGTTTGACTTAAATCTCTTTAAAGCCAATTTAGTTTAATTGGTGCAAAGCCCTGTATAGACACACCTGTAGCGTGGCTTAAAGGTGGCTCGTTCCACTTTAGCTTACTACTTCTGCTGGACAAAAAATTGCTATAGATCACTGAAACGTAGCCAAGAGAAATACAGATACCTAGGGTTAGTGTAAAGACTGCTGAACAGGTGCTATTACATCAGGAAATATGACACATCATAACTATTGTTTGTACCATAACAATACAATGGCAATAACAACTCTTGTATTTAGTCACTTTTTGTTCCTGGAGGAAGCAGTCGAAACATAACAAAATGTTGGCTACTTGACCAGCTTACCGGAGTGAGTGATTCTTCATTTTCCCTCTGTCTGTCTGTTCTCAGTGTGTGTTTCTCTCATTTGTTATAATCTCATCTGTAGTGGGCTGGGAATGCGGTATTTATTTTTCCAGCGATCACTGCAGTGCTGCTTCTGAACTGGCACAAAATGTTGTATCAGCTGTATGCTTAGAAACTTGTACTTAGAAGACGTTTCGTTCAGTTTTATAAAACCGATGTTTTATCTGCAGATTTCTCTATCTGTCATATGCCCTCCCTCCTTCCTTGCACAAGACCCAGGAGTCCCTGATCCTTGACTGGGATCCCTAGAAATTGCTATTGTGGTCCCTAGGAAATAAAATAATAGAAAATAGAAATGTGATGAGATGTCCACCTTTTAATTTAGGTGTTCCTGCCAGTGTTTCCCCAAAAGCTGGGCACTTGTGCAGCTGCCTTGGAGAGATTCAGAAGCCACACAGCTGATTGGCAGATGGTTCACAACTAGGTTTTTGTTTCTACTGCTTTGATGCGCATAAAAAAAATTATTCTGCACATAGATGGCAAAATGCCCCACGTGGATCGAAAAGATTGGTCCCTGCTGGAAGCTTCAAAAATACACAGTTTGAACACTTAGAAAACCTAAGTGTCTGATAAATCAGTAGGGTGAAATTCTGGCCCCATTGGAGTTGATAGGAGCTGGCCAGGATTTTACCAAAGCTTCTAACCTGTGTCTGCAAAAATGGTGGTCTGTTTTGCGTTTCTATTTGTTCAGTTGTGAATTTTGCATCTCTCTAGATCTTGAGTTAACTACTCAGGTGTGGGAATAGCATTTCCTCTACCTCAAAGTAGATGGGATGTCCCGAGTCCCTAAACCCTTCTGCTACGTCTGCATTAAGCGGCAGAACGGCTCCCGTGCAAGAGGGGTTTTTTGCGCAAGAAGGAGCAGTGTGGACGGTTCCTTCTTGCGCAAAAGCCCCTTCTGCAAAATGATGGCTCATTAGGTATGCAAATGAGGCACAACGACATTCATCCCTGTGCCTCATTTGCATGTCTTCTCACGCAACAATGCACAGTGTAGATGTAGCCATCGTGTCCAGCCAGTTCTGAAGCAGTAGTTACATAGTAGTTACTACTATAGCGAACAAACCGCACTCAACTGGCCAACTAGCCACACTCAACCAGCCAAATAGTCAATGTAGCTAGTGGCTAGTGTGTTGGACACCACTGCCCTAGATCTTGCCTTGCTCACCAGTCCTACTGCCTGTGATAGTTGTAACTCATCCTCACGGTATCACAGTACACACTTATTTAACAGGGAGAAATGAGACTGGACTTCCCCTCCCTCCTTCTTAGTTTCATAAGAATTTATGAAAGAAAACATTATGGCTGTTGTCGTTGATTTTACTGCATCAAGGGAAGCAGTTACAAGACCGCAATCTTTTTAGAATGTAGTTTAGCCTGCAGTGAAGCTGGGAATGAACCACATTTTAACGGTACCTGAAAGCATGTGGCAGACTTAATGACCGCCTCCCCAAAGATACAGAACAGCTTACGTGAAACTCAGAGCCATATTTTTCTGGTGTGGAATGAGGCTTTGTGCATCTACTTGAGATTTAAGGTCTGCTCAAGTTTATTAAGCCAAACCTCAGGGGAGGTTTGAAAATGGCTAGTCCGGGAGCATATCTGTGCTCTTAGTTAGCATTTAAAAATATGGTTTTTAAAGCAATATAATGTATATACCATGTAAACCTTTCATATTATCAGGCTTTCAGAAATCCTGAGATTTGGTCTAAAAGCCGGGTGATTTTAAATAAACGTGTTTCTTTTTTTTTATTTGCCTTTTTGGTTTTTAGGCCTTTGGAGTACCCTGAAATTGTATTTTCAAGCTTTTCTCCACCACCAAGAGGGTGAAACTTGTTATTTTAAATGAAAGATGTGATGATTATTATTATTTGTTCAAATAATCACTGGCCTCCAGGAACAGGGAATTTAAGGAAGAGGCCAAGTGTCATGAGGCTTATAATAGAGTTGCAGTAGTTGGCAATAGTGATTGTGCAAGCTGTATGTATGAAGAGCATGTAAAACCTTAACCGCAGAGGGGCCACCACTAGGATAGATGCAATAAGCGTGCACGAAGGAATCATCTGACGGTGGATTGCAGTGAATTATTTTCTTAAAGAATCATTTATAACCTCTCAAACAAGGCACATTTTGGCATTCAAAAGCCCAAGTTCCTATGTATTACTGGGCTCCCCATACGTTTTGTGCAGGGGTCCAGTTAGGGAATTAAAAATGGAGGTAGTCAAGCTTCCCCTACAGCTCTGGAGTAGTTAGTGGCTTTGCTAAAATAACCAGCAGTTGAGTAGTTACCATTGTCCTATTTAAACTGTCCTCCATAACTTCGTTGAGTAGCATTCTGACGTGAAGGCGTCTAGTTGGCCCCTCTTTCTGGAAGAAGCTGTTCAGGACTGTAGGGAATTTGTGCAAAAACTTCACTGGTACAGGTTGAATTTCTCTAGTATGGCACAGTCTGGTGTGACAACATCCATGGTCCAGCATGATTTTCGTTAGCCAAATGTCTCCTTAGATCATGGGTGTGGCCAAATTTCCTGGGGTCCCACGAAGTTTGTTTACAGGCACCAGTCCTGGTTCTCCGTGTTCTGTGTTATTTAGCTCTAATTTACCCCTAAATGTCTTTTAAGAGCCTAGTAAGGGTTGGTTATGCTGCTAGACAATATTGACCTCCTGTGGTCCAGAAAATTCTCTGGCTTGGCACTGCACAGGTCCTAAAGGTGCTGGACTAGAGAGGCAGGAGTCCTAGAATAGAGAACGCTCTTGTGTCTTAAACCTGCTCTGCCAATAATGGCCATTGCAGATACTACACTCGGGCTTCCAATGTGCAACCCAGCCAGTAATAGTGGGGAATGTTTCACTAGTTTAAACAAGGGCTTAGAATGATTGTGCATGCAGCAAGCCATCATGTGACAAGCACTGCACCAGTTTACATCTGGACGGCTTTCTCTGTAATGCTAAGACTTCGAAGCATTTGTTTTTAAAAGGGAAAGCTCAAATTCTGCAGAAGAGAAGTGCTTAATCCTCAACGTGTTGCTGGATTCTCTTTCATATCCCATGTCGGCTAATATCTAGACCCGAAGGGCTATGTTAAATACTAATTCTTGGGTCGTCTAGAAAAAAAACACTACGATATTTGTGAAGGATTCTTCTATTGCTAAGTGATAACATTTCACCCTGTTAACATTCAAGTTCGCTCAGTTCTTTAAATGGTATTTAGAGTAAAAAAAAAAGGACTAGTGGGTTTTTTTGGGGGTGTGTGTGGTTCTTTTCTATTTTCAAGCTTGGCAATTTCCTCTAATAGGTTAAATCAAACTTTGAACAACATTTCAAAGTCTTGTCTTATGGCCTACGTATAAATATTCCTTATATAAAGGGCCACGAGTGGTATTTTGAGTATGGCAAGCAGCAACTCTAGCAGGAAGTTGTTTTAACTTGTCTAAATCTTTTTAGCTCCAGAGCTGCTATTGAAAATGACAAATTGCTCAAAGCAGTTTCCATGTTCATCTTTAAAAAATCCAGCTTCTTTCCATCCAGAACACGTGGAAGGCATTTGTGCACTTGACTTAGTGTTTCTCTGTCCTCAGGCTCCCATTTAGCGGTTTCTGACTTCATGTAATTTTCACACACAGCTGCTCCTGTTTGTTTCCCTGAATTTTCGATTGGACTTTTTTTTTTTTTTATTTTTTTTTTTTTTTAAATTAAATCTAGTGTAGACATTAAAAGTCACATTTCTTTCTGGTTCATTCTTTGGGAACTGTAGGGAAAAGCCCGCATAGAATATCAAGGTCCTCAGTGTGCAGATGTGATGCTCAAAGTTATGAAATCCGTGATTGAAGCTGAAGAGTCTGTGCATACGCCCGAGTAGTCCTAATACCCTTCTAAAGCATTTATGGGATAAATGGCATTAATGCTTCTGAAAATGGCAACAATTCTTCTGCTTAAATGTTTTCAATTCTTACCTGAAGGCAGCCATTTACAAGAACTGTATTTATTTGGACAGATGCACTATGCAAAGAAATATGGGCTGACATGGTTATTGTCACAATACGAACTACTGTTTAAAAGGGTTGTTTAAGAAGTGTTTCCAGACCTCCACTCACCTTGCTATTTGATCTTCAGCAACCCATTTCCCTTTCTGGTGCCTGTTTCCTTTCTTTGCTCGCTCTTGTCTCTACACTGCAAGCTTTTGGGGGCTATCGATTGCTATTTGTGTACACTGACGCTCCCTGAGTTATAATTATCCGATGACTGAGGAACATCCGCGCCTACAAACAAAAGTTCACCTGCAGCCTCGGGAGCCGGCAAAAGGCACAGAGCACTGCTGAGCAGCACAAGTGCTGGCTGGAGGACTCTGAGGGAGCAAGGGACGGTCCTGCAGCCAGAGGCTGGAGAGAAGTGGCGCTTGGAAGGGGAAATGCTGCTTTTCTCCAGCTGTCGGCTGCATGGCCACCTCTTGCTCCTCCAGAGTCCTCTGGCCTGTGCCACTCGCTGCCTCTTGGTGAGCGGGGGGTGGGTGCAGCTGGGGAGGTTGTGGGGGTAGTTGGGGGGATGGGGCTGGTAAATGGGGATGCCCAGAAGTCCCCTTCAGAATTTCCACCTACTTCCTCTAACTACACCTGCCTTTGCTCAAGCACCAGCATTCAAGGTTAAATAAAGATTTTTTTTTTCATTGCAAACATACAGTGTCAGCTGTATTATGGGTTAAATAGGCTTTGGTGGGCTAGCCCGGGACCCTCACTACCATGTATAACATTGTTTCTATGGGGAAATGCATTCCGACTCTAAACAACGGATTTACAGATGAACTTTTGGAACACAATGCAGCCGTTGGCTGGGGGCTGTCTGTATAGTACCCAATGCCATAGAGCTTGGAAGGGGGTGGTGGTCAGTGGAGGAGATTTAGTGTGGCCAGAACAATGTGACACTTGACAGCTGGGTTCCATTTTTAGTTCTGCTCCTTGCCTTCTGGGCAAGTCACTTTGTGTGAGTCTCTGCCTCAGTTTCCCCCTTTTGTACAATAAAGTTAATGATGCTGACCTCTTTGGAAAGGGCTTTGAGACCTGGGGATGAAAAGGATTGTATAACAATTCAGCATTAAGTAAAGCAGCATATTATGTCATCTGCATTCACTTGGGAATAAGTTTGACACCCTCTTTTTCTAGGCTTACTGATAGGACCAGTACTAGAGTATAAGTGAATAAGGTGATAAGTGTAAATTATACGTGATGTGGGCCATGTCTATACTAGAAGATTATTCTGGGCACAAAATTTTACAAATTTTCCTCACTACGGTGAGGAATGGAATGTAGTCCAAGGCAGGCTCTGTTTAATGTGGATGTGCTATGTCAGACTCGGAGCCCCAGGAAGTCCTCTGGGGAGCTGCGGGAGGCCAATTAGTTTGAATTAGTGACACTGGAACTTTGACACTAATGTTATTTCAGACTTACAAGTTTGGGAATAGCCTTCTTCCCTGTGAAAAGCAGGAGCACAGAGTTTGATTTCTATGGCCCCTTATTCTGGAATAACGGGATTGGTAGTGTGGATGCGTCACTTACAAATTCGACCTTGGGGGGCTCATTTCGAACTAAGATCCTTGTGTAGACCAAGCCTTAGGGTGAAAGGGGCCTGATTGTAATGGAGGAATTAGGCTGCTAGCATCCTCAATTTCCAGCAGTAGGACTAGTGCTTTGTATAAATGCCACATGGGTTATTTTTAATGGCATTCCTTGACTGTACACAAGCAGAGGTCAATGTTACTTGTATGCAGTGTCAGTTTTGTACAAATAATTCACACAACACACACTCTTCCCTGTAGCCTACTCTAGGGAAGCTATCCTAACACTAGCAGCAAAGCACTCGTCTCCATCTTCAGTGTACCAGCTGCCAATTGCTAAGTGTAAATCATCGCATCACTGGTCATGCAGGCAAGTCGATGCCTCGTTGTAGGGTGGAGACCCGAGTTCTACCCGTGTTAATTGCAGCGTGATGCTACGTGCCATTCCAAACTCGTTGGCTACAAACTCGGTCAAAAGTTGTATTTTGCGGGGGTCGATGGGATTTAGATTTTTTTTTTTCCAGATTTCCCAAATAGCATGAGATGAAAATGGGTAGGCCTCGTCGTCTTGTTCCACTTGAAAATGCTTTTGCTCGGGGGGAATGAATGCTGAAATGGTCCGCTGTCAAGAGGGAATCTGAGGACGTTCCAAATGCCTCCTCTTCTATCTCAAAGACATGTTGTGTCCTGGCACTTCTATTTTTGACCCATTTCTTCTTTAATACAGTTCTGTTCTTTTCATGTGCTTGGATCCTTTATTTTTGGCAGGATTATTCTGATGTGCTATTTTGAATTTCCTTTCCGCAGCTACTTCTGTGCTGTTTTTAATGGGGTTTGTTCTAGTGGTTTATTTTTAATTAGATAAAAATGATCATGTGTAAACTCTGCATGATAATGAATAATCTTGGACTCTAAAGCACACTGGTATAATAGTGCTGTCCATGATCTAGGACTTGGCTTTCCAGATCAAAAGAACAGTCCATGTCGTTCAGTACCTGCCAGATACTGAACGACTGTTGTTCAGTACCTGGCTGATGCAAGATCTTTGAGAGGTAAATGTAAGGGAGCCATGAACAAGGCAGTGATGGGATAACCTATTATAAGGGAAGTTTCCTCCCCGTCCCTCTACTGCTGAAGGCTGGCTTATGCCCGGAAGCATGAGAACATTGTTTTTAAACATGCAATTATGCCTCTGGATAGTCTTGTTAGCCATTTAAATGCCTAATCCTCTCTTGAATGCTATGAAGCTCAATGACACCAGACATGATTTTTGTTTTTGATGGATATTAAACCTGCCTTGCTGTCTGTGTGTCTGGCTAATAAAATCAGTGCCTGCTGAATACCCTGCAACTGCCTATTATGAAACCAAACTTCCCCTTTTACATAACAAACAGAGAATTGTATTTTTCCTCCGTGGAGCATATTTTTGCCTCTTTGCTCATTTGATGTCCAGCATCAAATGCTCAGGAATGGATTGTTTTTGTTTGAAGACGGAGACGCTCTTGTTGTAATGCAGTATTCAGTCTGAAAGCACTTCTCATTTTTCCCCTCCTTAATTGCATTCCAGACAAAAGTACGTATTTCTGCTTCCGTGCAGAGCACTGTAGTTAATGTTCTACTCAAGGTACAAATTACTCTTCCTGATACAAAGTGAGACTGAGCACAGTGCATTTTTTTTTTTTTTTTTTTTTTTTTTTTTTTTAAAGCCAGGCAAAGGCACTGAATTGTAGAAGTGCCTATCAAATGTGCAAGGAGCAAGCCATGTGTGAGGCTGGAATAGGTTCCCAAGAGGGATGTAAAATCCCAGTTAACCAGTTAAATGTTAGGTTAACCTCACTTTTACCTAGTTAACCAACTGTGCGGGATCGGGGCTGGCACCTGGGCTCTCAGCTGACAGAGGCTGCTCCGGACGAGAGCAGCCCCTGTCCGCAGAGGGTGCCCTGTGGGAGTGGAGCTACACTTGTGGCTTCTTGCTCAAATAATATGCCAATGAGGCTAAGCGTGGAATATCGCCGAGCCTCATTTGCATACCTAATGAGCCACCGTTTTTTTCAGAAGAGGCTCTTGCGCAAGGAGTGTCTACACTGCCCCTTCTTGCCCAAGAAAAACCCTCTTGCGCAATGCCGTTCTTCCTTTAGTAGCCAGAAGAAAGGAGCAGTGTAGACACTCCTTCTTGCGCAAGAGCCTCTTCTGGAAAAAAAAAGGTGGCTCATTAGGTATGCAAATGAGGCTCGGCGATATTCCACGCTTAGCCTCATTTGCATATTACTTGCGCAAGAAGCCGTGAGTGTAGACATAGCCCAGGTGAGGAGCTGCTCTAGCCCTAACCAGTTACTAGTGAACCTTTCCTGTCCCTAGTTCTCGCACAGCACAGTTGATGATAATGGGAAGAAGCAGTTAGCGTTTTAGTCCATTGTTGATGTGACAGCATGGAGACTTTTGTCTTGCTGAGTCTTCCATGAGGCAGGATCTACCTTTTGCTGCTTTTGGCCTTGGAAAGAGTAGGCAGAAATATTCTGTTTTTTTCCATCCATGTGAAGAATAAATTTTGTAATATGCACCATGGCATGTGTGGATATGTACCACCAATAGGAATACATACTGCCAGCTGTGGGCTCTATGCTAATCAGCTGGGCAGCACCTGAATCTCTCCTGGATGGCCGCCCAAGTGCACATCCGAAGTAGTGGTCCCCAACGTGGTGCCCACAGGCACCATGGCGCCCACCGGGGCATTTATGTGAGCCCACCGAATGATCTTCCCTGGCCTAGGGCGCCCCGAAAGTTTGGGGACCATTGTCTTAGAGGGTACACCAGAGGGTGTCCCGGCTGTATCAAGGCCAGAATTTCTAAAGGAGCTTTGTGGTTCTAGTGAAGGACAGACTTTCACAAGAGTTTGGCTCCCAGTAGGGCACCAAAAGAAGTGCCTGGGTGTCTCTGGAAGGTCTCAGGATGTTGGTCTCTCTTGAAAAGCTGGACCCTTGTGTGCACTCCAGAAACTCAAGCTCCAGTTGTTGGTGTTTCAGAATCTGGCCTCGAGCTATCTTGGAAATCTGTGCCCGCAGGCCTGCCCTGAAACCCCGGGAAATGAGTGGATATGCCGCCATTGACTTCACTGGGCTTTGGATCAGTCTTTCAATCAAGGGGTCTCTTCAGATTCTTTGGTACTGTCACTTAAAGTCCCAGTGGGGCCAGTTCCCACCACAGCACATCTTGGACAGGAATATGCAGCCTGTAGGTGTATCAGTAGCCTACTATTAAACAGATTGAAGTTGGTACCTAAATGACTGGAATAGAGTCTCCATTAATGGTGTGTTGGTGTGTGTGCGCACACTCTTATGTTCCGTGGTCAGAGGCAGGCCTGAACCTCTCTGTAGTGTCAGAGGCAGATCCCAGCCAAAGCAGGTAAATCCTAAAATGTTTGAGGTGGGATGAAAATTGTAGCAAAATTGGCATTTGGAATTAACCAGGATTGTCATTTCCTTGGGGAAACGGATGCAGTAGGGCCCCAATCCTGACAGTGAGCCTCCTTTAAGGATCCCATGTTTCAATTTACCTTTGCCCCACTTTGACCCCTTACCAGCACTTTTCTGAGCCTCTCCTTGGGGGACATTGTGAGGTGCTACCCTATCTCCATCTATTACCATTGTGTCTTAGCATCTGCGAAGAGGTGGGGCTAGATCCCCCACTAGGGTAAAAGCATAGTTTCATCCAAGTCTGCGGTGCTAGGCTAGCGGAGGATTTGGCCTCAAGCATTCGGAGCTTCTAACTCTGGTTAATTGTATTGGCAGTTGTCCCAACGTGACTCAGGCCTTCTAAGAGAAAAGAGGCCCGCGTACATGTGACCGATCAGTACCCTAGTCAGGCTTGAGTGGGCACTAGGGGGAAGGAGACTGGGTGAGTCAGAGCCTTAGAGGAGTCAGGTAGGGGAGAGTGCAGGAGAGCTTCTGGAAACTTGGTGAGAAAGTCAGGGAGCAGCAAGGAAGAAGCAGTAGGTGTTCAGGAGAGAGCAATGGGAGACCCAACAGAGAGAGCTGCGTTCAGATGGGACCCAGAGCAGGACTGATTTGTCCCTGGTGTTGATCGAGGTGGCAGCATGGAAGTTCAATATGGCATCCAAAATTTGTACATGTGAAGGGCTGTATAGCCAAGCTCTTTCATCTGGCTCCTAAAGGAAGTGTTTTAAGTAGCTGGAAGTTGTGAGTGTGTAAGTACTACCTTCAGAATTAACAAACAGCTTTTATTTAGGTCAGCCTGAGCTACTCTCCTGAATTAAAAGATGCACATAAAATGTATAATGGGTTTTGACTGTGTACTATATGAATCTCTTTAGTCAGGAACAAGGTAGTTCTAAGTACAGTATGTAAGTGAACTGTAAAACTTCCATTAACTGTATCAAGTAATGGCAATGCACCAGTGGTAACCTTATGAAATACAAGGTCTTTAAAGTTTACTGCTTCTGCTTTATGAGCCTCAAAGCTTTTTGCACTAGGAGAAAGGAAGGCTTGTCCTGTGTTGTACTCGTCTGAGGCCACTTCTTCATTCCACAGAAAATCGCTGCTGCCAAGATCGATCTTCTGGAATTTGATGTAGTGAGTCTAGTTAAGGCTCGCTAAATGAAACCCATTTAGAGAGCGCCCCCGCTGGGTTCTAGTACTCCTGCTGTTGTGAGGAGTAAGGGAAGCTGTCGGGAAGCGTTTGCTTCCATTGGCCACCCACCGTGGGGGATGCTGCCAAATTCAGCTTAAGGTACGCCAACTCCTGCTACATATTCTACGTAGCTTGTGTTGCGTATCTTAAGCCAACTTGCTGGGTCTAGTATAGACCAGGCCTAAGGTTGTCCACTAGATGCTTGGGACAGTTAGAAGCAAGCCATCTAATGACCTCTGTCTCCTTATATATGGGAAGCGCTTGTGTGTGTGAGATTTGAATTATATACAGCTCGCATAAAAGAGAGCAACAAGATGACTAATAAACAGTGACTAATAGAGACTGGTCAAGTCATTTAAGCAGGAATTTTCAAAGACCTCAGGACCTGAAGTTGGAAATCTGATTTTCGAGCATGGAAATGAAGCTTTTTTCTAAATCAGCCATTTGCCCGTCTACCTGTAATTTACAATTGCCATTGATTTATTACTATATTATGTGCATTGCCGAAGCACCTAGACGTGGGCCAGGACCCCACTGGAGAAACATAGAACTTAAGCAATGAAGTCATTGATACAATGGAGGGGAGGCACTAGATGACTTGCCTCACACCATTGAGTTCCTTTTCTTATTGAAAGTGATCATGATAGACTTGGAACAGGTTATAAGTAAACAAAATGTGACTGTAAATCAACCCAGTTGTAATCTTGCCTTGCGTCACCAGGCAAACCCAAGTTAATTCAGAAAGAACTGAGGAAAAGTGTGTAAGTAAAAGTACTAGGACAGCAGTGCTTTTTCTACCCATGATGTTGAAGGATAAATGATATTTTAACCAATTATGAAGAGGAGACTCTTTTCTGGTTTGTTGTTGTTGTTGTTGTTTGCTTGTTTTGGAAATGAGTTTTATTGGCCTCTGTAGAATAGGGATGTTAAATATCAGTTAATTGAGCATTCGATTAACCTCATGAATTCTTTTTGGTTACTCAACTGTTCTGTAGTCCTTGGGGGCTCGTCTAGACTGCGCAGAAGATTCAAAAGATTCCACGGGAATTTGCATCTCTTCTTCTGATCTCACTTTTAAAAGCGAAGCTTTTGAAAGTGAAGTAGTCTAGATGTGGTTTTTTCGTGAATCCCCCCTTCTTTGCAAAGCCACTTTTCCTCAAAAATGAGGTTTATGTGGCTTTTCGAAAAAGGGGAGGGGGATTACTGAAAAAATGTGTCTAGATTAGTTTCACTTTCCGGTGGAATTTGCATATCCTCTTTCAAATCTTTCGCGTTGTCTAGACATAGCCTGTGAGTGGGGCTGGCAGCCAGTGTGCTCCAGCCCCACTCCCGAGGAGCCTCCTGTCACTTCACGCTAGGCAGGAGCTGGTCTGTGAGGGGAACCAGTTTAAGAACCAGCTCCCCTCATGGACCAGCTGTCTGTTGCCCCATGCCGCTGCCTCGGATTCAGCGTGGCAGCAGCCCCTGTCCGGGGGGTGGAATCTGAGCTGGCTCCTAATACACTTTGAATGCAGAGTTGCAGCACAGGTAGGTGCTGGACTGCTGGCCATCTTGCTAAAAATTTACTGGCACGGGAGGAGGGGGTTGCGTGTAGTCTATTGTATTAACCAATAAGCTTTTGCATGTCGGTTAATCGACTACATTAGTACATCCCTACTGTAGAATTAACTGATGAGTAAGATGAAGAACTAGAATTTACTGAAAAATCTTACTGTCTCAATAAAAAGGGTTAGGTATGGTCTGATGAGGTCTAAGAATTTGGGGCCTGATCCAGATCTCCACTCGGTATAACTGGAAATTTGTTGCAAAGGCTACATAGCTTACCTGTGTGCAGTGCCAGTAACTGCTTAATTGGTTTATAGTCTCTATTTCTTTGCTGCTGTAAGTTGTCCTGTGTATTGGCCCGGTTTTGCGGTTTGTCTGCACAATAGAGACGGTCAAAATTAAGTGTAAATAGAGATTTTTAAGCACAAATTTTATGGCTTTTAACTGGATATTGTTTGGATCGTATAATTTAAAGCTGATTGCAGCCTTTGTGGTTTGGAAGGATTCCTGTGTTTAAATCATATAATTTTACAGGATGTTGGTTTAGGCTAGAACTTTGCAAAACTGAAACCTAATAGTTTCCTCTTGAACATGTGTGTTCCAGAGGGTAAGTAGGTGTGCAAAAAGAAATGTGCATAATAAAATGGCAAATACATAAACTTTCTTTCCAAGCATCCTGCTGTTATCTCCTTTAAACTTGCATGAAACTAACATAGCCAGCTGATGGTAAATGGGAATGGTTTGCTCCAACTGAAGTGTAAATTTTCGCATGAAGTAATTGTTTATGCTGTTACGCTCCATTCATGGTGAACGTATCGTTTTAATTCTTCCAACCCATGATCTGCAAAATAGATTTCACTTAGCCCCTGTTAGCCCATCTTAGGGAAGCTTCTGAGAAAAGAGAATCCTAAAGGGCAGAGAGATGCAAGAATCTAGTGACTGCTGCTTTAAAACTTGCTTGAATTTTTAGCTCTATAAACAAAAATAGTTCATGCCAACTTTTCAAGTGCCTCTGAAGCTTCCTGACCTGGCAGGTACGCTTGAGCTGTGGACTGTCAGAGTTAGAAGTCATGTGACAGTCTAGCAGCAAGGTGGGTGAAGCAATATATTTTTTATTGGACAGATATTATCACTTTAATCTCCTGGGACCTCCCATGACCCACATACTTTCAGTTACTGAGTCTACCAGTAGATGGATCCCAGGAAGCAGAAACAGGATCAGTCCTTTGAGCAGTGCTTTCCAAGGGACAGCTGGAAGACCAGTTCTGGAAAGCCACATAACCGCATGATTTCAGCTACTAGTCCATTAATGACACAGCTGCTGGTATATCATAGTGTTGAGATGGACCTTGTAAGGCAGAGCTACTCAACTTTGGAAGCTCCAGGGGCCACATGATACTCACAGCACATGCTGAGGGCTGCAACTTAATTGTGGTTGAATATACGTGCAAATATATATGCAAGTAGATTCTTTCACAATGTTCCGGCACTCCTGGTACCTCCTCTCTGGGGGCTAGAAATGCCGACACCCTGTACCCGTCTGTCCCAGCCAGCCCGTCCGCTTGCGTCTTTCAGTGCTCACCCCACCTGGGAGACGCCTTGCCGTTGTGGAGCGTGTTCCCAGTGGAAGCCATGTTGAAAGGATCCCATCCGTGGGTTGCATGTTGAGCCCTGCATAAACCCAAACCGCACTGCAGGCCGCAAATAAATGGGCCACGGGCCGCATGTTGAGTAGCCCTGGTGTAAGGGTTCTCCGATGCCAGACTTTTGGAAAGTCGCTAATGGAATCTGGTTTCCCCCAACCCCTTGTTCCTGCCAAGCAAAGCTTCTCCTGGAATTGCAGGAATTGGCAAGGGAACGGCTGAAGCACTTCACGGCACTTTTCAAAAGTGGCTTGGCAGTTTAGCCACGCTAAGTCTCATTTTGGCAATTTAGTCCTGTTTGGCTTCAATGGCAGTCACACAGCTTCATACCTTGTGCAGTGCTGTGCAAATGTACAGCTTGCCTGGAAAAGCATAGGACAGACCTGGAGGGACAGCGTCTGCATCATTTAGACCACTCTGAGGAGGTGCTCTGCATTGTTCAGGTTGCAAGCTTCTCTCTAATCTTGCCTTGAAGGTCGTTGCTAATGCTGTAATTGTCTCATAGATGAAAACCTGGCACAGGGGAGGTGAAGGAAGGGCGTGACAAAATAAACCCAAAGCTCCAGGACTATAATGAACTGATTCTGCAGAAAAGTTCAGTGCCACGGGTCTGCAGAATTGTTTTAATATACCGTGCATTCAGTCTGCCTTAATCGATGCATCTCCCCTTATGATTTAGATTGTGGTGTCTGATCTCAGAATATTGGCTGTTTTGTCTCACATTTATACCCTCCCTTCACTGGTTTATCTTAGACCTGCTCTGAGCAGAGCTCGGTGGTGTGACTTTTTAGAAGGGTAGTTCCCTGTGTGTGCTAGAGCCCCCATCATTGCTAGCAAGCATCTGAGGAGCTGCACCAGAGATTGGTATGTTGGGGAAAGTTTTTGAAAACATTTCCCTAACCAGCTTAAAAAGGCCTCTTGACTTGGAAGTAACTGAATCGGGCATATTGACATGGTATGTGTTAAAGTCAAATAGGATTCCAGAAAAGAAGAGCTTGTACAGACTCACCAGGGGACGGGCGAGGAAGCAATTTGGGGATGTCTGATGCCTAAAGATGCTATTTAAAAATTGGTCCTCTTTGAATAGATAGGATCCGTTTAACCTGGGCCATGTCGTGTGTGTTCGTTTCTAAGGCAATGACTTTCTGTGGAGTAGATACGTCTAGAGAAATCTCCCTTTCTCTTTGTACACATGTGCAGCAAGCTCCCACGCTTCTAAATACTGATGAATTGAGTCTTGGGAGCCCTCCGATATTGCCCCATTTCACAGATGGGTGATAATGAGGAATAAGGGACTCTTGCAAGGTCACACAGGAAGAGGGGAATAGGAAGAACTGAGTTCTCTCAGTCCTGTGCCATAACGGCAAGACCATTGTTCTTCCCTTCTGGTTGCCTCCTCGTGTATTCTCCACATCTTCAGGGAAGTTGTCGGGATACCAGGACTACTCTTTCTGGTACACGTGCACAGGCTCTGGGAAGAGGTGGTATCTTGCACCCCTGTCTCCTGCAGTTTCCCTGCTTTGCATTGCAATGATGTGTGTGAAACATTAGTTCCTGGTCCCTCTGTGTAGGGCCTCATGGTACCTTCGCTCTACTCCACTTTCCTCTGCTTCTTTCCATGCTGCTGAACTTGCTCTTGAAAACCCTTTAAATTTCAGCGTGAAGCACCAAAAATTACTATTGACGTGAACCCATTTTGTCTCTTGAGGGGTAGGTGAAAGTGCTCTGGGTGATAGCCAAATGTGGGGTTGTGGTCAGGACTCCAATGAGGTGTTAGCGCAGAACGACTTGGAGGTAACTGGCAACGTTTTACTTATTAATGTACCTCCCATAAAATGTTAATGACCCTCCTGTAGAAATGTATAAGTGATTCCAGAGTGTGAAATAATTTAAGATGCCACAGTCTTCTGGCTTAATGAGTCGTAGAAGTAGACTAGCTCAGCTTCAGGCAGAACTGTGTTTGTACTAAGTGCCCAAAACTTTATATATATATATCAACACGGAGACTAAGAAGCATTTTGGAATGGGCTTCAGTCGTACGACCTATTCCTATGAATGTAATCCTACCACAGTCTTGTTGACTTCAAGGTACGTGTGAAGTAGTGGATTTCCAGTTGGATGTATGTGTACAAAGAAGTTGACAAGATTCTTCCTCTGAGGAAGGTGCCCAGGAAGGAGTTGCCACCCCTCTGGGTACCTAGAAACTCAAGAGAGAATAAACAGTGCACTCTTGAAAACGTTCCCAGCCCATCAGATGCTATTTTGGACCCTTTAATAATAAAAATAGATGGTTCAACACAGTGGAAGAGTTAGAATTGCCTCCCATCCCTATCTTGGCCACAGCCATTCACAATGAGACCAAAACGTGCTGTAGTGTCACAGATCTCCTGTCTTATTCAGGCACGGTTGGGATTAAGGGAGGAAACGGCTCTTACATTCATCAAGTTTAAAATGCATCTGAAGACAAAACTGACTGTCTTGTTCTTCGGGGTGTATAGATTTCTGCCAAATATGGAAGTTACAGAATAACTTTTTGGCAAGCAACAACACTCCACACTGATTGTCCTATTTATAATTGAAAATCTTTCAACTGGCCCAGCTTTCACCATTGGAGCTGGCTGATGGGTTTGTTTTACTTTTTAAACAAAGCAGTCTAATGGGGCTAGTGTTCCTTTGCAGTTTCTGTAACGGTATTGAAAGGTTCTCACTTAAAATGCAGCTGAAGAATAATTTAAACACAACCGTTTGAACAGCGGTGGTTGCAAATACAGAAACAGATCTTGGTTGGTATTTGGGAAGTTTGAATTAAAATGTGCTGTTAAGAAAATCCGTCCGACACGTTTTATTTAGACTCAGTTATTCAGCAAATTACCTTTTTAAGACACTGCAGAAATATGCTCCTTTGTAGACATAAATGGACAGTACATCTTTGTCAAACACTGGCAGATTTACAGATGACTTTCATGGGGTTTGAAGGAATAATAATACATGCACAATACTATAAATGATACCCTTTTTGTATGTTGCCTTTTATTATAAGGTTTAATACAAGAGTTGATGGACTAAAATCTTTTTGTGCATTCCAGCACTTGAATAACCTATAATAAGGCTTTCACAGTGTCTGGTATTTTTAAATCAAAATTTCATTTCCCTAATATACTTCCATTCTAAAAACTCCTGTCCTGTTTCTTGATCGGCTCATGCTGTTAGCTGCATTAACTAGCAAACAGCGGGGAGGAGGGGGAGCTTTCTAATGCTTGAACCATGCTGCAGCTACTAATTAAAATATATAATACTGCTCTGATTAGTTTATAATGATTATAATCCCCCTAAATTTGATTATTACAGCAGCATGCTAAACTCAGCCACCCTCTGTTTTACTGTGGGGCCTGTAAGTCACAAAGCTGGTCATTAAGTGCTGATGACTGGTTCCTAAAGGATTATTTCCCAAACAGAGTGATGTGGATGAATTAAGATGTCCGTTTCCCATCTGCCATTGGACTCTTTAGAGCTGTCAGTTTCTATTTTTTTCTTCTGCTTCACTACTGGTGATTGGAGGTGGGGAGAAGGGAGCAATATGCCTCTTTATAGTCGTATGCTCTGTTGATGGATTTCCCTCTCAGGGAAACAAGGTGGCTTCCACTCTCAGGGTGTCTAAGGGGGGAAATTAAATCCAGGTGTTCTCTTGTGTACAGGATTGAGATTCCTTACCTAAAATTCAGGGCCTCTGTGTGGGGTGGGTGGCTAGCGAGGAGTGGGGTTTCAAACCTTTCCCTTCCTGATCCCCTCCTCCCTTGCTTGCAAACAATATTATTAAGACGTATGAGACTTTCAGTCCCGACTTCGTCTGGGACTGTGGCTCCTCAAGGCCTTTGAAAATCTCCCCTCCTAGCCTGGCAAAGTGGGTTTTACCCACGTAAGCTTATGTCCAAAAAAATCTGTTCGTCTCGAAGGGTGTGTCTGCACAGCACCCGGAGTTCGAAATAAGCTACGCAATTTGAGCTACGCATATTGCGTAGCTTCTTTCGAGTGCATTGTGAAATAGAGTGCTATTCCAAAACATCCCTTAATCCTCATGGTACGAGGTTTACAAGGACGTCGGACTAGCATGCCTGTTATTTCGAAAGCTATTTTGAAATAACGGGGGCGCCATCAAGATGCGGAAAATGCTATTTCAGGATACCAGAAGTATCCCGAAATAGCGCTGCTGTCTAGATGCACCCTAACATGCCATAGGTCTCATCACTGTTTTTGCAGATACAGACTCACACGGCTTCCCTCTGAGGCTTGTCCCCTCGTAGTGCGTGTAGTTCAATTTGTGTCAAGCCAGCAACAGAAAATATCTTGAGTCTATTTTGTCCCTTGTCCCTCCTTCTCCAACCTGAAGTACCGAGCAGTCAGTGGGTCCCTGTCTATTTCATTGAGGGCAGTTCTTTCACCTTGACTGTAATCAGAGGAGCTCTTCGCAGCTTCCTGTGCTCCGAGCATGGCCCTGGGAAGGGTGGGTAACCTCCCACCGAAAAGCCCTCCGTCAAACAAGAAACAGGCAGGGTTTGGGTGGCAGCGTTCAGCTGGCAGCCCGGTATTGCATGCAGGCATGTGGTTGGAGGTCAAATAAATCTGGAGAGAAAAAACGTTTCCCTTTGCTCCTCCTTTTCAATGCAAGTGAGAAATAATTGTAAAACGAATCCAGCGTTCAGGAAGGAGACTAACCAGAGGCACACCTGTCTCCACTCGGCTCACTCTGCTTGCATGTCATACTCTTTACTCTGCCCTTCGTCCCTTTGCCTTCCGATGGTTAGCTCTTTGAGGCTCTTCTTTAGTGACTGTGGGACCCTCTGCACATGGGGCTAAAGCCAAGCAGCCTCTGAGTGCTCCTGCAATGTAAATAAAACTGCTTCCTGCCATGGAGCAGTTGGGAAGCCCTGGGGAGGCGAGAGATTGTCTGCAGATTTAGATGCAGGAGTGGGGTGGGGGAGGGAGGGACTGTTTCAGAGAAGTTGTCTAAGTGTCCTAATCTGGCAGCCTTGTTCCTAAATAGCGCTCGAGTTCATCTAAGATCTGGGGGCCTCCTATTAATGGAGACTCTGCCATAGGGATTGTAATAAATGAAGGAGAGCACAAGATCAAGCTGAGATTAAAATAAACACCGGCACCTCCAGGCGGTGGGTATTTATTAAACATCTGGGCAAAGGAAATCTGACATTGTCCCAGAAGAATAAGTTGATGCAAACCCCGAGCAGCTTGGCAAAAATAGCAGAAGGGAACCTGCAATGATTATAGACTGTCCGGAGGTGATTACAAATCCCTGATTCTGCATCTCTGTTAACCTTATGCTTACTGGCTGGCTGAAGCGCTTGAAAATGTCCGATTTGGGTCTTAAACCAAGCTCTGCTTCCCAAGCCTGGGGGCGGAGGGGGGGGGGGGGGTTTCTTCATGATTTTGTGCACAGGGGCTGGTTCACAATGATACAGCTCAGCCACATCTGGGTCCGGGTCCAGCTGTATGCTGGAGTCACAATGGTTTATGCCACTTGCGGATCCAGACGATTGTTTCGAATTGGTTTGGTAATTGATGTTCATTTTTGAAGCTATGCAGGCCTGAATTGCCATGTATCTGAACTGAACAGAGTCCAGTGTCTGATAATATGTAACCGTTCTGGATCCCGTCAAGGCTGGGAGGTGTAAAATTAGATCGACCAGCTTTGCTTTGGGTCAGAGGTGCCTAGAAGCATGTGTTGCCATTTTTATGGAAGTGAGGCTGCTTGTAAATTTCAATAACCTGCTGACTGTCAAGCACTAAGTGTGCAGAAGGGATAGTGTGCTATGCTTATCTCACATACACGTGCTTTCCAGTGCCTTGGGTTTGTTTTTCATCCGTTGCCTGGCTAAAAAGTTCACCTCCGTTTCCAGCCCTTGCTTTTGTAGAGTGTGGAGAAGGTACTTGAAACCAAGCTATTTTTAGTTGTTTCTGTCTTGGGTCTGTCAGCACTGACAATGACTTTGATAAATATTTTTAAGTAATTGTCTAGATTGTAAATAAACGATACATGTACAGGTATTTCTTTCCTCCCCACATGATAGGCTTCCGTATCTTCAGACCATTGACATTTGGGGGAGCAGTATTAGTTCATTAGGAAAAGGCAACTAAATAAGGTGTTTTATTCAGGTATGTTTAAGATACTTCTGTGAGTGTCAAGAAACCGGTATAATTGAGTAGGCTCTGAGAAATGTGGCATATCTTGTAGTTCCTAATTCTGATCTCCAGTCTGAGAGTTACAATCCTACAATCAAACCGTGGGGGCTGGAGAAAGAGAGAGGATTCTGTGACTGTGACTTTCACTTAGACCCCTTCTGGTGCTGTGAAATGCCTGTGTAATAAAGACGGAGCAATTGAGATTTATGATTCTCTTCAGGGAAGAGCTGGCTTGCATTGCTATGACATCCTCTATCTCCAAAGAAGTTAATCACAGCGTCTTCTGGGTTGCTGGGTTACGCTGCTGGGAGGAAAAACAGAAACTGCAATGAGCAATAAGTATCGCAAAAACCACAAGTCCCAAAGAGATTACAGCCAGCTCCTCCGAAAGGAAATGGATTTCAACCACCAGCACAGTTTTTCATTAGACGATGTTTTGGTTAAACAAACTGCTCCTTTTTGTAGCATAAGCTTCCCTTCGGAGACGAGGGGGTGAGTTGCAACTGAACTGGCAGAAAACGCAACGGTTGATAAGACCAAACATTGAGGTCATGAGGCATTAGTAAAAAATGTGGCCAAGAGCTTTTTCTTGTCTGCTACATTAGGGCAGGATAATAAGGGTTAATTTTCAAAGTTTCTGTGGGGGGGGGGGGTTGGGGGAGAAGGCGTGTGTGTGTGTGTGTGTGTGGCTTATTTTGTATGTCCGTGAAAATGTAAATCGGGGGGGGGGGGATTTGGGCTTGTTGGTCAAGCCTTGTACGGTTTGGACCTCCCTAGTCTGTCATCTTCGGGAACTGACTAGTCCCAAATGAGGGATTTTGCTGGACCGGGGAGGTCATTTCCGGTTCCCCTGCCACCGGCCCCAACCCCTGTCCTCCTGGCACCCTGGGCCAGGAGCCAGGCTTCCCAGCTCATCTCCCGCTGAGTTAGGCCTGGCTTTGCACCCCCCCCCCCCCCACCACAGGCAGCCCAGCTGCAGTGCCCCAGGACTCTCTGGTTCTAGAACATCTGTGGTCCGCTGGAGTCCCGGTTTATAGAGGTGCAACCTGCAGTGTAGCTAGAATTCCAGGACTCTTGCATTCACCACACACAAAAAAAAAGCAATTAGTTGATTTGTGCTCTGACATGACGTTTTTATACCATTTTAAATAAAGCTACTTATGGGGAATAATTTTTTTAAAATAGCATTGGCAGAATAATCTAGGAAATGGAAAAATCCATTTTCAGGTCGCAAACATTAAGTGAAATTAATTTCTATCGATGTCACTTATTTAAGACCTGCTTTAAACCTGTTCCAGCACTGACTCTTATGCTTTGCCAGCTAGGTTCACCCTGTATATCAGTTACTCAAGGTAGGCAAACCACTGGCTTGCCTTAGTTTTATTAGCAAGAAAAATTCTATCTAGCAAATTGCCTTTTAAATGGCAGAGTCAGGATATTAACCCTTGTCAATAGGAGTTACAGTCCCCAGCCCTCGCGTAATGACTTCAGTAGTTTTGATATTGACGGGATGTAGCAGTTACAAAAAATAATGCTGCTGCCTCTCCGAGCTGAACCACCGAGAGGCTGCCTGAAGCATGCTGCCAACATGATCATTAGTGTCATTTCGAGAGTCTTCATTTTGGGCTGTTTGTGAGAGACTTTGTAAAGGGATCTGATTCTCCCCCGCCCCCGGGAGGGCTGAACATCCACCCTCTGGAAATCCGATCTTTTTATGGTGTCAATTGGGGGGGCCCCCACAACTGCCAGTCATTCTTCAAAATCTTGGCCAGACATGCGTCCAAAACCCACCTTCCTACCCCGGGTCAAACGCACTAGAGAAAAGTCCTGAAGAAGCCACTCTACATAAGCTCATCAATAGAACCTGGTCTAATCAGAGATGGTCTTACCCACCTCCTCTCTCTATCAGCGCTATGTAGGATTTCTAAGTGACTTGTCCGATCGAATGGGGCACTGTTCTCCTAGGATCTTTCTGGGTAGCTGAGCAGTAACTTATGAAGTGCTGTAACCTGTAACAGTCTCCCCCCCCCCCCCCGCTCCTCCACTTTTTGCTCCTCCTCCTCCACATAAATATGGTTAGTTATTCTGGTATCTTATTGCCGGGGCACAAAGGAAAGTATCTAAGCTCATCGGTGAACCTTCACAGTTACATGCAAGGCGCCCCTCCTCCCCCGCTGCCTCTGAGACCGAGGCAGCGGGGAAAGGGGGAGCATACAGGAGCCGGTGTTCGTGAGGAACTGTCTTATAAGCAGGCTCCCATCACAAGCATTGACTCCTGCGGAGCCACTTAAAATGTGGTTACTACTTGATTAGTTGATAAGGGGGGGGCGGGTGCTCGCTACTCTTGCTGCAGCTCTGCCTTGTAAATGTAGTAAGAGCCTGCTGGCCTCTTAAAACACAGAGCTATAGCAGGGTTAACTCCTGGGACTGGTGCGAGCCGGGACTGAACAGTACCAGCTCACAACCAGCTCTGGGACGCCGTGGCTTTGTTTCCTCACCTCCACTCCCTCTGCACCGCGGAGATGGTGCTGGGGAGAACTAGCTTTTAAGCCTGCTTCCCCCCCAGCACCGTCTCCTGCTCCCCCCTTCTTCTCCCGGCCCTTGGTGCCTCTGACACAGAGGCAGCAAGGGGAGGGAAAGCAAGTAGTCAACTCGACTACCCAATATGCATATGCTTATCAGGCAGTCAACTAGTCGACGACTCCCTTGCATTGCTAGACTGAAGCCCTGTGTCCCTTCCACAGATCTTTTCAAAACCATCTTGGAGGCGAGTTTGACCTGTGAATGACAGTAAAATCACTGTATATGGCCAGGACTTTTGAAAAACAGGTGGCGACTGTTAAATTCTCAAGCCCATATTTAAGCATCCAGGGAAGTGGCTTCATTTCTGGAATGTTCGCGCGCCCAGCAGCTCCTGTTGGCAAACTTCAGTTGGCGCGAACTGGTATGTTACAGCTCCCATTCGGCTGCCATGGATACGGAGTCTGGTAGTCTTCAGAATCAGACCGGTGACTCGTGGGAACCGTGGCCCCGCATCCAAAAGGGAAGTGGCCTCAGAATGAAAATGGAATGGGGACTGTCCCTGTCACTTAAAGTATTAAACAAGTTGCTCAAAAGGCTTTAGGCAGCTGCTTCCTCTCTGGTCTCACGCGCACAGCACTCCTTGAGTCCGTACACAATGCTGATGTTAAATTCCTCTTCCGTGCCCGCTGGTTTAATCATGCACCTCCCCCCACCTTTTTTAAATCCCTCCATTTGACTTCTCACACTTCTTGCCTGTCAGGGTGGTTAAATGCTGGAATAAATTGCCGGGTGGGGTGTGGGGGGGAGGGGTTAGTAGAATCTCCATCTCTGGAGATATTGAAGAGCAGGTTGGACAGACACCTGTCAGGGATGTTCTAGATCAGTGGTTCCCAAACTTTTCAGCATCACACCCCCTTTTTGATTTTTGAGAAATCCTCCTTCTCTCCGTCCCCCTCCCAAAATAGCAGAAACTTGTTGAGCCAAAAAAAACCCAAACAAACCCGGGGCTAAAAAACAAAAATAGCAGCAAAACTTGGGGGCGGGGGGATGAGTGTTGATGTGGGGAAGAGGGAGGGCTGGGTCGCCTTGCATGCCCCCCCCTGGAATTGCTTAATGCCCCTCCCCCCAGTTTGGGAACCCATGATCTTAGATGGTGCTTGGTCCTGCAGTGAGGGCAGGGGACTGGACTCGTTGACCTCTCTTCCAGTTCTAGTGTTCTATGATTCTGTGATTGAATTGTAATGCTCCTGTTGTCACCTTCAAAGACTTTACATAATTCGGCACCTTGCTTCTTATCCTTCCTCGTCATGCTGTCTGTCTGTCTTCCTATGCTCCCTCCTCAGCCAGCGTTCCCAAACTCATCTTCTCATTCTCCAGATAGCCATATCACTGTCTGTAGCAGCCCCAGGTGCTGCAGGGGGACCAGGTGCGAGCTGGGTCTCCTGCTATATGTCTGCCTCTGCCTCTCCTGCCCCCCTGCAGAGATGGTACTGATAGAGGCAGTGGCTACTCCACTATGCTTGTGCGTATCAGATCGTTGACTAGTCACTTACATCCCCAATCCCCAGTGTCTTTAGTAAAACTCAGATTGGTTTTCAGGGCATCCAGGATTCAGCCATGAAAACAAGCGTAGCCTGTAGGATTTGCTTTGCTGAACACGTGGTGCTATGAAAGCACCCAATCAGCTCCTAGATGTGTGTTTGAGGGCTTGATTACTGGGAGCTTTGCCTGCTGTCAGAGCAGCATTACTCCCTCGAAAGGAAGTGCAGACATTAAAACTCCGAGAGGTATAAACCATTTAAACACCTCGTGCACTTGGGAGGGAATACAATCTAATTAACATCATCCATTATGAGGAAATGAATGTGTTTTGAACCATTTTCAGCAGAGGGAATATAGCCCAAGATCCTGATTTTTTTTTTTTTTTTTTTTTAAATCAATGTAGTCTAAGTTGCCCAGGAAGTTAATAAAGAAAGTGATTCAAAACATGCGTGAGTTTTTTAAATAAAAGCTTAATAAACATTTTACAACTCCACATGCATAAATGAATAGCTGAGAGAAAACAAACCAAAATGTAAACCAAGTATCAAAAGAGAGTCGCTCTCCTCTCCGTCTCCTGGCCAGATGGTTCAAAAGCGTGCAGGGCCCACATGTGGGGCTTAATTTGACAAGTAGTTTCTGTCTTTTCCAGTTGCTGTCCACGGGAGCTCCTGGGTGCCAACCATTTTAGAATATCTGACCTTGGATTGATTAGAGAGCCATAGAGCCCCCAAAAGATGATTGCTTGGAGAAATGCCTGCAACTTCAGCCCTGTGACTGATCAGGTTTAGGTTGGTCAAACATGCATAGTCTCCTTTCCTTTCACCCAACTTCCTTTTGTTTCAGGGAACGTTCAGTGGAGAATATGCCCCCTCTGAGTACTGGTAGCAGTGCTCAAATGAAGGTCAGTGGTATTTTGCCTTGTTCATCCACTGTAGTCCTGTTGGGAGAAAGGGTTTGGGAATCCAGGCTGAGTTAGATTTAAAATGCTAGTTTTAGGGACATCTTTTGAAGCTTGCTCTCGTCCACTCTTGCCTCAAGTAGGAAACTCATGTTACAATGTGAAGTAGAACAAGTTGGCACACCGGCTCTCAAGGACAGAAAGCGATAAAGGAGATAATTCCTATAGACGTGCTTGCAATGGAAACAATGAGTGTGTTTATATAAATAGCGCTCCCTGCAACTGTGCAAAACTGATAACACTCCCTCGGACGCTGTGTTCAGTCTGCAGACTTGTTACGGCCAGGAGGGGCACACTTGATTTATTTACACTTTTTTTACTCCCGTAATCAAGTGTGGCGGGTGAGTTAACCTCTGGACAGAGACTATGTAGAACTAATCAGTTATCTGGCCAGCTGACCAAAGAGAGTTTTTTAAAGAGAATATTTAAACACTCCAGCTTTTTGATTGAGGTGGTTATGGATGTTCCCAGAAGGAGGTCCCTGCCAAGAAGGGAGATTTCATGCCTACCTCGGTATTCTCTAGTGGCAGAATACCATCAGAGGACAACAGACCCGCCATGCAGCCAGCCAGAGTGGAGCAATTGGTATGACTGGGCCAAACCAAAATGGCAGCTCTCAGAAGACTGAGCTTTCGGGAAGAGCATTGATTTACAAAGCACGTCCGACTCGGCAGGCAAAAGGACCAGCTGCCTAGTGATGGCAGGTGGCATATAAGCAACACACAATGTGCATGTATATTATTTGTGTTCCAGGAATCACCAAGATGTTTATTAAATCATATGACTCCAGGAAATACGAGAGCTGGCTTATTTGTATCAATGAGGAAAGGTTAGCGGCCAGTGTATATTCTCTGGACTATGTTGATATGCTATTTGGGGGCCAAACGCTTTTCGGCTTCCCTTCTCGGTGAGGGCTCTGGCAAAGAAAAGGGAACTTAAAGTGTCAGTCTAGAAAGTCCTACAAGTTGGGCTCAGCGTGCTGGGCTGCTTGGAATATAAAAGGTCCTGTCTCAGGATTGTAGGCAGTGGTTTAATGTTGGTTGTTTTCAGCCTTGCCTTGGCTGCGTGGGATGTGGTCTAGTATGGGCGATAGTCAAGGCGTAGTGGTCTTGTAATGGCGCACTCTAGAACTGGGATGGCTGGTACCTCTTGTAAAATCAATAGGTGGCCTGTCAAGTCATGAAGGAGATCGATACAGCCAGTCCCGAGAGAGTCCATCAGACGGCTGTGTGAGGAATGGAGCTATTAAGTGCATGTTGGATATCTCCTGTTCCCCCTAGGAGGTGAGAGGCCTATGAGAGAATGTGGACTGCCTTGTTGCTGATAGCTGAGTGGCTGTGACAATGCTCTCGGAGAAGGCGGAGGACCAAAAAAAGCTTGTAGCTACAACATTGTGTTTTATTATAATCACCATGCTCCTCCTGGGGATGAATTTACTCCGGGCCATTTCTTGTACTCTGCAGCACAGTCCTAGGAATTGCCCTGTGGCTTCAGACTCGGGTCAGGCCTACACTAAAGGGGAGGGCTAATCAAAGGATGTCAACTCCAGCTACGTTAATGACATAGTTGGAGTTGACATACCTTGATTTGAGTTTCCCCACCATCCCCACAGCGGGAGGCTGATAGAGAAGCCGACAGGAGCAGTTTCTCCTTACTCCTCACAGGAACACCATCCGCTGATGGGCCACCCTCTGAGATTGATTTAGCAGGTCTTAGTAAACTCACTAAATTGATCACGGCAGCATTGATCTTCCCTGAGTGAAGGTGTGTCTTGAGTATCTGTCTAGGCTGGTGTCTTGACCCTGAGTGTGGCCAGCTCTGGACCCTCAGGCTCAAGAGCCCTGCAGTAGGGAAATGTGGGGTAACTTGCCCCAATGAAGTGCTCATCTTGTTCTCTAATGGTTAGAGGTTGTCGTAAGAGCTGAAACAAGAGCTTTCAACCCTTTCTAAAGTTATGCTGTGATACTAGAGAACTCTGTTTCCTCCAGCAGAGTTGAATTCTTATTGTTCCTTGTCATTTATCCTCATCTGCAGTACTTTTTTTTTTTTTTTTTTCCTATTGGTAGATTGGATTTTTACAAGGTGATATTCATCTGCCTTGCTTCTGAGAAGTACATTAACTAGTTTTGGGTACCTGCCAGCATTTAAGATAGCTGGGTTAGTTCAAAGCAATCCTTGTTAATTTGCATACTGATAGAGTTGTGGTACCATCTCTCATTAAACATTGTGAAGCGAAATAATTGTTTTTTAGCTCAGTGACCTGCCATGACATTTTCATTAGTTTTGTAATTGGTAAAACACACACTTCCTAATATCCGATCTAGTTTCTTGTCTAAGACAGAGCAATGTATTTATGTCCTATAGGCTGCCTTTGACTAGACTAGATGGTTCCACCACTTGAACGTTGGGTGACCCATGACTCCTGGTGGCCTGCATGGTAGAAACAATATTTAGTGGGTTTGCAGTTTACCCTAAAGTTGTTGGCTATTGGCTTTACTACCTTTATGCCTGAATAATTTGCTGGAAGTGGCTACAATTTAGATGATTATAGGCTAATTTTTTGAATTAATGTTTGTTTTTTCAGTTTGCTGTTTTCCTTTCTAGCTTTCGAATGGAATGATATTGAGAATGGGTGACATATTTGTCTTACTGTGTCTTAGTACTCTCACTGCTAGAATACCTCCTCCTGACTGCTCTTGGAATTATCTCCTTCCAGTTTGTATCTTCCCTTCTGCTGCTTGTTCACACCCGGGGTAATTTTTCTATCTGGCTCGGAGTGCTCTCTCCTTGTGGGTTGAACTTCTGGCCAGGTTACTGATACCTCAGAAGGGGGACACCAAAGTCCTACGGGATGAACCGGCTCAGATTGGGCAGTGGATTTGAAGACTAATGTGCCAGTTCCCTAGTAGATGGTTAGTAAGCTAGTAACTTACGTGTCTCCCCTAATCCACCTTACACCTGAGGGACCTTCTAAGTCCGTGTCCAAGATCAGCAGCGTCCACGCTTCCTGCTGTTTTCCTGCACTGTTTATTGCGTTGGGTCTCTTTTCTCAACTCCATCAGTAGTGTGGGTAAACTCTTCCTTCCTTACTTAAAGAATATAATTGTATCCTTTGGTATATATGGTTGTGACTATTTTCTTCCACTATTTGATCTGAGGAAGTGGGTTTGGCCCACGAAAGCTCATCATCTAATAAACCATCTTGTTACTCTATTATGCCTCTGACACATTGAAGAATCTGTTCTTCCTTCTACTGGGAGGCAGCAGAGAAGTTGTTGGCAGGATCAGACCTATTTTTGTGATGGCTGGCTGTTCCAGCACACGAACAGAATGTATCTGGAAACTTAACAGAACAACAGAAAACAGCAGACCGAATGGGCAGGCAAGTGCAGCATTTACCAGTTGATTGAAAAGCACGTACTCGATCTGTTAGATAAACAGTCTGGGGGAGAAAGCTGCACAGCTGATATCTCAGGTGGCTTCCAAACTTTCTGCTTCACTGGAAGCTTCTGCTTATAATGGTTCTCTGCAACGTTCTCTCGTTCTCCCAAAGGGGAAGCACTATTGCTATATTTAGAAGAAGCCAGGGCAAAAGCACTGATGATTAAAATGAGGATTTTTTTTTTGAACCATTTTGTTACAAAGCAATACAAGTTGCTGCAGGGCTGAGATCTGGCATCCTTTTGTGCTATAAATGGAATGGACTGACCATGCAACATTGTGCTTCCTTCTAGTACAGCTCTGAAACCGTGTGGAAGAGCTGTCCATAATGTGACTCTAGCAGTGTTGGTGGTGTTAGCCCAGACAATGGACTTATTGTCTAGCATGTAAGCAAAGATCGCAAACAGCTGTAGAGCAAGTCAGCACAGCCAAAACATCGGAGTTCAAAAACAGGCTTCTTTTTGGCACGCCTCCGGCCCGGACCAGTGTTAACATCAGCTTAAGGAGCTGCACTTCAGTGTAGGTCCCTGGGCTAAACCATGGTTCCTTAAGAGGGGATCCTGAAAATGTGACAGTAAAAACAGCTGTGCCTTGGCTATGCTAGTTGTCCTGCTGCTGTGAGAAGCTGCTGAGAAGAGGCTCATGCAGGCAAGACTGTGTGTGTGTGTCCGTCTGTCCGTCCGTCCCTTCCTTCTTCCCTCCCTCCCTCTCTCCCCTAGCTAAAAGGTATCCGGAATCAATCACGAGCCACCTCAGGTTCCTTTATGAATGTGCTTGGCCCTGATCGAGGAAAGCATGTGGCAAAGGGTATTGCTAGATTGTGGGCTCCAGGGCTTGCTGACCTTTCAGTCACAAGATCTCCTTCCTGCTGTCTTAAATATGAAGCCATTTGGCTGTAAGGATCTGTTGTCACTGCAGTTAGCCCTAGTGATTGGTAGTAAGAATGTAAAATTTTTGGTCACCTGGTAAGCATTAGCCTTACTGCCATGCTTACCTGGTAATTGGTTAATCATCGGGGGGGACAGTTCCCCCTCCCATTGCAGCACGGCCGGCTGGATCCTGGCTGGTCAGAGCAGCCTACCCACCTATGGAACGGCAGGGTCCTGGCCATCTGGAGGAGCTGCACTGGCCGTAGGGAGCTAGAGGAGCAGGCTGTTTGGACCCCGGCTAACCAGTTAAATAAAACTATATCGTTTAACCTGTTCCCTTTTTGAAGGTGTATTTACATCCCTCATGGGTAGCTAGCTTAACCAAGCCCCTTGTGAGCATCCGTTCTGAAATACCCTACCCAAGTCTCTGCATCTTGACTGGTACCATACTCACTTGTGTGTCTTGTTGGCCATGAGTCTTAGCACTGTGGTAAGCTGAGCCTCTTTGCTTCTTTCCTAATGATTGGTGGGAGAACTTGTCTGTGCTTCTGGGCACGTGAGAACTGTGCAAAGGCATGGGAGAATTATTCAGCACTTGAGTTTGCATCCTGACTGCAAAGTGGGTGTAAAGAACTGAGGAATAGGCAGTCTTGCCTAGTGGTCATGGCTGGGCTGGTGTCCACAAATGAAGGCTGGCCACGAGGTGGTGGCCAGCGAGCAGGGATCAGAGATTGTGTTAGAGCTGGGATTGATACGCAAGTGTCAGGCTGGGATCAGAGACTAGGGCTCAGAGGTAGTACCAGGCAAGTGCTCAGGCCTCTAGTCAAAGTAGGGTCAGAGCCTGGAGATGAGACAGAGAGAGGTGTGGTCTACAGTCACAGCAGGCCAAAAGTCAGTGCAGTTGCCTACACGACTTCCTAGAGCACCCTCCAGGGTTCAAAGGGATGAATGGGCCAACCAGAGGGCCACAGGCTGCTGTTGCTTTGATTGCGGAATGCTGCTGTCTGCTTCCTTTACTCTGTGCAGAAGCAGTAGTACTGGCCACTGAAGAGGGGGCAGGCCGCCCTCTGAGTTTGATTTAGTGAGTCTTACCTAGACTTGCTAAATTGAATGCTGGAAGATCGGCAGCATCGATCTTCTGTTTATTGAAGACATGACTCGAGTTGCCTCTTCTTTGATAGGGAGGTTAGACGTTTTGCTCCTCCTGATTGCTGAAGCTCTCCAATGCTCTTCACACATGACTCAGCATGGGGGGGTTGTGGCATGGGGGGGGGGTTGGTATCCACTCTTGTGGCCCTGAATTCACTCTGGTTTTGCGTTCACTGGTTGCTGTGTTTTGCTGTGTGTGACCCTTACTGCCCTATGCTGGTCTGCAGAGACTGTGTGTGTGTCTGTGGCACATAGGCAATGGCCCAGCTGCTTCACACCTGGCCAGAGGAAGGAGTTTGAACAAAGGAAGGGGTGTGGCTGTCTGGGGGGAGTGAGTGACCGGTGGCTGGGAGAAGGAGCATTCTTGGCTGGGGGAAGCATGAAGAAAGCAGACTAAGTTCAGTACAGGGGGGTTCAGGGGCCTGTAAACCCCTCCCCCCCGCAAGAAGACTAAGGCTGTTTGCCCTGGCTCCGGCGTCATCATCGAGCTTGTGTTGTGCTGTATCTCGGAGAAGCAATACACCCTTTCTACTCTACTGCTGGCGGAGAGTCACATCGGGCTGCGAAGGGGGGTGCGGGCTCGGGGGCTCCCCGATGCACCGTCACAGGGACAATGCAGGATTGTCAGCTGTCCCAAAAGCGGCGAGGAATCCTGTGGAGCCTTTTGAGGACTTAACGTCGTCTTTAAAAAATAAATAAAAAGCTAGAAGTGTAGGAGCATAAGCTTTCGTGGGCAAAGACCCACTTCGTCCGATGCATCTATAAGGTGCCACAGGACTCCTCGCCACTTTTGCAGATTCAGTCTAACACGGCTACCTCTCTGATAGCTGTCCCAAGTTTCAGTCCCATGGATCCTTGCTGTGAAAGCAGAGCCTGGGCGCTAGCCCTCGATCTCACGATAGGCTAGCTCACCTGGGTTGAAAGCACCACTCAATGAGCATGAAGGTTTTGTGTGCAGATGAAAAGGATGTTCAGGGCAACACCTTGATAATGGACAAGTCTCTTGTCAAGACCGACTCTTATCCAAGCATCCGTACTCCGTGGAGGTTTAAAATGATTTAATGACCAGTCATATGCTACCAGCATTGTGGTACACCAAATTGTGTGAGTGGAGAATGAGAGAGAGAAAGTCCAAGTAGGAACAACTTATGTGATCCAGTGATAATTTTTCAGCTGTGACAAGATCAATGTGAATCAGTTGTGGGTGAAGAATATAATGCAGCTCCCTCAGTGCATGTATTTATACTAATACAATTTCAACCACATGACCTGCCACAGAGAAATTGTTTAATATCGATCGGTGCTGAGATTTTGCAGAGGTCTCCTAATACTGTGTGTCTCTCATGCGTTACAAAATCTAGGCACAGTGGGAAGAGCAACAGGAGATTGACTGACTGATAAAGCTGAGACCAGGACTACACTAAATGGAAAGGTTGAATCAAGATATGCATCTCCAGCTATGTTAACTACGTAGCTGGAGTCGATGTACCTTGTTTAGCGTTTCCCTACCATCTCCACAGCGGGAGGCTGATGGGAGTAAATGGTCCTGTCAGCTTCTCTTTTTGCAAAATCATGAATACTGGCTGCTGATGGGGGTGCCCTCTGAGTTTGATTCAGCTAGTCTTAACTAGACTCACTAAATTGAAGTCCAGAAGATCTATCGCAGCAGCAGTGATCTGTTTAGTGAAGACATGGCCCAAGTTTTCCCTTCATTGAAGAGGGAGGTTAAACCGTTGTTCCTCTGACTGGTGTTTGTGGCTTGACTTTTTGGAAAACAAAAAAATAAAAGAATCCAGTGTTGTTCTTTAAGCCTTTTGAGGACTTAACGTCGTCTTTAAAAAATAAATAAAAAGCTAGAAGTCGTTACTTCAGTTGCATTTTGCAGACTGAATCGAAGGAAAGTTCCATTGCTAAATCACTGGGAAGAAAGGGAACTGATATTAATACTGCCCATAGGTTTGGATAGCTCTTCCTCTCCCAAGCAAAACACCTTTTTTTTAGTGTAAATAGCAAAAAACTAAAAAGTGACCTGACACTTTTATTGATGAATAAATCTAGAATACAAGCAGCTTTTGTGTACTGAGATTCTAGTAAGCCCAGTCATACCAGATTTCACTTCTAAAAAGTCTGTAAGAGACACTCAGAAATATGTTGAGAAACATAACAAACCTGCAGTCTCCTGCTGAGGCAGGCTATCCACTGTGGCGTTCTTGGGAGCGGTCCATGAAATGTCTGTCTACATAGCACAAGTTTCCCCAAGGGAACTCTCATCAAAGGAGCGGGTTGCAGAGGACATCTTCCTATGGCTTGGGAAATGGGTAGGCTTACTTGTGAAAATTCTCGAGTCTGGCATGTCTATTGTGTTCAGAATTTGCCCAAGATTGTGATTTGTACACCTACTAAATAAAAGTCCCACATGGTTGAGAGGGCAGATGATTCTCAGAAATATTACATGCCAGTCTACTGAACATATTGTCCAGCATCATGCTTGTTGTAGGCAGTGTTGTAGCCATGTCAGTCCTAGGATATTAGAGAGAGTGAGAGAGGTAAAACCTTTTTATTGGACCAATTTCTGTGTGGGCAAGACGAGCTTTGAGCACAGAGAGTTCTTTTTCAGGTCATCTGAAGAAGAGCCCTTTTTGTAGCTTTAAAGCTTCTCTCTCTCTCACCAACAGAACCGTGTTAGAGGACACTTTGTTTTGTGACAATCTGTAACCCTTGCTGAGCCACAAACAGTCTGGATTTAAAACAAAGTGAGAGCTGGGTTCTGTCTGGAGCAGTGTAAGGTAACCTAGGCTAGTGAGTGGGTCGCACGAGTGGCCCTCCTTCATCTCAGTAGGCTGCGAGATTGTTGTAATCAAAATGGTCTCCCAGAATAGGGTAGTTTTGCTCACTGCACTTGTGTGCCCTGCATTTGTGGGGGGTGCCGACTGAACTGTAGCAGTGCTTTGGGAGCAGAGGGAATGCCTGGCTCCCACAATGTTGTGATCAATAAGCATGCATCTCTCTTCATCTGCCCTTGCTTTAAGTGTGTGTCACTTTAATAATACTGTACCCACAGGAAAAAACCTACACAAAGGAAAGCCAGCAGAATCTGGCAACCCCTGTGCATATGCAACTGTAGATGAAATGTCTCGCAGGCCACGCCCAGAACCCAGATAGGCTGTCGGTTGCCCACTACTGGTCTGAAGAAAGAAGCATGCGTCAGGACAGCTGTTTCTGCTGGTTGGGAGTTGCTACAATCAGAATGGGTTGAATTGCTCTTGGATGGAATATTTTAGCAGTAGACTCTGAAGAAAGAGTTGGTGCATTTTCATATTTCTTTGTAACTTCCACACTGAAGGTTAATTAACCATGTGCGTATATAGTATATATATTAAATGTAATTTTATATATGTAATTAATTATTGTAAGGTTAAGCTTACACAGTTTGAATCAACAGAATTTAGGAACTGTGGAAATGAGTTTCTGCTGTTTTGTTAGCCCAGCTGTTAAACATTGCATATGAAATTTATTGTGTGAGTATTCTCACACTCTCTGTCAGTGTAATCTATTAAGGGACAAATTCAACCAGATAAAAAAGATTAGTAGAAAGTGCTGTGCGTACCCAATGCAGCTTCTTTAACATTACTTCTCAACCGCAATTCTTGCATGCTCACATTTTTTCCTCATGACCTAACTGTTGCAATGAGGCAAAGGGAGTAACATTGAAAATAACAAGGAATTAGTTTTCACACATTGGTCGGTGGAACTTATTGCTCCACCGTTCCATTAAGCAGGATTCAAGAAGGGATGGGACGCACTTGTATGAATAGCAAGGATATCCAGAATTACAGTAATACTGCTGGTGCTATATTTAGCCTCTTGAGAGAGGCAAACCTTAGTTCAGGGGATGTCAATGTGTCATCTTGAAGATCTTGCTGGTAACTTGCCAAGAGGCCAAAGAATGGGTCTGCGCAGCATAGGTTTACCTCCATTTTTTTAAAATGGCGTGAAAAGGTTCTTACCATCACATTGTCTTGTATTTAATCATCCATCTCTGGGCTAATGGCACAGCAGGAAACAAGCAATTCCCAGTAATAAAAACCTGATGGCTTTTAGCACTGGGTGAAACTTTTGTCATGGAGCCTGCAACCAAAGGCACCTTACTTGTTCAGGGGATATGTTGGTGATTTTTCAGGTGGTTGGGGAGGCTGGGTTCTACAGATGTTTAAACGTTTGGGTTTTGGTTGAGGTTTTTTTGCTTGTTGGAATATTTGGTTCCTTTGAATGTAAAATGAAGAGAAGAGGAGAAGGAGAGGCGCAAACTCAAATGTGGAGTCAAATCTCATTTTTCCTTCCTTTGCTTAAGGGAGATGGTTGTGCCTTTCCCCAATTTTCCCCCACTCCTAGCTTGGCTTGACTTGGCTGCTTTAGAGATGGCTGTGGCCTGCTAGATTCTCTGAAAATATGTACATTGTAAATGAAGGTGTGATTAAAGATGAGCATACTCTGTATGTCAGCATTAACTGAGGATATGTCTACACAAGCAAGTTTTGTCAACATTTATTTTGACAAAATAATCGCCAAACGGTGGTCACACTTGCTCCCTCTGTCGATAGATCATGGCCACACTGTAAGTACCATCATCAACAGTATGAGCAATGCACCATGGATATGTTGTGGGAAGGCAGAGCTGATCCCTGCATGTCTTGGGATTCCCACTGAGTTCTCCCACAGCTTCCTCCAGATTCTGGGAGCAGCATCACGAGTAGGTCTGTGAGCTCTCTGTGCTGAGGAATATCAAAGCAGCACAGACCTCTCTCCAGCCTTCCCCCTACAGCAGCAGCCTACCTGCCGATTTGCTGTTTGTTCCAGAAAGGAGCAGCTTATTGATCAGCTGTCAGATACTTCCTGGAGCTTTGAAAGGGGAGGGGCGTATGACTGCAGGGCAGCAGAGATCACAAAACACTGAGCACAGCCTTCAGGGCAGGCACTGTGGGATACTGGTGGAAGCCAGTTCTGTTGACAAAACAAACAGCAGTCTCTGTTGGTTCTTTGGACAATAAAAGCAGGGGAAAAAGAATAGTTTCTTTATGTGGTGGAAGTTTTTTGTGGAGAAGCAGCAGCCAAAATTAGGCATTTTTCTCGATGAGAAAGTCACATTGCAGTGTTTATACTCTCACTGTTATGTGGCCAAAAGGCAGTTTTTGGCTACAAAACTCTGTAGTGTAGACAAAGCCTTAGCTAACAAGGGTGTCAATAACAATTAACATGTGATGGCATAGATTAAGGATGTTCAGTATTAGTTAATTGAATAGTCGAGTAACCTCATGAATTCTTATCAGTTATTCAACTATTCTATAGTCCCTGGGGGTGGGGCCAGCAGCCAGTGCACTCTGGCCTCACTCCCGAGGAGCCCCCGGTTACATTACACTGGTGCCTTTGCATGCCAGGCAGGAGCATGTCCATGAGGGGAGCCAGTAGCACAGGGTGGCAGCAACCCCTATCCAGGGCGGGGGAGGCAGTCTAAGCTCCCTGACCTGGTGCAAGCTGGAATTGAGCCGGGCTGCTTGCCCACCTGGCTCCTAATACACTTGAAATGCAGAGCCACAGAAGGTGTAGGTCCCAGACCCAGTGCAAGCTGGGACTGAGCTGGGCTGCTGGCCAGCTTGATAAAAAATTTACTGGCCGGGGCAGAAATGCATCTAGTCTATAGAATTAACTGAAAAACTTTTGCTAATCGGTTAATCGACCATACTCTTACACCCCTAGCACAGAGTTCAGTGTAGGCAGAGTGCCAGAAGACAAATCTTCCGGTCTTCACTTGGTTGCTAGCGCATGGTGAAGACTGTGCTGCTACGTAGTCTTTGTTTTAATTACCTGAGAGCGCTAAATTAAAACTAGTTCTGGGTATGCTCACCTGTGTGATAATCACACATTTATTTGTTGGGTAGACATAGCCTTGTTTCTGTGTTGCCCATTTGGCCCTGGTGTCTTTCTTGCGCTGTAGCCCTTTTTGTCAGTTTTTGATTTCCAGAAACGCAACGAACGCTTCTCTTGCAAGAAATCTGAAGCTGTCCATAAAAAATGGCATGTTGTTTCCTGTCTGAAGACTTCACAGCAGAGCTGCTACCTAAGATGGCATTTTTATGGTTTAGATGCTCCCATTAAAATTGAGGTAGAAATGTGCCATCTGCGGGATCAGCAAAATCAGGGAAGAAAACCAAATCCCATAAAAAAAGTTATTGGTAGTGGGGGGGAAACGATAAATGTGAATGTTAAATAGTTAGATGATAAAATGCTTTTTTTTTTTTTTTTTTTTTTTTTCAGCTTCTTCTGGAAGCTCTAGGTTTTATAACCAAATAGTGGCAAAATCTTGAGGGAAACCTTCTGCTTGTGAAAAAGATGTTCCACTCAATCAGGATCTTTTAGACATGTGCTCAAACGGACATTTATTTGTCCTCCTTGCCCAAACTGGATTTGAACCAAGTCATGAGTAATCCCAGCACATTCGGTGATGTAAATCTCCAGGGTAGGTGCAATAATAGCCTGTCTAAAGTAGGTATTTAATACACCTCTGTGTATAATAACGAGTTTGCATGTGATAGCTGAGCAATTGCTCCTGTCCACCATTTAGTTATGTTGGCTTCTTTTATGTGAAATCTCTCCTTTCCCACAATGGTCTCTGGGAACCAGTTGACTTCAGAGGATTAAAAAACAAAAATGCAAACTTTAACTAAGTTGGTCTTTTCCAAAAGCGTTGAATACCACGAATATTGCAAATGTTTTCTAGTGGAATTATCCCCTGGAGGCTGTTCATCTGGGAGAAATCCAGGCATTTTCTCCTGACCGTATCCCTCTCCTGATGATTTGAGTGTTGAGAGCGGCTGATGTAGCAGTTGTTTCCCCAGAGGAAATGAACTAATGTCAGTTTTTATAGGAATTATGTTAGGACTAAAACCTGGCTTCAGGAAAGGTGGCAGTGCTGAGAGCAATAGCTGCAGACAGAATGAGAGCTCTGTTGGGACCTTTACGTGGGTTACTGTGGCTTTAGCAATCCATGCGTGTTGTTCTTGTGTTTGCTGGTTTTTGGTTAGTTCCAAGGAGTTCAAACTCGGGCTACTTCATTAGTTACTACTGGTGGCTTTGATGTCCTGCTCCTGCAAGTGGCTGGCTCCTAACCAGCCTTCCCTCAGTGAGAATTGGGGCTGTCTCTCTGGTATCTGGACAACCGAAGAACAATGGAGTTCTTATTTTGATTAAGACCCTTCTGTGCTATTGTTCTATCAACACCAAATATTAATGACTTTTATATTTTTATTTTTAGTACTGCAGTTGCATTGAGCCCCAGCTGCGATCAGGATTCCATTGTTCTGTGCCCTGGTTAAATCCAATTATCTCCCTTTCTCTTATGCAGTGTTTTTTCCACCCCATACCCATATTGTAGAGCTGCTTTCTGAAATTTGAGCAAAGCTGTAAACTGTCCATTTTAAAAAATGACTCCAAGGCCTGATCCAAATGGCTCCTAACCTGAGTGGAGGTGATAGGGGTTCAGCTGAAAGCAAGACACACCTGACACCTCGTACAATCCAGCTCCCAGGATGTTCACAGGTCTTACATATCACCTGTGCAAAATTAGCCGCTCACCGATAAAGCCAAAGGTACCCGTGGACATCTGATCTGGCTCTCTCTCTTTTCCCCCTGTTGTCTCTGCCAGGTTAGACCTGTTGGACCAGTTTTCACCTGTGCGGCCTAGTGTTTCAGAGCTGTTTAAATAGGCAGAGTATTTACAAAGCTTGTAGCCTTGGCAACAGCATGTAAACAAGTGCGTCAGCCAAAGAATGGCCTCCGCCAACAGCTTGGGGAGTTGTCAGCCTTTGATATGTACAGCAGGCCGGCCTCATCTGCAGAGGGAACTTATTTAAGACTGTGCTGGAATTTGAAACTTGCATGGAAGCACTTTGGTTCTGCGGTGGATGGTGTACAGCAGGCGTGGGGAACCTTTTGAGGCTGCTGACCCTCTGGAAAATTTAGCTGGGGGCTGCACACAAGTGAGAAGCAAAAAAGAAAAACTAAGTTGTCATTGAGGGGAGAGCTTCAGGGGGTAGCCTAGTTAGTCTGCACAGGATAAACTTAAAAAACAACAAATGGTCTGGTAGCGCTTTGTAGACTAACCAAACAAGTAGATGGTGGTATGAGTTTTTTTCGTGGGCACGGCCCAGTTCTTCAGCTAACAGGTCATCTGGAAGTGGGCTGTGCCCTAGAAAGCTCATGATACCATCTACATGTTTTGATAGGCTCTGCTCACAGTCCCCTCACCCACCAGAACCTGGCGGGAGAGGCTAGTAGATTGTGTTCCCCGGTCCCATGGTAGGACGGCAACGGGGAGCGGGGAGGAGGGCTGGAGTGCCAGTGCAGGCTCCTCATTGCCCTGAGCTTCGGGGGCCGGATCCAGGCAAGCCAAGGGCTGCATCCGGCCCCCGCGTCTTAGGTTCCCCAATTCTGGCTTAGCAAAGCAGGGGAAGCGCCAATAGAGATATCAACTGTCTTTTCATGCACATAAAGTTTCTCTGCCCAATATGTTGGGTAAACTAGCCAGTGCTGCCTGGTGCAGATTTGACACCTCCGCATGCAGAAGTGCAGCTATGTAGCCGAGGTAGTCACTGGGTCACAGGGTGGATTTGTACTAATGGAAGTGGTTAGGAGTGGGGGTAAGTCCAAGTTGTGTTCACAGCATGCGTGATCTGTGGCTATTCTCTGTTAAAACCTGTGTTCTGAATCCATAAAGGTTCAGTAATGCTGGAGCTGAACACTTGCCTTCCCTACCCTTTTAGAGTGGTGTGTGTCCTGTAACCCGCAAAACATGGATATCCTGAAATGTATCATTCTGACACAATCCTACCAAGGTTAACAGAATTGTTTGTTTCAGTTTTGTTTAACTTTTTACTTCTTCCTGCCCTTCCTGTTCTCATTCTACAGCTGAGCTATAGGGAGCGGGAAGAGCCCAAGAGTTTGCTTGCAATATTGATTTGAAAGTGCTGGAAAACAGGAATCGTGAGTCATAGGTTCCAAAGGTTAAAATGACATGTAAAAGATGGGTCACCTCTAGCGACAGGAAGGTGTGCTGCTATGCCCATAAATCTCAAGGTTACACATTAGCTGGTGTTGGCACTTCTCTTGTAAACTTTTCACTTGTGGGGCTTTTAAACATGTCTGCGTACCTTAGCCCTGTGCTCTAATGGATGGCCTGAGCCTGGGAAAAGTTGTTGAAAACAAGCAGCCCATTCTTGTTGCTCTGATGTTTAATTTTCAGAGTGTAAAAATTTCTTTAACTATATTTAGAGTATTCAGAGATGAGCACTTTCTGGAAGAATTAATTCGGATGGATTGATTTGAAAAATACCATTCAGATCTGGATCTAGGTCAGTGTTTCTTAAACTTTTTAAGACCGAGGAACACCAAACAATTTTTTTTATGAGGAACACCAAGGCTTTTTTGTTGAGTTCCCGCCCTCCCCCCACAAAAAAGGGTCGGGGGTGGAAATTGAGTGGGGGGAAGGTCGCCTTCCCCTTTAAGGGTGGCCATTTTGAACTGTTCTCCACGCACACCTCCGACTGACTCGTGGCACACTGACGTGCCACAGAACACAGTTAAAGAAACACTGATCTAGGTTTTGGTTTGTGACTCTTTGAATCCGGGGGCATGGTTCTGGCCCATTTTTATTATTATTATTTTTGCACTGAGGGGGGTGGCTTTTCTTCTTGCAAATTCAGTCAGACTTGTTCTTTTTATTAATACAAGATCTTCATAGTTCGCTCGCTCGCTCGCTCAGCTCCAGAAGACCCAAAACTCCAGGTTACATAACATGCTATTATTAACGGGGATTGTCAGTTTCAATTTTGTGTTGTAAGAATGTGATCTGATATAGAGGCCGTTTCTGGTTTTCCTCCAGTGGTATCCATGACAAGATCATAGTTTTCTGTAGCCTCATCAGAGGTGAACTTGTAGTATTGTGGCTTCACTTTGCTTTCATTATTGGCAGCCCTAAATGACAGAGAGTTTGCTTTTAGGTTGTCTTGAAGTTCTATGTGGGTGGTTTTTTATTTAAAAGGGTCGGGAGGAGAAAAGATGATTACCTAGTTTTAAATAAAAAGCACCAGTGAAATTCCCTTTTTTTGTCTAAAGAAAAAGTTTGGATAAATGTTCTAGGGAACACCCCCTTTCCAACTGTACTCGTGAGTGGGTGGAGGTCCCCAAGCAACTCTTAAAGGACCTTTACAAGTTCTAATGCTTTTTTCCAGTTCTACTCTAATTCCTTTGCCACCAGCAGTCTCTGAATCCAGTTTTTTTTTTTCTGAAACCGTCTGTCCGTGAGAAAATGGCTCTGAACTTTATGTTGGTTTTTAAACTGGTGCAAGCCTTTTGTGGATGTGCTTGTTTGAGGCAGAGTGGCTGATTTGCATGTGACTGAAACGAGTTCCCAAGAGTGGATTAAACCAGCTCTCTCACTGGTCTGCTGTGGAAAAGTCACATCCCCTTTCTGTGCCTCAGTTTCCCCAGCTGTAAGTGGGGATGATTATACTGACCTCTTTTGTAAAGTGCTTCGAGAGCTATTGCTGGAAAAGAGCATCCACGCTGGACTTTGCACCATTACTTTCTTTAAAAAAAAAAAAAATCACACTTTAAACTCACACCTTAAGCTAACTGGTACAACTTTGTTATGTAAGCAAGAGCCAGAAGTGCCTGCTTTCCACAACTCAAATGTTCAACGGAAGGTGAAAACCCCGTAGCCCTTCCTCTCCCCTTTGAAAGAGCCCCTCCTGCCAATCGCTCTGGAGCCCGCTGCTTGTCCAAAATGTTCAATAGACCAGTGTTTCTCAACCATTTTCTCTCTCTATCGAAATACCCCCTTTAAAAAAAAAAAAAGTACCCCAGTACCTACAGTTTTCAGACCCACACAATTTTTTTTTCTACTGTTGCAACACATTTAAACAATTTAATCGTAGCCAGGCGGTCGATGAAATGTTTGGGTGTAAAAAGTACAACAATAATAAAGGGCTGTAAAACTTAACACACAAATCCAGCTTTCTCCAAATTTCAGTGGACGTTCCCCTTCCCCCTCCCCCCAACTTCTCTCAAGTACCCCTAAGGGTACTCGTATCCCTGGCTGAGAAACACTGCTGGCCAGGTTGGGATGCTACCACAAGAGAATATTGTAAAATGTTGTGACCATAAAGTGACCGGCAAAAATCACTTGGCTTCTAGGGGCTGTTTTGAATAGGTCCAGCAGAACTGTAATTGGAGCTGCCTGTGTGGAGCTTTTTCAGTGGTCCCTTGAACTTGGGGTGTGCCTACAACAAGCTGTTTGCAGAGCGAACTTGCTTCTCCACAGCTGTGAGTGATTTCAACTTCCAAAGAAAAACAATGGCTAACCTGGCTGCAATCCAGCTGGTAGTTGGTGTGCCCTGCCCCTTTCTTGGCATGTCCACCGCTGACCCCTTGCCCTTTACGCTTGCCAGCATAAGCCCACTGTAATCTCTCTCATTGTTCCAATTAGTTGCAGCCATCTGGTTTCCCCAAATACAATGATCTATAATTGTTTGTTTCCTCTTGGCGTAGCCCACTTTCCAAAGGCGGGGGGAGCACATAACCAGGTGGACTGTGTCCCTAAACAAAGATGTCATCACAGATAGGACATGGGGTATAGGAATAGATTAAACACAGGAAACAAGCCGAGACACGGAGATGAGACAAGACATGAACGAGATGGAAGGGGCCAGGTGGCTAGCAGGTAATCAGACTTTTTTTTGGGTAGCACGTGTCTTGGATGAAACCAGAAGCTTGCATTCCCTGGGATTGTTGCACATCAAGGAGAATAAAGATCCCTCCCTCCTGGTAGAACAGCTGTATACTTTGCCGTTCTCTGCCACATGCAGGTTTGAAAATATGACGTGCCAGCAAGGTGCTTTCTAAGTGGAAGTGCTTTGGTCCAGTCACTGATGATGTAGCTTGTTCATTGTCCAATTTCTAGCCTGGCCTCTAGGGGTTAAATTGCAAGTGTGACATTTTGTTGTCTCCTAGCTAGAGGAAGCATGCTAGGTGAAAGCAGATACAACTCTGAATTGCTGTGACTTTCTAGCCTATGCCTGCGCTATCGTAGAGAGTCGACCTAAGGGATGTGACTCCAGTTACGTGAATGAAGTAGCTGGAGTCAACGTATCTTAGGTCAAGTTACTGTGGGGTCTACACCATGGGATGTGGATGGGCATCGGTGACTCATGGCAGCACTTGGAAGGTGCGCCTGACCCCTGCCAAAATTTTAATTGCTAAATGGGGTGCCTCGCATGCCCCTGTCCCTTTTGGTTGGTGACCATGAGCTTACAGGGAACACTGGTTCAGACCTGTGACAGTGGAGGAGGACGTGTAGCATGTGAACTGTGCCCACAAGAAGGAAAATTGCAACATTCTGGCTGTGTTGCATTTGTATCTATACAATCATGGTGAGAACCCTTAAGTGCTGTTAAAACTATTGGCCTAAACTTGACGTTGCAAGTGGCTGGTGCATTTTAGTTGACTTGGGTTTTTCTGGTGTCCAGACATGAGATGCTTTCTAAAGGGGTCTGTTTTCAAAGGGTGGGTGATCAGCACTTTGAGAATTGGTCCCTGTGAAGGTCTTGTTTAGTCAGGAACACAAATCACTCATCACTTCTGAAAACTTAGGTCGATTAAGTTATCCTGACTGATTAGCATTTGAACTGCAGCTGAATGTTTGGCTTTGGGGTGCACTTTAGCTACAGGTTACATCTCTAAAATCCAGGATTCTCTGGGCTGGCAACATCCATGGTCTGACGTGACCATGGATGTTCCAGAATCGGAGAGTCCCAGCACACTGCAGGGGGGTGGGTGCCTGGGAGCCAGCGTGCGGTGGGAAGGGTGCGGAGCCAGTGTGAAGCTCAGCTGGGCTGCGGGAGCTGGTGTGAGGCTTAGCTGGGCTGCATGGGTGGGATCTGGGGTGCCAAGAGTCGGCACACGGCTCACCTGGGCTGGGGAGGGGCAAGGAGCTGGTACGTGGCTCAGCTAGGCTGCAGGGGGAGCCAGGAAGCAAGGGGGGAACATCAGGGGGCCTGAAATAACCTCCGTTGTCCAGAAAAGTCCCTCTGGACCAGGGAGGTCCAACCTGTACAACTGACCGACATTGGCTGTGGAAGATGAACGCTTTAGATAGGTCCAGGGACTTACGAAATACGATATTTGCAATCTACTGTCAACGCAAATATGTTCTATTGACCTATACGCTACCTTGTTTGGGAAAATATTCCTCTCTTGCCTGACAAACTGTGTCATAGACTAATGGGCAGAAAAAAATCTGAACTTTTAAGAAGACTTGGTGAGAAGAGGGAATGTTGTGTTTATTTCAGAAACTTCTTTGCTGCCTTTGAGGGGGAAAAACACAAATATATATTGACAACATTGGGTCCCTTGTCATATGCCTTTTAAAAAATGCAGCAAAATAAGTAACCTTGTGAATTCAAAGAAGAAGTATAAAACTCTGTGCCCTAGTTTTTCTGGCTCTGGTGCTGCTTCCCATGTCCCGTCTTTTCTTCGTTTAGTTTGTTTTTTCATAATGAGTGGGAAATGAAAATAGAGTAAAGATATTAGGGATGTTAAATATGGGTTAATTGAGTAGTCGATTAACCTCATGAATTCTTATTGGTTACTTGACTATTCTATAGTCCCTGGGGGTGGGGCTGGCAGCCAGTGCGCTCTGCCCCACTCCAGAGGAGCCCCCTGCCACGCCGCACTGCTGCTTCTGTATCAGAGGCAGCAGCACAGAGTGGCAGCAGCCCCTGTCCGGTGGGCTTCCGGACCCGGCATGAGCTGGAACTGAGCCAGGCTGCCCGCCCGCCTGGCTCCTAATACACTTTAAATGCAAAGTCGCAGCGGGGGTAAGTCCCGGATCTGGCACAAGCTGGGACTGAGCAGGGCTGCTGGCCAGCTTGCTAAAAAATGTAGTGGCAAGGGGGAGGAGGGAAATGCATGTAGTCTATAGCATTAACCAATAAGCTTTTGCTTATTGGTTAATCGACTATACTATTACATCCCTTGTAAAGATGTCCCCATTTATGTCTACATGAACAAAACTCTCTCGTGTCAAACGTGATGTATGTGACAATTGCACGCTGGTTATTTATCTTCTCAGAACTGTGGCAGTCAGAGAAAATGCTCTAAGATGCATAAAATGAGCAGATCTATTCAACAGAGAAAACAGAGTAGCGTATCCTAGACAAAGTATCCCAGGCAATGTGTGTGATGTTGACTTAGTTTAACATGAATATATCCAGAATTCCAACCATGGTGATGCGTTCTGCACACTAGAAAATAAATGACAAAGGTTGCTATCCTGTTTTTCAGTGTCTTTCAGAGGACAAATGGCTGGCTGGCTGGCTGGGGAATGGCGAAGAAACACAGATGCAGCCACACGTTACTAATGGGGGAATTCTGCACCACTGCGCAAGGCAGAACTTTGCAGAAATGTTTTTTGCACAGAATTTCCCCCCCCCCCGCCCCCCCCCAAAAAAAAAGTGCTGCTGGCTGCGGCTCTAGGCTGTTGGAGGCAGCAGAGCCCAGCTAGCACACAGAAGAGTGCCATGGGGGGAAAGAGTGGAGGATGAAAAGCTGGAGCATTCCTGGGAGATGCATTCCCTATGTGCTCTCTGAGGGGAGGAGGCAGGGGCGTGCAGGAAATGGGTGGAAGGGAGAATGCGGATCTTTGAGCTGGGGGTGGGCACAGAGATTTTGTTTTATTTTCTGGAGGGGACCCCACAGCTGGGATTGGGGGGGAATAGTTGTGGGAGTCTGAGAGGGATGTAAAAGGTTACCTGGGAAGCATTAGCCAGGTGCAGGAAGGAGATCCCACCCATTGCAGCCTGGCTGAGCAGTCTGCTCCCGGTTAAACAATTAGTTATATCATTTAACCAGTTAACTTTTTAAATGAATATTTACATCCCTAGTGTTTGGCTCTCTAGCTGGCTTGAAGGGCTGGGCAAGGAGGGTGCAGAGAAACAGGATCTACGTTGTCATAGGGGTTTCTTTAACTTACTCCTGGGGGAATTTTTGTGACCTGCACGCAAGCGCTATCAGGTATAGGTTGCACCTCCCTGGTCCAGCACCTTGGGGACCTGACTAGAAAGGTCTGGAGGAGAGGGGGAGAGACACCAGTCTCCCTGCTGGGCTCTTTCTTCCCAGCCTCCTGGCCCCACAGACTGTGCCAGCTCCGCCACCCTACTGGAGCTCCTGGAGGCCCCACTGACTTCCCTACCCAAGCGGCTCTAGATCTGCTCTGTGCCCCTGGCAAACTCTGCCACTGGGGCTTTCTAGTCCCTCAACATCTGTGGTCCTACCGCACCAATGAGTCCCGAACCACAGAGGTTCAACCTGTATTTTGAAATAAGTTACCAAAATAGTTGAAACTGGTGTGAATATGTGGTGGTATTTTTGACCAAAAAAAATGGCAGACATTTAAAATATTGTGCACAGAATTCTTAATGTCTTGGTGCAGAATTCTCCCAGGAGGAACATATTCAGGTGTGTTTATGTAGTAAGAGCTGAGTACCTTCTGAAGCGTCTCCCGGAGAATTGGCCACTGCTGGAGGAAGGACACTGGCAGTATCTCATTTACCCAGTTAAGCACAGCAGTTCCTTTCGTTGTACCTTAAAACATAATGTAGGGAGGTTTCTTTACTCGTTTCTAAGAATATGTTGAAGATATTTTTGGTGTTTTAATTTAGCTTATTAACCTCTACGTAACATCCCTAATCGAATAGTCGATGGAATTTCCATCAACTACTCAATTGGTCGATAAGGGGGTTTGCTCCTCGGGGCGGTGCGAGCCGGGCCTGTGCAGTCCCAGCTTCTGCCGGATTCCAGTCCGGTGCGGCTCTATTTTTGAAATGTAGTAAGAGCCGCAGTGGTCTCGGACTGCTCAGACCCAGGTCCCCTGTTGTGCTTCTGCCTCCCCCATGGAGGTGGCTCCCCACAGCACCGGCTTCTGTCCCCCCTTGCTTCCTCTGATGCAGAGGCAGCAAGGGTCGGGGAAGCGAGTAGTCAAGTAGTGACATGTTGCATATATCCCTAGTTTTTAATATTCAGATTCATTTCATGTTAAAACCATTTTGGTGGCAGGAGGCGCCTCAGGAGTAGAGCTGGAGTACGCTGCCAGCCCCACGCCCAGGGACTATAGAAGAGTCGAGTAACCGCTGAGAATTGATGAGGTTAATCGACTATTCAATTAACCGATATTTAACATCCCTATTCAACAGAGGCTTTCGCGAGTGTTGTGTCCTGGGGCAGAGGGGTGTGCCAGGAAGGTGGATGCAAACACTAAGCCGCAGCTGGGTTGGTGTCACTAATCTGTTAGCTCGTCCGACAGACTTGGCTGAGCTTGTTATAAGGGGATCTGCTGAAAGATCTCCTGTTCAGTAATGCCGGCACTTTCTCTTGCCTTATCCCTTAATGGGTACTTGCGAAGCCAGGCACAGAGTGCCTGCATACCAGGCCTGTGAGGAAGGTGGAATAAACAGTTGAGTTTCACTGCAGATTTTGCACCTCCTCACCCATGCAGTCTTCTGATTTTTAGCTCAGGACAGCACCGAGTGGGTGGCGCGAGGGTGCACTGCATGACTGTTCCCCGAGGCCTGGTGGTGTCATATCCTACTCACGTGGCTTGGTTGGTTACAGGGAGGATGATGAGGATGACTTTTTTTTTTTAAACACCTGATTATAGCTGTACCAGAGTGAGCCCCTTCCATACTCCTCATCCCCAGCCCCACCCTAGAGCCAGCATCCTCACCCCCCCTCCCCCTTAGAAAGTAGGTGGAGGGAGAGGGCAGTTAGATCCACTCTGGGCACCACCAGAAATTACAGAAACCTGCTGCTTCTGCTTCCCCCAAGCTCCAAAGATGCCACTGCCGGGAGAGGGGGCCCTTCCTTGCCTGTCCTGAGGCAGCTCTGTGCTGGGGCCAGTGGGGAAGGGGCCAACACAGGCTCTTAGGCATTGGGAAACCAAGAGACTTTGTGCATTGCCTCCCCACTGGGCAGTGCTTGTGGGCAAGAGCAGCCCCAGAACCTTATGGCGCTGCCCCCTTCTCCCAGGAACCGGACTCGTGGGTTGCTTCCAGGGTGCGGTGTGGTGCCCCATAGCAGGCACCAGGCAGCTGCATTTGTGCTGCTGACCAGGAGTGGCCCAGGTAAGTCCAGGCCCACCCCTCCACCCCCGCCTCACACTGAGCCCCCTCAAACCCGGCACCACTCCAAACCCACACCCCCAGTCTAGAGTCTGTATCCCCTCCTGCATCCCAGCCCAGAGCTCCTCCCCAAATGAGGAGCGCTCTCTTGCTTCCCAAACACCTCCTCCTTGGGTGCCCCTCCCAGACACTCACCCTCTCCTGCACCCTCAAACCCCTTCCTGTATTCCAGGAAATCCTCTGCCCCACCTCCCAGGCACCCCCCCCCCCCTTCTGCACCTCAGCCCCAGCTCTGTTCCAGAGCTCTCAGCTCCAGCTGGAGCCCTCACCCTCTACCTGCCCCAGTCTGGATCATTTGGACCCAAACTCCCATTTAAAGCACTCACCTGAACCCCTTTGCCCCACAGCCGCCACACGCTGTCTGGATGTGGAATGGCTTTTGGTGTGTGATACATCACTTCCATATTGTTGCACACGATGAAAGCCATTTTGTACCTGGACATAAAAAATCAGCGGGAACACTGGCATGGAGGTCTGCTTTTAACAGTCGCTTGCAATCTTGGATTTTAACTTCTATGGTGTGGGGGTCAGCTTGGCATGCATCTAAGTACCTACCCTATCTTGGCTGCTATTTGGTTTGTAAATGCTGTCCTCCCTCATGTTAATGTTGCATTTTAAAGTGGATGGAGGCCTTCAGAATTCAGAAGGTAGGGCTTTTATAGCAAGCAAATCCACTTATTGATTAGAGATGTATAGAAAATACGTAATTCAGCATGGCCTGAATCTTGAAAGCAAAGAGCAGAATATGACTGACCATTACAACACAGTATGAGAGAAAATTTAGCTACTGTTTCCTTGGCATTAGTGCGCAGATGTCTTCTGCTTATGAATAATGTGTGGGAGACAGAGGACTCTGGCTTTGTCTGCCTTTTTATATTATATTACATTATATTATATTCATGCATCTCTAGGTCATAAGAAAATTGTCAAGAGCTTTGATCATTCATTTATGACTGGAAGTAATGACTTTATCAATAGAGAACTATAAATGCATCCTCTTTCTCTCGCACAAAGGGATGCTTCCTCAGGCTTCTGATAATTAGGCTGTCCCACCTAAGCTAATTACAAGCTGTCTCTCTCTCTCCATTCACAACAGCCTGTGGGTAACGGTCAGATTTTTCAGAGAGCCAAAGAGACTATTACCAGGTTAATGGATTTTCTGTATTCTCCGTGCCGGGCTGAGCTTTATGACCTCGACGAAACGTTCCGCACGGTACACGGCATCGATTCCCAGGCACACCAGTTTGCCCAAAGTCTGTCTTGAGGTGTCCTGTCTCTTTCCCTTTCTCTTCAGAGTGACTCTGCATTCTCTGCTCAGACCTGTTTCATGGTGGGCGGGAGGGGGTGGAAGTAGGTATTTTCTGTTGGCTGGAATGGCAGGGACCTGTTGTCCGTGCTGGGTTTGTTTTGTGTGTGGTTGATTGTGGTTGAACCATGTGCAGCCTTCCAGCTGGAGGCAGGATCTCTGCACTTCTTTGCTCCCCCCGCCTCCCATTTTCTCCCCCGTCTGGGAAGTGCCTGTGAGTTGTGCTGAAGCTGCTCAGCTTGGTGCTGTAGCGCTAAGTGACCCAAGGGAGAAGAAGCAAAGGAGAGGAGTGACCCCTAGTAACTGATGGGAAGGTAGAAGTGACGGGAGCTTGGACGATGGGGTAGGAAAGTGGTGGGGCAGTGGGTCGAAGAAAATGCAAGCGGTTACGTGAAGAGATGTTACAAGGAGGAGAGAGAATGGGGATTAAGTGTGAATGTGGAAGTAAGATATTATTCTGGAAGCTGCCTGTCTGTCGGGGCTTGTCTACTCTACAGGGCCTTGAGGCTGGTAAAGTTATGGCAGCCAAAGCCCCCTACTGGAGAGGCAGCCCATACGATGACACGAGCCCATTGGTAGCACCTCCACCTCCTGGAACGATGTTAGCTAAGCTGAAAAAAAGTGCTCTTCTGTTGGCATAGCTGCATCTACACTAGGGATTTTGCCACTAGGAGAAGGAGTGGGAGAGAGAATCTGTCCATTTTCAGACTGCTACCCAGCATGACCATGCCAGCAGTCCTTTGTGGACAACAGGAAGTCATGTGGAACCTTTAGGGTGTGTCTACACTGCACCATAGCTCAAAATAAGATATGCAATTTGAGCATCGCAAATTGCGTATATTATTATTAGATTTCAAAATAGCTAATTTCGTACTTAATTTTGAAATAACCTGCTATTCTGAAACGTCCCTTACTCCTCGTGGAACGAGGTTTATAGGGACGTCGGAATAGCGAGCCCGTTATATTTCGAAAAAACGGGCTTACTGTGAAGACGTGGGATAGCTATTTCGGGATACTTCAGTATCCCAAAATAGTGTTGCCGTGTAGACGTAGCCATAGAGACTATATATATATTTGTTAGTCTCTAAGGTACCACAGGACTTCTCGTTGTTTTTAAAGTTACAGACTAACACGGCTACCTCTCTAGTACTTCGTAGAGTAGATCAAGCCAGGGCTTTGTGGGAGTGTCTGAGGACCCCCTCTCTCCACGTGACTTTAAAGCAACGTTAAGCCTATTCAGTAATCAGATTTTGTACCGGTTTAATGTGTCAGTGAAGGGCATGACTCCTTATCACCCCCCGCTCCTTGGACAATCTAGTTACACGGTTACAACCCCCTAGTATGGACATAGTTATATTTGTGTGATGGTGCCTTATACCGCTATAACTTACCCCTCTCTTGGGGAATAGCTATACTCGTATGAAGGGGCTTATACGAGGGATGTTTGAGAGTAAAGGACTAACCGTGTAACTCATAAGCGGATGCTTGTTGGTTAATGGTGTTGGTTTGATTCAGCAAAGCCGCCTCCTTGGGATCCAGGCTGGCAGGGGCTGGAGATATTCAGTGGTTACACAGTTCCCCCTAACACGTGATTTTTATGGTGGTATGACTGCATCTACACTATGAAGTTTTTGTGCCACTTCCGTGTAATTGACTCGATATCTCTGTCTGGGTGGGACTGCTCCTTACCGTACATTTTGTAGTGGTGATCTTAAATAAATGGAGACGTTTCAGCAGAGTCAAAGATCAGCATACCGTATTCTCCTTCCCACCTTGCCAGTTTTCAGTTCATATTTCTGCTCTGTATCTTCGTTTTAGCTTTGCTGAATACATTCAGTGTAGATTCCACAGTACTCCTGTTGTGCACTTTCTGTATGATGGTGGATGTGTATTGTCAGAGATGGTAGCTATGAAACGATCACACTGCTAGAAAGATTCTTACTTACACCATCAACACCCCCATTCAGAGATGCCAAGAGTCCCCGTGCTGGATAATCTAGCATATTTTATTTGGCCAATGAGAAATCAGTGGCATTCTCCACAATTGATCCCTGCGCTCTTGCTCTATGACGTTTCAGTGTAGCCTTGCCAACTTGAGGGGGAAATTACCAGCTGGGCGTTATTTGGAAGGCAGAGAAAGAGATTCCTTAACTCTGAACTTTGTGTGTTGTAATAAGAGATTGGCATAGGGTGCAGGGTCAGGAGTATTTCTTCCTAAATGGAACCAGCCCAGAGGGAAGGGGGGGAAACTGTAAGAAACATTGTGGGGTGCAAATACATTGGAACCTGTTGGCAAGTAAAATAGGATCTGTGCAAACTTTTAGACAGCCCTTTGCAAATTGAGGTGTAAATGAGCCACTGTCTTTGTTTAGGTTTTTTTCCATGTTAATACTTCCTTGATACCTTTTTAAAGAACATCCAGTGTGTCATCTGGTAACTATACCTACCTGGTTATCTTCCAGGAAAAAAAAGACCAGTTGTTGCTTAATAGAAACTTTCAATCAAGCTGTGTTTTGTTTTGTTTTCTCCCCGGAATGCTTCTTGTGTTTTGTTTTTGTTTTGTTCTGACAGATTGAGTTCTGTTTCGCTTGGCTTTCATTTTTCACCCTGTCAGATATATTTTACAGATACCCCCCGCCCCCCGCTGTCTGTGTGGATCGGTGCACAGGAGCGGTGATCCTGATCGTGTCTCGATTTTGTGTATTTGTAGCCTATTGTTACTGTAGAAGTTTTGACGCCTGCGCTGAACTTTCAAGATGGAAAGCTCAGGTCAAACCTTGACCATCTTGGTGGGCAAAACTCGCTGCTGTGGAATGTCATCATAATGTGATGTCTAAGAATGCTCAGATTTTCTTGTGGTGTTTTATATAGGGGGAGGACTATCTCCATGGGGGAACTTCATAATGAATATGAAAATGGAGGTTCAAAGTGATCTTATTTGAACTTCGCTTAAACCTTGTTTTTGCGCATGCTTATTGGGGAAACCTTTTGGCAGGAATGCATGCTGATCTGTCACATCCATTCAGATATTCACTCTTCCTTTATGTGCCCCATCTGTAGAGGATCTAAGTTTGTTCCAGCTCTGCTACCGTAGCGTGGCTCTTTGGCTCAAAATGTAGAGGCTAATGAATTTAATGCTTGAGGTCCCCACTTCAATCCCTGTGCTGGGCAAAGATGGGAGCCATAACATAAACCAGATGTGAATTTACTTTGCTAACTTTCAATAAAGTGGCACTTGGGCATTGTCTGCACTAATAAAATGCGTCAGTTTAATGAAATCAATTTAAAAATTGCTCTACAACTGGGCCTGTCTACAAACCTTCATGTAGACATGCTTAAACTGGTTTAACCTTTGCTTATGTTTAGCTTGTATTGGTAAATTACAATATTCAACTAAATTTAGGTGCATCTACATTATGAATTTGTGCCAGCTTATTTAGAGCAATTTTTAAATCCATTTGAGTTTTTTATAGACTATTACAGGTAAGGTCTCGGTACAACCATTTTTTTGTTCGTTTTCTGTGAAACGACATTTTTGGGCAACAAAATCATTTCAGATCTACGGGAATGTTCCATTTCGATAAAACAAGAATGTTTGACTTTACGCCTGGGGGAATTCAGTGCTGCTGTGAGATGCAGAATTTTGCAGAATTCTGTGTTTGTTTTTTCCCTCAGAATTTCTGGCCACTAGGGACTGCTGGAGCTTGGGAGGGCTGCAAGCTAGAGGTTCTTTGATCATTCAAACAAATTGAAGCGTTAAGTTTTGGTCTGGAAAAATGGGCCCTTTTAACCTCACAGAAATGCTTGGTTTGATTTTTTTTTTTTTTTTTCTAAATGAAATTTTGTCAGACTAGATGTGCCCCTACAGGAAATTTTGATTTTTGACCAAACAGCATATTCTGATGAGAGAGAAACCTTTTACTGGAAAATGTGTAACTGGCTCCAGATTTTACTTAAAAATCGCTGTTTAGGTGGAGCCTGCTGTAGTTTAGCCCGCAGAGTTATTATCATGGTATTGTTAAGGCAATGATTGAATCGGCAATATTTTTAGTGAAAGTCACGGGCAGATCATGAGGGGGGGAAAAAAAGGAAAAAAATCACATCCGTGCCTTATACCACAAACTCCCCTGATGGAATCTTATGGGTTGGTGGTGCTGGGGTGGGGGAGGAGCATGTGACTCCATTTTCTGGAGGGAGTATCCTGGGGGGGCCAGTGGTTACTCTGGCTGCTGCTGTGCCAGGGACCTCCAAGGAGTGGCGCCAATAGCTGCTGGTGTAACTGGCTGCAGGACTGCTCCAGCAGTGGCCGGTGTGGCTATCTAAGGCCACCTGAGCCAGCTGCTTGGGTGGCCCTGGGGTCTGCCACGCTGGCCACTGCAGAAGTCGGGGAGGTCAGAGGAAGTCATGGACTCTGTGACTTCCTTGACACACACAGGAGCCCAATTGGCTGTTCTAGCTGGGGGCCAACTTCAGTGGGACACACTCCGTTTGCTTCCTCAGGACCCTGCTTTGAAAATGGAAGCCTGCCGGTGATTGGTGCATTGACTTTTCGTGCAGTGCTCCCTGGAGAGCTGTCAGAACTCCTCTGGGTCTGAGCCTGAAGCCACTGAAGCGCTCACAATGCCATATAGAAACCTGCATGCACTTTTCAAGTGGCACACATTTATTTCTGCTGCTCTCATGTGCCTTTGGGAGGAATCACATGCATCACTTCTCAACTGGGGGGGGGAGAGGAGGAGACTGCCTCAAGCTACGTCTGCACTGCCGTTTCGTTGTTCGAATGTTATCGCTTGGGAGTCTGAAAAACCCCACCCCCCTGAGCAACAAAACTTTTAACCCCCAAGTTGCGGTGTAGACATAGCCGGAGACAAAACACCCCCTTGAGCCACAAAAGTTTTAACACTCAGAAGCGCCCATGTGGACACTGCTTCGTTAGCGGGAGACACTCTTCAGCCAAGAAAGCTACTGTCCCTCATTGGGACTGTTTTTATTTTGTTGTTCTGAGAGCTCTTACCTGTCAGTGGCTATCCCATGTACCTTCCAGTGGCCTGGCTATACCGAGATGCAGTTTAGCCATAGCCTTAGTATAGGGTCCACACTACAAGGACAGGTCAAGCTAAGGGACGCAATTTGAGTTTCATTAGTAGTGTAACTCAGATCAGTGGAGCTTAGATCTACTTACTGCTGGGTCCACACTGCGAGGGCTCAACAGAAAAAAAACTTCTCCCATTAACTTTGCTTACTCATCTTCTGAGTCAACAGGAGAGTGATCAACAGTCAATTTAGTAGGTCTTTACTAGACTTGCTAAATCAACTGCCGGTGGCTCAATTGCTGCAGCATCGATCCATCTCATAGTAGACACAACCCCTGAGTTGAATAAGGTGCTTTAAGCAGCTTCTAGTAAATCTGTAATTTTTGGAAAGCTGTTTCAGTCAGTGAACTGTAAATATGGCCACCGTGGGAGATTCATTTACATAACTGGTCAACTCCAGATTAGAGTGTGACATAAATTGAAACACTGCACATAAAGGAAGGGTTGGGTTAGGGTCACTTATCTTTCTCTTTTAATCGCAAGTTGGCATCCGTCACAATCCATCTTCTTATCCTCAGTTAAGCTCAGGGTTTATGGAGGATTTACTGAGCAAGACCATGGGTTAGCTCCTGAAAACTTACGGCTTTCTATAGGACACGTCTGGCTTGTACCCCGGCACTGCAAAATATGCCCTTTCCATTGAGACATGAATCACTGAAGCAGGAGCAGGTGTATTTTCACAGTGACAAGGCTAATTGTTATAGAAAGCTTGTACAGCCCCAGATGAAATCTAGAGAGAATTGGGGGGAGAGGATCTGAGGAGAGCACAAAACAGATGCTTGAAGTGAGGAAGAAGGGAAAAAGGGGTGGGGCTATTTCTGACACAGAAATTCCCCCTCAAATTGTGAACTGTCCATGCGTGTCTCCTAAAAGGATTGTTTGCTCCTTTTGTAACTATGTAAGAGCCCAGCTCTTCACAAGAGTGCATGCTAATGCACACGCCATGCTCTTGTTTTCCCAGCAAGCTTGCCAGGGGAAATTTGGCCACAGATATGTCAGGCAGTATTTTTGTGCATCTAGGACTTGTGTGCGATACTTAAATATGTGCGATCCGGTGGCTGCTTTCATCTGGAGGATCCCCTCTGATGAAGAAGCCAAGAAACCCACCAACCTAACTTGAGGAACTCCACTGTGGTATCAGTGTGGCGTACCCACTCAGCAGCATTAAGAGTTTCTGAAAAGTACTCCTCCCCCCCCCGCTTGTTGAATTAAAATATTATACTGTGCCTAGCTTTTAATTACTCTCTGTGTCTCAAGTGTTTATGGAGGCCTAAAAGGATTTGTATTGCGGCTATAAATGCAGTGACTTGAGACAGCAAGATCATAGAGAAAGAGCTAATGGGGTTGGAACTGACATATTTATTACAGCCTTGAGAGAGAGAAATACACCATGGACAAAATTCCTATAATGTTTATATAAGCCTGTCAGGAATTGATTAAAGTTCAAATATGTTTTGTTGCACTCTGCTGGTAAAAATAATAAATTGAACGCAGCAAAGTTTGAGCATCACATTTTTGACAGTCTGTTTTTGAAGGCCTCATTTGCCACAGTGGAAGGCTTAGATTTGTTGTTCTTACCAGTGCACCAGGTTTTCTTCAGCGTTGCACGTTCCTTTTTCTTCGAGCTTTCAACTTGTTCTGGGAGCAGTTGTTTGGGGCATCAGCCTCGTTGTCCTGTTTCGTTGGCCTATAGGAAGAGAAAGTTTGTTTGTTTGTTTGTTTGTTGTACTGGGTGTATTTCCCAATGTGTTAGGGTAAAGACGTAAAGTCTTCAACTGAGATGGAGGGCCCCGTAGTGGGCAGTGTTATAAATCCCCGTGGCAAGAGACAGTCTGAGGCCTCGCCTCCACTTACCCACGCCGCCAAACGATTTCAGCGATGCAAATAATGTAGTTGAAGTGGACGTACTCACTGTGGCGTCACTCTTCTAATCCTGGTGCCATACCAGTGTCAACAGGAGCGCACCCAGAGATTGATTGATTGCGTCTATACTAGACACGATAAATAGATGGCCGGAGGATGGATCGCTGTGGCGTTGGTGTCCGGTGTAGTGTAGACAAGGCCTGAGAGGAGGGATGACAGGGCTCTAGTCTTGGTTGGGAGAGATTGTGCCTCAGGGGTATGCAAGGATTTGGGAGTATTTTCCTTCAACCCTTCTTTGTCCTTGTGCAACCCTAGGCCAGGGGTCAAAATAATTAAATTTCTGACAGGTGCTGCCCCCCTGGAGGGTGGATGGGGGCGGGGGGGAGAAAGATTTGAGAGACGACAACACCTGTAAGATGCGGAGTGGAGTGTGAGGAGCTCCTGGCAGAGGGCCTGAATGTGTGGAGGGGTGCAGGAGTCAGAGCAGGGGGCTACGTGTGTGTGCGGGGAGGGGGCTCAGGGCAGTGGGCTGGGGTGTGGGAGCGGGTGGGTGGGGTGGAGTGCAGGATTGGAGGGTTGGGACTGGCGACCCTGCCCTACTCCTGTTCCTGGCAAACTGTTCGGCCTGGGAAGGGAGCGTAGCATGGGCGGGGTGCCCAACACCTGGAGTCCTGGATGCCAGCCCTGCGTGCCCAGTGTTCTTAGCTGGCTCTACCTCCTCCCCGCCAGAGGTCCAAGCTGCCGACCTCAACTTTGGGCGGTGGGGGGGCAGGTTTAAGGCCCTGCTTCCAGCCTGCCACTTTCTTACTGGGTTGCTGCACTGGGGGGGTGCCAGCTTACGCTGACCTCTGTATGGGAATGGCGGGGGAGTTCTGGTGATAGCTGTAGCCACATCACCCCTTAAAATGACCATTTGTGCAGACTCACCACAAATGGAGGCAGTGGGTCTCTGAGACTCATTTAGCTTCCAGAATTTCAGGCGAGACGTTTTAGAGCCAAGAAATTCCTTTCCTCTTCCCCGTGTGGCCTCCAAGGCAGAATGTAATAAATCCCCGTCTCTTAAGCTTTGGGCATAGGCCGGGCCCCTCTCGACCTAGCTACTTCACTCAGGGGTGTGAAAAATGAAGCCAGCCTGAGCCCTGGCTACAGAAGAATTACTCTGATCTAGCTCCTGCCCAGCATGGCCGTGGATTTGCAATAGGGACAGAGAAACCTCGTCGGTCACAGTAGCAGGTCTCTGGGCTACGGCAGCATTGCTACAACCCTTGCAGGGTAGACGTGGCCTCGGGAGTCACAGGTGAGTGCTGGATTTGGCAGTGATGGCTCCCGCCCTGCATGGATACGATGCGCATCTCGGTCGGTATCCTCAGCGCCGCAGAGCACGGCTGGAAACTGCGGCAGCATGTTGGGCTGCTGCGTGCTGGGCCAGCAACTTCTCCAGTGTGGCTGTAATGCCCCCAGCCCTGCTTGCTGGGATAGGCACCAGGCTTACCCTCCACTGTCCCTGGACACGTGTGTGCACGAGCGGCTCACGTGCTCCCAGACGGCAACGCTTACCTTGTCTGGGCTAGGTTATTGCACCGGGAAGGTTTACTGGCAGACCACTGCTGTGTAGACTGGGCCTTCATAGTGCAGCGCGGTAGGGAGGGCTCCATATCGTTAAGGCTTCAGTACACACGAGAGTAATACTGTGAAGGGAAGCCTGCGAAACTGACCAAGTGCCAAGAAACCGCTGTCACCCTTAAGCCAACGTCTGGCATAGTATTCAGCTTCAAGCCCTCCTCCTTGTACCTGGTAAACACAGCTGTCCTTGGGGAGGGTTAATATGTGGCAAGAGAACTCGTTCTAAGTCAGCCCTCTTGAGGTGTTTCTGTCTGTATGGCTTATTTATCTAGACAGAGGGGTCCTATCATTAATTTGCTGATTTGGGGTGTGTTGCTTTCCCTTATTCTGTGGCACTTGAGTTTCTTCCCCATATTTGTGATTGGGCAACACGACAGAGAAGGGTTCTTTATTTCCTCCTTAGCTTTGTAGATGAGGGAGGGAATGATGGAAATTATTTGCAATTCGCACTCCTTAAATCTAATCATCAGTACTTCTTGGGAGATACCAGGGTGAGCACAGGGCTGGATTCCATTTGTTTTGTTCCGAATCAAAAGAGAGAGAAATCAGTGGAAGTAAATCTAAATTCCGGAAGAGGATAGGAAGCTCCCTAAAGGACAGAGTGTGCAGGTGAAAAGCCTTCATCCGATTTATTTTGACAAAGCCGAAGCAGCGTTCAATGGGTGTGTGCATGACGTGGCTTTCGAGTGGAGATGACGCCAACATTCTTCATGGCTTGTGGTCATTAAGAATGAAAGTTCTCCAGACTTGATTTTCCACGTGGAGACATTTCAAATGAAAGTCAGTTCCTGGAAGGTGTAAGTTGTGACAGGACTGGAGGATAGGGCCAGGACTTCACAAACCGAAGCCTACAAGTGTAGCGCCTGAATCCATATTTAAAACTGAATTAGGGGCTTGATTTTTTTTCAGTGATTTTCAACGTCACTGATATTCCCATTCACTCTAGTGGGAGCTCCTGGATGTTCAGCACTTTGTAAAACCAGGCTGCTTATTTGGGTACCTAAATATGGATGTGGTAGCCAAGGCAAGTGTTCACAACACCTTGACTTTTAGAAGGTAAAGGTCTCTGTGGAGAAGTTAGGGATGATAAACACATTTGTTCAGCAGCTCCCTGTCCTGAGCCATAGGGAGGAAGTAGGGAGGGGTGTTATCATGGAAGGTGTTTGCATCACTTTTCCCCTCTAAGACAACCCTGTCAAAATAGATCTTGTCCCTGTTTGCTGTTCTCATCTTCCATGTGCCTCGATAGCGGAGTAGAGCCAGATGTGAACTCTTGCTCCTAACTGTGATCTGGTCTGCGCTAGCTCCGTTATGACAAACTCTCTAGTAACAAGTTCCCTGAGAGGATAGATGTGCAGCGTAGGAACTTTTCTATATTGCCCTGCGGTCTGGACTCCAGGGACGGGAACAGCAGTATGCTATAACTCCTCCATGCAGATGCTCTGGATGTGAATTAAAAGGTTCCCAGTTCGTATCCACGTAGTTCTGTGTGGCTATAGCCTTCATGGTGGTCTGCAGAGACGTACCGTCCTCTGCCCACATAGGTAGCCTCCAGTGTACTGTCCACTTGCTGTTTTCATTGTTTCCTGAGACTTGAACTTCTTGTACTTGAAGATTGGAAAAGCCCTCTTAACCAGTGCAGATAGAGGGGAGGGCAGAAAAGAAATGGCAGCCCCAAAATAACAAAAACCATTTGTTAAAATGCATTAACTGCTGAAGGTGAGAGAACTAGCAACATTCCTGGATTTTTCGTGTTACGTTCTACCTTTTGAACTCCATAGAATAGCCTAAAGATCTGATTCATAACTACGTAGCTGTGTTAATCTAGAGAAGTAAACACTTGCTAATGGGAGGAAACACCTGCACAGAACTATTTAATTGTTTTCCCCCCTCCCACTAGCAAAAATGTTGGCTCTGTTAAAGCTAAGTCTGCCAGTTTGTGCACAAATGCTGTGTAAGAGACAGCCAAGTAACAGATGGGGACCCAAACAAAACGCTGAGGGGTTGCGGATTGGGTTAGAATTTTGTAAATTTCAGTTCAGCACCGGGTGGGTTTGTGTGTGTTCAGTGTCATGTGCACCTTCACGGGTATTGGAGAGCATTGATCTAAAATGGAGTGACTTGTAAAATTATACACATTGCCAAGAGAAACAGACAAAACTGTAATATTTAAAACACAAGTGCTTTTTTTAAAAGGGCTCGTCTGCCCGCTGATGATGTTGCCTTAAACAAGGTATCATGCAGCTACATGCTTGGTAAAATTACTGTGTTAGGTGATCAAATACAACGCACTTGGCTAGGATGTGTTTGTGCAACTATGTTACTGTCTCAGTAGTGTGTCCATACCTTTTTATTGCCCAGACTGGTTTCCAGCAGGCAATCTGCTAGACAGTCTCTCACGAACTAGTCTTAATCTATTTTAGGTTGATCCAAGAGATTCGATAGCGATAAGAGTGATTGAAGGTTGAAAAAGTTGCCTTACAACAAGAGACTCAAGAAGCTCAATCTGTTTACTGCGCCAGAAGATCAAGGGGTAACTTAGATTTTGATAGTGGCCATCTCCTGGGGAGAAGCATGCTGGGAGGTGGAAGGCTCCGTTACGCTGGCAGACAAAGGCGTCAGGCGATCAGTGGCTTGAAACTGAAGCGAGATCCATTCACAGTGGAAATGAGGTAAATGCACATTTGCACTGGGAACGGTTTAAGGCTTGGAACATATAACAGATATGATGGATACTCTATTGATTTGTGTGTCTTCCTAAAAGCTGTGTCTTCACCTGTTATAGTTGTAGGCTTGATGTAAGAAATACTGGGTGAAATCCTCTAGCCTGTGGGGTGTATGTGTGTGCGCGTAGTAGCTTAGCCTAGATGACCACAAGCCTTAAAAATCTATTAATCTGCATGTGTCAAAGGTATCAGATAGCATCATGGCACCAGAGGAGTCTGAATGTAAGCTCACTTTACTTTTGTTTCTCTAACCTTATTAAACAGAGTTTGGCAAAATTGTAGTGTTCATAGTCCTTATCCTAGCACCTGGATTTCACTTAGGAAAATTGTCTCTATGCCCCCTAGTGGCGAAATAATTTATTTGATTACTTCAGACAGTTGTGGAACTGGATGGGAACCACTGGGTAGGTCTAGACTACAGACTTTTGTCGACAAAGCTTCCGTCAACAAAGAGCGTCTAGACTACATCCAGTTCTGTCGACAAAGCAAGCCTCTTTGTCAACCTGAGAGTGTAGACGCAAAGGACAGTGTAGATGCAATAACGCCTTCTGTCGACAGAACTCTGTCGACAAAACGCGTTATTCCTCATAGAAGGAGGTTTACCAGCGTCGACAACTGCCGAGTTCTGTTGTTATGGTGACAGAACTCAGCGGTACTGTAGACGCAGATACAGTTTTGTAGACAAAAATCTACTTTTGTTGACAAAACCCTGTAGTCTAGACACACCCTCTGTGAGCGGGATTAAGACTGCCACATTCTGAGCAAGGCAGTGGTGTGTACTTCAGTGGTGGGGTTTCTGGTTCGGTTTTAGCACAGCTGTAAAGTACAAGAGGATGGATTCTCCCCCCCCCCCCCTTCTGTTCTTGTTAAATGGTGCAGAACTGGCACAGAGAGGTAGCACTGCATGGGAATGAGCTGCTTAGCCATGCAAGTTGGGGATTGGTAGGAAATAGAAGTAAGGTTGAGAACCTGTCTGGAGCGGCTTCTGATCGCACAGCAACTTGAGACTGTCGCCATGTTTTGATGGAGGGCTAGTTTCCATCAGCAAGGGACTCCAGGAGACTTGAGGACTTGAGTTCGCTGCATGGCAATGAAAGGGCTGAAATCCTTGGATCCCATTATTCAAATGGGGATGTAAATGGGGCTCCCTGTGTTTCTGCTTTTGCATCAAACCTTCCTTAGCTGATGGCTGACTTCTCTCGTTTTGCTGCTCTTTCCCCATTCACCCGGCGCTCCCAGCATGTTGGTTTCGTAGGTGGTGTTTGGCTTTACAAGCTCGACTGGCTGTCTCTTCTCCTAGTAGGTCGGGGTCTTGTTTCCATTACCATCAGTGCTCTGGTGGAGACAGGTCAAAGCCAATGGCCTTCTGTCAGGCTGTTCTGTGGCTTGTAGGTGAACATTCCACCTTTAAATCAGGCACACAAACGTCAGGGATGGATGCAGATTGCAATACATTGCAGCAGTCTCAAACTTTAAAAAATCTTGTTTGCACTGCCTGTGTTGGGATATGTGAGCCACAGCTGTGAATGCATCAGAGTCTGTTTTACTCCCTGGCTGTTTCCTCTCCTTGTTGTTCTTGACGTGGTGGGGGTAGGTTTAGAAAAATGTCCCATCCACGTTTTGTTGTCATGAATCACAATTTCTGCTTATCTCCATTGTGTGCTTCCCCTCCCTTTCTCTCCTCCCCTTAAACTCCCAGACACATTCTTTGCTGCATGCCTCGCAACCGCACGGAATAGTGCCTCATGCAGACGTGGGGTGTGCGCTTTTGTTCTCTCCTTGCTTTCGTTGAGAGGCTTCATCCTAATGAACATCGTCTCTGGAGATTCCCTTCCCAAGATCTCTGCTCTTAATTAGTCTCTCTCTCAACTGCATGAAGCCGCCTAATCAATATTTTATTATGTGACTGGCAAACGTATGGGGGGAATTAAACTAGACTTGGCAGCGGTTTGAAGATGTTGCCGGGGAGTGCCGCACGGTGCCGCTCTTTCCATCGGCTGGATATAGCCCCTGGAAATGGACGTTCTGTTGGGTGGCGGTAAGCTATCCGCCTTGGTTCAGGCTGAGGGACAGAACTGTGAATAATTGTGACCTTCGTCCAGGGCGTGACACCTTCAGAGAGCTTCACTGAGAAGCTCTGCTCCCCTGCTGCTCTTGTGAGGTGGTGCCCTATGCTCATCATATAGATGAGGAAACAGGAAACTGGGGGGTCCCCTCCTTTGCTGTCCCCTTTTCTGCTATCCTCGCACAGGAGTTGGCTGTACCATGGCTGTTGCGCTCCCGAGCGGGGTCGGGTGGGAGGGTATTAATGCTGCTCGCAGCTCTGGGCGTTCATCAGGGCGGCTGGGTGGCTGCGCTGGGTGGTGGTGTCATTACGAACCCTCCCCTGCAGTGCACTGGGGGCTTGTGCTGGGATGGGCACTGCGTTCTTCTGAACCATGCAACCGTAAGAAGTCTGCTCCAGAGAATGCACCTGAGGTGGGTTGGATCCCACCTCCGCCCACCCTGGGAGGAGCAGGGCAGCCAACACCGGCTGCCCCAGTGGTGGACCTGGCACCCGTGTTTGGAAAGCAGCATAAGAGGCCCGCAGAACGTAGGGAGATAGGCTGGGTTTTGGAGTGACCTAGGGGATAGGGCATTCTCCTGGGGAGCACAGGGTGGTGGGCTCAAGTCCTGCCCCCACCCACCCACCCTGGGAGCAGCCGGTCAGCCAACACAGGGTGCCACAGGGATGGACCTGGCAATTATGCCTAGAAAGCAGGGTAGATAAAGGACCTACAGAGGTGGGGTCTGCTGGGCCTCTGTCACCTGATGTGCTGATCATGCCCTCGAGCCTGCCCCCCTGTCTCCTGGGGCTCCCCACTGCCCAGTCCTGCTGGGCCAGAAGCCCTGGTCTCCTCCGTCGTCAAAGGCACAGAGTTGTGGTGAGTGCCCCCAGCAGAGCAAGACAGATGCGGAAGCAACTCAGTTCTGGGAGGGCTTAGCCATAAGGCCCTTGACAATACCCAAGAGCACCATCCCAAAAGGGACCAAAGCTCCAAATAAATCTCCCTCTGTATACAGGTTTTACACAGACGATGTTCACCCCCTGTACGGTCTCGCATGATATTCTTATTGATAAACTAGGCAAATATAACTTAGATAGGGCCACGATAAGGTGGGTGCATAATTGGCTGGATAACCGTAGTCAGAGAGTTGTTGTTAACGGTTCTAAATCCTGCTGGAAAGGGATAACAAGTGGAGTTTCTCAAGGGTCTGTTTTGGGACCCGTACTGTTCAATATCTTCATCAATGATGTAGATATTGGGATAGAGAGTACGCTTATTAAGTTTGCAGATGATACCAAACTGGGTGGGGTTGCGACTTCTTTGGAGGATAGGGACATAATTCAAAATGACCTTAGCAAGTTAGAGAAATGGTCAGAGGTAAACAGGATGAGGTTTAATAAAGAGAAATGCAAAGTGCTCCACTTAGGAAGGAACAATCAGTTCCATACATACAAGATGGGAAGCGACTGTCTAGGAAGGAGCATGGCGGAAAGGGATCTAGGGGTCATAGTGGACCACAAGTTGAATATGAGTCAACAGTGTGATGCTGTTGCAAAAAAAGCAAATATGATTCTAGGTTGTATCAACAGGTGTGTTGTAAGCAAAACTCGTGAAGTCATTCTGCCGCTCTACTCTGCACTAGTTAGGCCTCAGCTCGAGTACTGTGTCCAGTTCTGGGCACCACATTTCAAGAAAGATGTGGAGAAATTGGAAAGGGTACAGAGAAGAGCGACAAGAATGATTAAATGTTTAGAGAACATGACCTATGAAGCCAGGCTTCATGAACTGGGCTTGTTTAGTTTGGAAAAAAGAAGATGAAGGGGGGACATGATAGCGGTTTTCAAATATCTAAAAGGGTGTCACAAGGAGGAAGGGTGTCACTTTGTTCCTCTTGGTTTCTGAGGACAGGACAAGGAGTAATGGGCTTAAAGTGCAGCAGGGGAGGTTTAGATTGGACATTAGGAAAAAATTCCTAACTGTCAGGGTGGTCAAATATTGGAATAAATTGCCAAGGGAGGTGGTGGAATCTCCCTCTCTGGAGATATTTAAGAACAGGTTAGATAGACATCTGTCAGGGATGGTGTAGACGGAGCTTGATCCTGCCTTGAGGGCGGGGGGCTGGACTCGATGACCTCTTGAGGTCCCTTCCAGTCCTATTATTCTATGATTCTATCAGTGAAAGAGAGAGATGCGCAGTGGTTGCTCCCCCTAGGTAACAGAGAGGCTTGATAATACACAAAAGTGTTTCTATGAAGTACAAAAAGTAGCACTTCAGTGACTGCAAGTGAAAACAGACAGAGCAAAGCAAGTTACTAAACCAAACTAAAACACGCCAGCTCCTCCTACTACACCAAGAGAAATTGTGACAGAGTGCATTGCGTTAGCAAGAGCAGCCAGCGCAGTTCCTGCCCTGCACCCAGGCCTCTATTCTGAGGTGGGGTTAGGATAATCTGCGGCCTGTCCCACCGTAGCCGCAGTTTGGAGATGCTGATGATTGGCTGAAGATGGGAGAAACTGCACTGTAAGGCCAATGGGTAAGTTACATTTGGGAGCAGTGCATTCTGTGTCCTTGACCTTGGACGTCTCTCTGTGCCTTGCTCTTCTTATCTGAAAAATGGGCATGACCAAACTCTGGTCCAGTGTCCTTCAAGGAGAGAGGCTCTGTCCCGCTACCCTGAATGGTAGCTGCTTAGAAGTCACTGTATTTAGTAGTCTAGGAAAAACAGATGTGTGTGTCGGGTAATGCAGCTGTTGGGATGCAGAGCTCTTTCATGCTTTATCTCTAGATGGTCTGAAGCCATTTGACACCCCAACAAATGCCTAACTCAAGATCCATTGAAAAACTGGTTCGCATTTGCTATTCTTGGCTCTCCTGGGATCGATTGGTGGCTCTGAAACAAGGCAAACACAGTTCCAGGTTAGAGATGTAAGCGACTAGTCAACTACCGATAAGTCACTTCTCTTCTTTCTCCCCTACCCCTCTTGACTCTATTAGAGAGAGGCAGTGAGAGGGGGAGCAGCAGCCAGTGCTGGTGGGAGCCAGCAAGCCAGTTTCACCCAGCACTGTCTGGGGGGCAGGGGAGGCAGAGGCGTGGCCGGGACTGGGTATGAGGCAGGAATTAGCTAATTCCCGGCTTGCATCCAGTCCCTGACGCTGAGCCTCTGATTTTTCAATGTATTAAGAGCCACCAGCAGTGAGGACTGAGAGCGAGTGGGGACAACTGATTCTTGGCTCGCATCCAGACCCCCACTACACCTCTGCCTGATGGCTCTTCATATATTTAAAAGGCAGAGCTGCAGCAGCTCAGCAGTTTTCCCCCATATATTTAAAAGGCAGCTCTGCAGTTTTCCCCTATTATCAACTAATCAAGTAGTGACTCGATAAACTGCATGTAATCAGCTAAACATCCCTATTCCAGATAAGAGATCATTCTCTGACCCCTTTTTAAAATGTTTTCAGAAATAACTGTTGAATATATGTGTGTGTGTTAATTATATTTAGGAATTAAGCCTTCTAATCACCTCTGGTTTACACACTTAGTTTTTGTGTTTGAGTGCTTGCAAGGACATGCTCGGCTAAATGGGTACTGGACAACATGTTTTAAATAGTTTCACTTTCAGCAAGCAGAATGTGCAATTTTACGTCACTTGTATTTAATCATCCTCGAGTCTAGACCTTTCAGTCTCTGCTGCTTGACTTGTGGGAAAGTTGATGTGTGGGTTGTTTTTTGTTTTTGGTTGTTTTTTTTTTAAATACAGCCCCTGCAAAGGTAACTCCGAAATTTTCTTAAACTGCCTTGACCTTGGTTATTTATCAGTCTGATGTTCCATCCTTCTGATGGTGTAGCAGGAGCCATCAGTTGCATTAGCCTGTGAACAGGGAAGCTAGAACTGAATTTACTATTTAAGCCCCAATTGACATATTCAGGTTTTACATAGAGGCATGGAGCTATAGACACGCCACCTCTCTCTGTGTGTTGCACAAAAACTGGAACGGGGGGGTGGGATGGTAGATCTCGGTTTTGGGTGTAACAACTGAATGGGCTTTAGCTATTGGAAAAGTGAAAACCTAACGAGTAAATAACATGCCTTTAATATTCTCCATGTTGTGTCCTGAATGTAGAGATCTCAAGACCCATTTAAAAAGTCACTGGTTAGACGAGGTATAATGTTAATTGTTTAATGATTAACTGTGGAGGGCTGCTCTGGCCGGCTTGCTGTGGGAGGGCTCCTGCCAGCCAGCCTGCTCCCAACTGGGTGCTACTCCGTCTGGGCCTCCCACGGCCTGTGTCCTGCAAGGCACGCTTCTCTGTCCTGCCCTGCCGCGGCTGGGGGGAGGGGAAGGCCTGCTCTGACCTGGCCCTCCAGCTAACGGGGTACTTGGTAAGCATTAGGGATGTTAAAATGCGGGAAATTGTGTAAACATGTCACCGAGTAATTGTGTAACGTGGCTCCCAGGGAGCCGTCACTGCCCCGCGCTGCTGCCTTTGTTTCAGAGGCAGCAGCGCAGGGCGGCAGGCGGGAGCTGGTATGTGCAGGGAGCCATCTTAAAAGGCAGCACTGTGGGACAGTAGCAACTCCTGGGGAGCTGGCTGCCATCCCCGTGCTGCTGCCTCTGATGGAGCTACCCGCACTGTGTTCTGGGATGAGCACGTCTTACTGAAAGAAGCCAGAGGAAAATGATTTGGTCTGTGATTCCCCCCCCCCACTCCTCATCTCATATTAGCCAATTTGGAAGTGAAGTGATTGGTTTGCTTGAATTTATTCTCTGGTTTCATTTCTGCAGAAAGGTCCTCACCCAAAACAGGGGTTTCCAAATGTTTTCAGCCTCAGAGCCCCTACAGGATCTTGAAAATTTCACACAGCTCTTAAAATAGTGTAACTATTAATTTTTTTTAATTCAATAGGTGCCCAAATAAATACGCAGACTTTTGGAATTGTATTTTTTATTTCTTGTATATTTCCTATAAGTTATTTTTTTTCCCCAAGAAAACTATCAGGAAATGAGTAACAAAATAACAGGGTCATAGAATTGTCATTCACATTTACTCATGTAGCCTCTGGATCCGTCATGTGGAGCCCCAGGGCTCCATGGAGTACACTTTGGGAAACCCAAATCATCATTTGGATCTGCCGAAATCATGAGATTTGGAAGACAAATTCTTTTGTTCTTCTGAGCCGTTAGTTACAGCCTCTTCCCGACTTACGAACCGGTTACGGAGCAAGCAATTGGTTGTCACTCGGTTTGTTCACAAGTCAGACCCCATAGAGTTACACGCGACCGTGCTGTTCGTAAGCGCAGATCACGTTCGTAACTCGGGGTCCACCATTTACGACATCTTCGGTTGAAACGGCGAATGGTTGTAAGTCGACCGTTCGCAACTCGGGGACCAGCTGTACCACGAAAACTGTATTATTATTATTATTTATGTTTTTGTAATGAACCCATGACTCCAAGAGGTGGTGCTTTTAAGTGTTTGTAGCTCAGTGGTGAGAAGCTCCTTGCAGCTATTTGTTTTTCAGGATTGTAAGTATTTGGAGTAGACACTGTCACACAGCTTTTGTCCCTTGATCACATGTGCATCAATAAGCATGGTTATGGTTTTCAAATTTGCTGACTGCAACACTTGCTAAAGCTTTTATTCAGTGTTATGGTTAAGATTTCAAAAGCAAAGTCCTGGAGAGTTCAAAGCTGTTTATTTCTAGGACTACGTAAATTCTGTGCCTTTGCATGTTGCTAATACTTTTGTCTTTGCATGCGGTTTTTTAGATTTTATTTCCTGGTCTGGTGTAGTGAGGCACTGAGTATGTTAGGCTCATGTGCTCTGGGCCTCCCAGAAGGTTCATCCTTTCTTCCCTTGGACTTTCACACAGATGCGCAGTTCTAGGGGTGTAGTAATCACAGTCAGTGGTCCTTGGGCAGTCACCTAGGAGAGGTTCAAATGTGGCCCATCTGATTAGCAAAGCACCCACACTGCCAACAGCTGGCAACATGTGTTTCTACCGGTGGTGCACATCCACACTTGCCTCGGTGCACCAAACAAAATTTATTCTAGCAACACTGATCATGGTGCTAGATTTCTTGTCTTGTAAGATCTAAATCTCAACACTATCAACATGCCATCATAACACAAGCAGGTCAGACCCTTCATGTTTTGTGAGCTGGTGCTCCAGATTCCAGCAGTCCCTAAGAAGTTGCAAAAAACGTGCAACGGTAGGTTCTAGGAGACTTGGTGAGTTCTGATTTGGGGCCATCTTTACAGCAGGTGGAAGAACTTGGGGGTAAGGACAGTGTAAGGGGGAGGACTGGGATCAGAGAATGGGCAATATGTTTATACTTAGGCCTTCATTCAGCAAGGCACTCAAGCAGTAAGATAGTCTGGGATTAGTCACCTATCAGCACATGCCTAATTGGGCTTTCAAGGTCTGGTGAAGACGTAAGTTTTACCAGTATAACAATTTTGAGTGAGGACATCGTTATCTTGGTAAAAGCCTTAATATAGACATAACTACATCTGTATAAAGCATTACTGATTTCTTTTCCTGTACGGGGATATCTGGTACTGGGATAAAGCACCTTTTCCCCCAACCTGACCGTGTCATTAGAGAGAAGTCGTGCTGCTTAACTACATCACTATAGTGACAGCAGTACGGCTTTCTGGAACCTGAGAGTGCATTGGAAGTGGTCAAAGTCTCATTAAAATCAAGGGGTACCATATGTGGCAGTGAGAGCCTTCATCAATAAGGGAAGTAATACCCTGTGCCTGCACAGTGTAGGGCTTTCCTTTTGCTTACTACATACTTTATTTCTTTTGCTATTTTAAAAATCAAAACTCTGTACACCAAGCAGTCGTCTTGGGAGCTCTGTGGGAATGTCTGAAATGCTAAACTCCCCTATGTTTTGTGGGTAGCGGCGTGTAAAAGGTACGCGTCTGAATAAGACTCTCAAACAGGAGAAATGTATAGCTTTCTCTTCCCCTCTCACATCATTCGAATGGATTTTTTTTCAAACTTTCTCCAAGAATTTCCCTTGGGGCTGAGACTGACAGAAATTTCAAGCAAAAGATAGGGTTTTTTTTTTTTTTTGGTGGGGAAAAAGTGATAGGCCTTTGAAAACAGGCGCTTAAGATGAAAAGGCCTTTTCAACCCTATCATAACGTGAGCTTCCAATAAAGAACATTTGGCTCCTAATCCTCTTTAGCCTAGCAGTCTGAAAACTCAGCCCTCGCAAGCTGCTTGTGCTATCGAATAAAGAGTAGTGACAGAAACCCATCTCCCTGTGTTCTCAGTGTTAGGATTTATAGCCAAACATTTTCAGGCTATTGACTCTGAAAGGATATTGGTCAATATGTTGCTTTTTTCCCCCAAAGGCTTATTTGAGTCTCATTTCAATCTAACAAGCAGGCCTGATGTGTTGTTTCTAGTAAGAAGTTTTCAGGGTTAACGCCATAATGCTGGGAGACAGGTCCCCATAACGCACACGCCTTTTTCAGTATTGCTAGTGCTGTGCTTAGCACTTACGAAGGGCTTATCAGACTCACGTCAATGTGAGCTAGCTAGAGAAGGGTTTGGATAGTGTTGACAGCAGCTTACATTAAAAATGGATGCAGTGCGATCCAGTGAGGAATAGGGATGTAAGCAACTAGTTGACTCTCCGCTAAGCATAAGCTTAATGGATAGTTGAGGAGTGACTCAATTTGTCGCTTCACCCCTCCCCCCATCAGAGAGAGGCAGCAAAGGGGGAGGGAACAGGAGCTGGTGCTGGGGGGAGACGGCTTAAGAGCTGGTTCCCCCCGGCACCGTCTCTGTGGGGAGCAAGGGAGGCATCCCTGCTACTATGCCTCTCCCTTTGGAAATGTAACAAGCTGCCCCAGTTTCCAGAGCCTGGGACTGCAACACTGCTGAGCATGATGGGAATCCTGAAGCTAACGGGTGTATTGTGAATACGAAACCACATGTTGGCTAGAGGGATAATGGCTGTGGCAGTAAATTTTGTGGCACCTTTCTCGCTGTATAGACGGTGCTCGACTTGGTCTTGAAAGCCACAGGGTTTCATGTGGTTTCTGCCACCGTCCAACAGAGATCCAGATGGATCATGCGGTTGTTCTGTTTCACATCACTTTTGTGGATGTTGTATCTCAACGTGTCCGTCACATTTAAATGGTGCCATTATAGGCTTAAATAAGAGAAGAGAGAATTATGGTTCTAGTATGGACAGTGTGCAGAAGAGGTTTTTTAGCTGGGATATAAACTGGGATTGAGTGTCAATGAAATATAAACTTGGGTAAGATGCCAGCTCCTAGAGAGTAGGATGTGCTTGGACCTACAAAAACCTTGGTCTAGTTCCTAATTCAGTTGGTACCAAGGGTGTAAATGAATAAACAGAATAACTTTGAGAGTAAATGGATTTACTAATTCCATCTGATATATTTTAAAACGGCCCAGTGCCTCTTCCTGTTGAATGTCCCATAAAAGCTTTGGGAAGGTGTCCAAAGAACGGAGAACTGTGTTGACTTGGGAAACCATATGGCACACAATCCATTTCAGCTTCAAGAGTTCTTGTGCCATTATGGGACTGGCCATTGGAGCCATTGGCTGCTAGCGAAATGTAGGCTTGCAGCTGGGTGAAAGCAACAGAAGGCTACATGTGAAATGTCACAGGAAAATGTGCATCATTCTGTTCCTGCCATTTCCCTACCAGGAAATTCTCCTTCCTGTATCCAGTTTCTTTGGTTCTGTTCCTTGGTATCTGGAAGGGATGGCAGAGTCTTTGGACAACCTTTTGGGCTGTCATCTTTATTCTTTGTTTCTCTTGTGGATGTGCAAGGTTAACTGGAGCACCTGTAAGCATCACAGGTGAAGGTTTACTGGTTAACCAGTGGGGGCTGGAGCATCTCCCCACTCACTGCAGACAAGGAAGAGGCAGCCTAGCCTCTTCCCCTTTAATCTGGTAATTGGTTAAACGTTAGGCTTAACTAGTGATAGAAATGTAGCCGGGTTAGTCTGGGGTAGCTGAAGCAAAATGCAGGACAATGTAGCACTTTAAAGACTAACAAGATGGTTTATTAGATGATGAGCTTTCGTGGGCCAGACCCACTTCCTCAGATCAAATAGTGGAAGAAAATAGTCACAAGGTTGTGACTATTTTCTTCTACTATTTGATCTGAGGAAGTGGGTCTGGCCCACGAAAGCTCATCATCTAATAAACCATCTTGTTAGTCTTTAAAGGCTTAACTAGTTACCCAATAAAATGGGATTTTACATCCCTAGTTTCTCTAGTTTCTATTGATTATAATGTAAATAATAAGGCAATATCACCTCAGCATCCTAATGGGGGTTAGGTCTGCATTGTACTCAGTGCTGTGCATACACCTAGGAAGAGACAGAGCCTGCTACAAAAGGTTTAGAAGAGACAGACAAAGGGTGGACTAAAGCAAGTGTCATTCTTCCCATTTTGCAGATGGGGACTGAGGCATACAGTGATTTGATGACTCCTAGGAGATCAGGCAGGGAATCTGTAATGCACTGGAAACTGAACTCTAATCTCCCGAGTTTTGCAGCAGCTTATTTCCCACCGTCTGTTTAACTCCAAAGTTACTGTATGTTTACGCACTTTTTGGTTTGGAGTGTGTGTCAGAGGTTCCTGAACTATTTTTTGTTGTGTATCCCCTTTCCATATCTATCAGCTATCCTATTCATCACTTCCCCTTTATGTGTTCTTCTTAGCACTGCTTGTTTTTGGCTATGCACCCATATTTCACTATGGGTGGGTCTAGACTATAGGAGTTTTTAAAAAAAAAATTCACCTGCATCTAGACTGCAGCCGCGTTCTTTCGAAAGTAAATCGAAAGAATGTGGCAGTTTTTTCAACCGCGGTAAACCTCATTTTATGAGGAATAACGCTTTTTTTTTAAAGTTTTCATTTGAAAAAAGGTGCGACTGAGTGCAAACTGATTTTTCAAAAGAAAGCGTCTAGACTCTTTCAAAAAAGTGGCTCGCTTTTTCGAAAAATCTGCTTGTAGTCTAGATGCTCTCTTTCCAAAGAGGCTTGTAGTCTAGACGTAGCCTATAGGTTGACCCTCTTTAGTCCAGCACCCTTAGGACCTGTGCAGTGCCAAACCAGAGACTGTTCCAGACCACAGGAGGTCAATATTGTCTAGCAGCATGACCAACACTTCCATTGCTCACTGGGCTCCTAGAAGACATTGTGGGGTAAATTATATCTAAATAACAGCACAGACCACTGAGCGCCAGGACTGGTGCCTGTAAACAAACTTTGAAACTATGGGGAAACTTGGCCCCAGGATGTTGCGGGACCAGAGTGTGCTGACTACAGGTTCAACCTGTATTGCATAGTGATAGTGTGACACACACAACTAGGGAGTGGGGAGAGAAAAACCATGACAAAGTTCTGGACTCCAACTGGACAGTTACTGGGCACCTGAACCCACGCTGCAGGTTGACTGGAGGTGAGAGATCAGTGTCTCTGTGAATTGGTGTCATTGTTGGTACATCTTGAAGTAAACTAAATAGCATAAATTCCCACACAGCTTTTCAGCTTCACCTTAGTGGCCAGTTATGAAAATGCAAGAAATAAAATTATTAATAAAATTCACCGTTACAACAGTTACTCCTGTTTCCCCCCAGAGATGTCTCTAATGCTAATGTTTGGGAAGCGGTGGTATGAATACTTTGAAATTGATATTGTGCACAGAATAACTGTTGAGTGCCAATCTGTTTACAAGCAAAGGGATTTTCCCTTCTCTTGACTGTAAGAGCTGGCCAGGAAGTAACTTTTGAGCATGCTCTGGGTCCCTCACACAGGTATGAAACACACAGGTTTGTGATCACGCCCTCTTTCAGGATGAGTGTGCTCTGGCTGTGGATCCCAAAATGGAATAGGGGGATGAGGAAATGAAACAGGTAAGGAATGCTCAGGATGGTCTCAAAAGCTCTAACTCAGTAAAGGAGTATTCCTCTGTGTAAGAAGAAAATCAAAACCTTGACTGGGAATGAATGAATGTAAAGGTGAATTTCACTTTCTTTTTCAGTGACTGTCGCTCGTGCTGAAAACTTTTCTGATACTTCTCTTTGTTCACTCTCAGTTTGGGTTCCATGGTTAGGGAGCCATCTTGGGCTGTCAGTTTATATATTTTGTGGTATTTCAAATTAAGTTCTTAATCTAGCCAGCTGTCAGGCTATGAACTTCCAGTCAGCCAGCCAGCCTTCGGAGCATACCAGCCACGCTTGAGTCGAGTGGCAGCCTTTGCTTTAACTGGAAATTCACAGGCAGCATGAGATGCTGGTTTCTTTTCCAGTCTTTTCACTTGTTTGTGCTTTTCTGGAAGTAGTAAAATTGTAACTCTTTTCTTGTGATGTAATCATTTGGAAGGGAGGCACTGGGGCTTTTGCTATATGGCTAGTAATGAGTGCATGTGCATCAAATATATTGATATTTAAATTAGGGTTTTGTTTCCTCGCTGTGACTTTTATGCTTGCAATAGACAATTATTGTTTCTGGTACCTGAACACTCATTTAGATACTGTCAAATAAAATGGAGTATGTGAATATAAAAAAACTTTTTGGAGTATAAAAACATTTTATTACTTATGATGCTGTTTGCTTTTGCCATTAGAGTTGTTTACAATGTTCTCTTGGCTTTAGATATATATCCCGTGCATGGGGTTTATTTTGAAGGAATAGCAATAAAATTTTGTGTGTGTACCCACTGTTTCTTTAAAATGCAAATAAACCCACCGTGGCCACATGCACCATAAATATTTTTAGTTTCTTCTCTCTCCTTTTTTTTTCTTTTGGAATGGATCACTTTTGTTTCCTGATACAGCTTTAAAGAATCTGAGAAACTGCTATTCTAAGTAGTGCGTGGCGTGATGATCTTTCAGCATTTTTGTGAAGATGACTACAGCTAGATGTTTTAAGGGTTTTTAATGATTGGTCACTTAATGAATATTCACACTGGTGGATTTTTTTTAAAGCATTGATCATACCGTAATAATTAAAAATGCTCATGATATCTGTATAATTTTAAAACAAATGGCTTGCCGCCGTAGTACGTAACTGAAGATACGGTTTTTGTGTCAAGGACTTTGATGGCATAGTAAAGAGAAAAATGGGATGGTTCACATTTCTTAAGAATTCCTGAATTCTCCTCCTGGTTCTGATGCTGCTCCCTTCTGTCTTTAGAGGCCATTTAAGTATAATGCTACACCAAGCCATACACACCTGCCTAATTTTAAGCAGGTGAGTAAATTTCATGAAGTTGTTAAACTGTGCTTCAGTACTTAGCTGAATGGAGAGATGAGGTAGGTGAGAGAGTAGCTTTTATTGGGCCAGTTTCTGTTGGTGAAAGACAAGTTTTCACTCTCCTTGCTGAAAATCTTCATTTTTCTCTTTCCCACACTTGTATGTGGTTTCTTTTCACTTCTGGGAAGGGATGAACAATGGGATTGAATTTATTTTGCATGGCTTTGGAAGAGTGGTTTATAAATGCCGGAAAGGGGGGGGGGGGGGGAATAAATCTGTCATCTTGGAATTGTTTGCATCGCTTTACCAACTGACGGATGATAATGAGAAGGTGCGTGTTTTATAGCTATGAATATAGTTGAAATTGTGTCTTCTAAAAAAAATCAAGGAAATGACTGTAATGCCAGTACATTTCAGAAACTTCTTTCACGCACGCCTCCAGGCCTGGGGCAGTCTCAGAACACGAGCATCTGGCTCTCACGAGCAGCACAGGCATTTTGCTGCAGCAATGCCTGACTGGGATAGAAATGTGCTAAGGTAAGCGCACAATAACGAGAGCCGTAGATCTGCCAGGATAAATGCTGATGCACCAGGCTTTCCCGAAGAGAACAGTGTACAATACAACACCCTAGTGTAGGGAAGGGAATGCAAAGGAAGATAATTCTTGTGCTCCAGCTACTTTCTGCCAGATGATCTCTTTGCAGACTCTCCCACCACCAGAAAGGAATGCAGGATGGAAAGTTACTCTTCCAATAAGACTGAAGTGATTGATCTGTGTGTGCAGTCAGTGCTGCCAAACCTGTCCCGAGATTATGGAGACTTTACCCCACCCTCAGGTGGTTGTACAAGTTGCCTTTGTTAACTGTTCATGCCCCAGAATCCTCAAGCAACTTGTTTTTGGGTGTTCACCAAGTTTTTGAGCATTACTGTGCCCCTGGTGCACCTCAGCCAGGCCTGCTCACGCTGGAAGCAGCAACGGTGTGGGGAGACGTCAAGAAAATCTTAAAGACGACGAGGAGTCCTGTGGCACCTTATAGACTAACTGAAGTGTAGGAGCATAAGCTTTCGTAGGCAAAGACCCACTTCGTCAGATGCATGTAGTGGAAATTTCCAGAGGCAGGTATAAATATGCAGGCCAGGATCAGGCTGGAGATGACAAGGTGGATCCAATCATGGAGGATGAGGCCCACTTCTAGCAGCTGATCTGGAGGTGTGAATTCCAAGAGAGCAGAAGCTGCTTTTGTAGTTAGCAAGCCATTCACAGTCTTTGTTTAATCCAGAGTTGATTGTGTCAAACTTAAAGATGAACTGTAGCTCAGCAGTTTCTCTTTGAAGTCTGGTCCTGAAGTTTTTTTGCTGCAGGATGGCTACTTTTAGATCTGCAATTGTGTGTCCAGGAAGATTTAAGTGTTCCCCTACAGGTTTTCATATGTTGCCATTCCTAATATCAGATTTGTGTCCATTGATTCTTTTACGTAGGGACTGTCCTGTTTGGCCGATGTATATAGCAGTGGGGCATTGTTGGCACATGATGGCATATATTATGTTGGTGGATGTGCAGGAGAATGTACCAGTGACAGTATGGCTGATCTGGTTAGGTCCTGTGATGGTGTTGCTGGTGTATATATGTGGGCAAAGTTGGCACCGAGGTTTGTTGCAAGGATTGGTTCCTGAGTTCGAGTTATTATGGTGCGGTGTGTAGTTGCTGGTGAGAATATGCTTCAGGTTGGCGGGTTGTCTGTGGGCAAGGACCGGCCTACCTTCCAAAGCCTGTGAAAGCGAGGGATCATTGTCCAGGATGGGTTGTAGATCACTAATGATGCGTTGGAGAGGTTTTAGCTGGGGACTGTAGGTGATGGCCAGTGGTGTTCTGTGGGAGGTTGATGAGAGTGAGTACCAACCACTGACAGGGAGTACTCTCTGAGTTCGATTTTAGCGAGTCTTATCTAGACCTAATTGGTCTAATTTGATGTGACCCTTACTAATCTGCCAAGACTTGATGGAGTAGTTTTTTTTTCATATCAAGTCTTATTTGCAGTAGACCAAGTGAACATGCTTCAAATTTATAAAGCCTAAAGATGTCCCTTCCACCTTCTTTATTTTACTTGAGGTGATTCCCCTTTCACCAGCTGGAAAGTTGCTAGGCTCATTCATATTGGAAAATGGGGAACACTTTCAAGCTGGCTTTTCATTAATTAAATTAGCAAATCAGCTAATTAGCGCGTTTTGTACTTCTATTTGCTTGGTGTGCTAAGGGAATTCTGTATGTGTTAGAATGGCTGATTTTAATGACTCATCCTTCTATAGCCAACGGTTCATAGTCATTCGCTCCTGAGACCGTTTTTAAAGGAATTTCTGTAGTGTACACACCACCTTAAGTTTGGATGTGTGTACTTAAAGCCCCGTGTATTGTGCTGAGTTTCAGGGGTGTGAGTGAGAGATGGAGAGAGAATGATGCTACTATCTACTTATTACTAAAGAAATGGGTCCAAAACACTGCTAGCAACACTAAAATACTAGTGTCTAGAATCTGAACCTGGCTCCAGAAACAAAGTTTGCAGCTGCCTTTATATGATGGAAACTAAACTGAAGTCTTGGATGTGAGAAGTTCTGATTTCAAGGGGGGTATTTGAAATCGCAACACTGTGGATCCTTTTGAGTTCATTGCTACAGAACCCGTCTGAGGTATGATGCAAGAATCCTCATGGTACAAGCCATGAAGAATTCTCATGGTACAAGCTATGGCTAGGAAGAGTTTAATATATGGTAGTCCTTTTAAATATACTAAACATAAGGACACTTACGTGCACTGGATGCTGTAGAGCAGTGGTCCCCAGCCTTTTGGGGCTGCCGCGTGCCCAGAGGAGGGGCTGCACCTGCGCCACGCTATGTTTATGGACAGCAGCCACCACAAAAGGGTTCCTAGGTGTTTCTGTGGTAATAGTAACAATAATAATTAATTATTAATAATAATGGGTCTGTGGTGACATGTGTGGGGGAGTCCCCAAGCCCTGCACCCCCATCCTCACCCAGCCAGCAGGCAGAACAGAAGGTTTATTAGTTCACAGGGAGGCAGTGTAGAACAGACGTGAAGCACAGGAACCGGGAGCAGTCAGTCCTGTCCGTCTTGGGGAGAGCAGGGCCCAGAGCCCTGTGCTACCCACCTTGTATCCTCAGCCAGCTGACACCAACTCAGGGCACTCAGCAACTGCTCCCAGCCTTGCAGGCAGCCCCTTCTCCTCCATTGCCCATCTTCCCCGGGCAAAAGGGGTCACCTGTTGTCACCTCCCCCTCCCAGGTTCATGTTACAGTGAGCTCAGACCATTGTGAACTTGCTGGCCAGGGCAGCCTCCCCTCAGTGAGAGTCACCCCCAAAATTCCCATCCAGTCACTGAGAGGCTGCCCCAGCTTTCCCATCCCCATCCAGGGAAACTGAGGCACGCACACAGCATCACTACAGAACAGTAGAAATCACATGCAATGTAACAGGCTAATAGAGCGAACACAGTCCCCACTTGGTCATAACATAGTTTTCATTGGCTCGTGGAAAAAAAATAACTGCAGCAAAACAGAAATGTCATCCGAGTTACGTCTGTAAGAGGTAAAAGTGCAGAGTCAGCTTAGCTGAAGGCCTCACTGCTCAGTCCTCTGTGTCCTTTGTTTGTTTCTCTAGCTTGTGTTGTATTAACTCCTTACCCCATTTACATCCGAAAGACTCGTTTCTGAACTAAACAAAAAATAGGACTATGAAGCACTTTAAAGACTAACAAGATGGTTTATTAGATGATGAGCTTTCGTGGGCCAGACCCACTTCCTCAGATCAATTTGTGGAAGAAAATTGGCACGACCATATATTCCAAAGTGATACAATCAAAAAAAGTGAACACATCTAAAATTTGATTTGTCAAGTTTATAACAGAGTGGAGGTGAGGGGGGAAGGTTAGTGTCTGGGAGGTAATGACATTAGGGGTCATAATTGGGGAAGCTATCTTTGTAATGGGTGAGATAATTAGCATCTTTGTTGAGACCCATACATAAAGTGTTAAATTTAAGCACGAATGACAATTCTGAAGCTTCTCTTTGAAGTCTGGAGTTAAAATCTCTCTGACGCAATATGCATGTTTTAAGGTCATTGAGAGAATGGTCAGTCTGGCTGAAATGGCAAGCAACAGCTTTCTCTCTGAGAGAGCCTGATGTCTGTTTTATGTGCATTGATTCTTTGGTGAAGTGTCTGAGAAGTTTGTCCAATGTACATAGCAGACGGACACTTTAGGCACATGATGGCATAAATTATTTTTCTGGATGAACAGGAATATGTGTTCTTGATCTTGTAACTGGCATGGTTAGGTCCTATAATGGTGTCAGCAGAGTAAATATGTGGACAAAGCTGGCGCCGGGGTTTGTTGAAAAGACTGCTGCATGGCAGCCCCGGCTCCAGAGCACTGGGGAAATGGGGGGAGGGAGGAGGCAGGCGGGACTCCGAGTGACATAACATCACTCGGTGGTCCCACATGACTCTTTTTTTTTTTTTCATATATAATGTATATAGGAAGGAAGAGGAGGGGAGATGTGAATATCTGACCGATTCAAAGCTGACAAAAACAAATTTTTGCTTATAAGGTTTAATGAGGAGGTAATTTGGCAGAAGTCTTCAAGAGATGTTCACCGGCTAAATATTTCCGCTATTAACTGCTTTCATTTTACAATCACAGCAAATTTGGATTAAGCAATTCCTTTGATAATAGCAAGAGGGACTCTGGGGCAGAGAGAGCATGTGTATCTAGATTCTTTGCTGGGATTTGAAACACTCATGTTATGAAGACCTAAAAAGAGGAAGAGCAAACACCTTCCGTGGACACAGCGGAGTTTTTCAGGGATACCTCTGGTAGTGTAGACGTATCCCTAATGCGGATGTGCTACCTCGATTTAGAGCCCCAGAAAGCATTAGGGAGTCATTACTTTGAATAGCCCTGGGGAGGAGCTATTTTGAAATAACTGTAGTGTGGACACTCCACTGCTGCTATTTCAAAATAGCAGTTTTGCAAGAGGCGTTGGTTATTCCTCGTGGAATGAGGCTTACAGAAGTCGGAATAAGCCGTCCGTTATTTGGAATTGCTGTGTAGATGCTCACATTGTGATTCTGAAATAACGCTGCTGCGTAGATGCCTCTGTGAGTAGAACATACAAACGTTTCAGAGTTTTACTCTTGAAGAGGATTTTGGAATGAAAACCCTTCTGTTTTGCCTTATGGTGGCAATATGGAAAACCGAGTCAAAACATAAGAACACAGGAACGGACAGACTGGCTCAGGCCAAAGGGGCCATCTAGCCCAGTATCCTGTCTTCCCACAGTGGCCAAGGCCAGATGCCCCAGAGGGAATGAACAGAACAAGGAAACATCACATGATCCCTCTCCTGTCATCCATTTCTAGCCTCCAGAGGCTAGGGACACCATTCCTACCCATCCTGGCTAATAGCCATTGATGGACCTAACCTCCATGAATCTATCTAGGTGTGTGCGGGTTTTTTTTTTTTTTTTTTTTTTTTTTTTAAAGCTCTGTTAAAGTCTTGGTCTTCACAACATTGTCTGGCAAGGAGTTCTACAGATTGACTGTGCTGTGTGAAGAAAAACTTCCCTTGGTTTGTTTTAAACCTGCTACCTATTAATTTCATTTGGTGACCCCTAGTTCTTATGTTATGGGAACAAGTAAATAATTTTTCCTTATTCACTTTTTCCACACCATGATTTTATAGACCGTTATCATATCCCCGTTAGTCTCCTCTTTTGTAAGCTGAAAAGTACCAGTCTTTTTCCTCACTCTTCATATGGGATCTGATCCAAACCCCTAATCCTTTTTGTTGCCCTTTAAAGAACCTTTTCTGAATCTTTTGTCAGCTTTTTAATTGTTCCCAGGGTGTGTAGCTGACCACTTCAAGGAGACACATGCTTGTCTTTCTTCATAGAGTGATAGCGGAGTTCAAATGTATGTATCCATCCATTAAATCATTAGGGAAATTCTGATTCTTTGTGGTATATATCCAGTATCTGTAACTGCCTCTCTGTGCGGAATACATGTGCACAGAGGCATGTGTGAATGTGCCCCACCAGCAGAAACAAAAAAACCTAGGTCTGTGTGCTCTGCTAATCTACTGGGCAGTGTTTGAATCTCCCCTGTTTGGCTGCTGCAGAAGTGCTCTGCTTACGGGGAACACTGGTGTGGGACCCTATAGATGACTATTCCTCAATGGGTGTTATCTTTTAAACATTTCCCCCAATCGTTTCACGAAGCTAGCATCTCATTTTATGGTCCCCTTGATCAAATATATAAATAGAATTCTTATTACAGAGTTCTTCTGTAACTGATGATTAAAAATGACTTCACTAAAAAAAAAGTTCTGTGTATTACTCATAAAATTAATAGTGTGTCTTGAAATAGAGCATAGTTTCTTAAGAGCGAAGGTAATTAATTAACCATCAAAACAATTTACAGAGAAATTTGTTCCACTCTGTCACTTGAAGTCATTACATCAAGAGGGGGACGTCTTTCTGCAAAATTATACTGTAGCCCAACCAGATGTTCTGGACTTCATGCAGGAACGAAGGAGTGGAATTCAATGGCTTGCGTCACACAGGAGAAGGCCAGACTAGATTCTTCATGCGCTTAAACCCATGTGAGCTATAAACATTGGGAGAACATCCAAAATAGTTTTGAATGTCTTGGGAATGTAGTGGAGTGGTTCGATTTCCTCCTGTCTCTTAATGTCACTGTGCGATTCAATCGGCACCTGTATATCCCCACCACCATATACCCATACTGACCCTGGGGGATGTCAATACTCATTAAAGCAGTTAACTGGTTAAATGATTACCATGATATTGTTTAACTGGCTAAGTGATGGAGGGCCTCGTGCAGAGCAGCTGGGGTTGGAGTCCCACCTATCAGGTGCGGTGGGGCCTGCTCCAGCGTGGTCTAGGTAAGCCTAACGCTTACCAGGTAACCGGTTAATCTTTTATATCCCTGCTGACCATTTGGCTTCACTTGCTGGGACTGGCAACATCCCCACCCAAGAGGCTGGAATGTGATGGTGTGTCTACCCAGCAGCCGAGAGGTTCTCTCTCTCAGCCCATGGAGACTGACACAGACTCTCTCCGTTTGAGCCAACACTTAAAAATAGAAGCCTGGGCATGTTGGTCTACTTGAGACGCAGTTTGAACCCTCTAAGGCCATGTCTAAACTACGTTCCTCTTTCGAAAGAGGAATGTAAATGAAGCTGATAGAAAATTCAGATGAAGCGCAGACTTGCAAATCTTGCGCTTTAGTTGCATAATTGCGTGAGTGCTTTTCCAAAAAAGGGTTTTTGGAAAAAGAAAACTGCATTCTAGATGGTGTTCTTTCGGGGGGGGGGGGGGGGGAGAACCTTTTCTTGAAAGAACCCATACTCCTGAAAAAATGAGGTGTACGGGTTCTTTCGAAAAAGGGTTGTTGTTTTTTTTAAAGAACTCCATCTAGACTGCAGTTTCTTTTTTGAAAAACCCTTTTCCAAAAAAGTGCTGTCATGCAATTCTGCAACTGAAGCGCGAGATTTGTAAATCCGAGCTTCATTTGAGTTTTCGATCAGCTTCATTTACATTCCTCATTTGAAAGAGGAATGCAGTTTAGACATAGCCTATGGGAACACCAGAGTTAGAAAATCCGTATTAGCTAAACAGAGAACTGAAATAGTTGGGAAACCATTTTATTTTCTAGTTTCTGAACACCTGTTAAATCAGAAGAGGATTATAATAATCTACGTACTGTACTACGGATGATAAATTTAGTTTAATCCAATAATTGACTAATCGATAAGTGGGGAAGATGAAGCAGGGTTAGCTCCCCGGCTGATAGAGACAACAAGTGGGAAGGGAGCAACTTGTTTAGGGTCTAGTCACTTACATCCTATACCATACTTAACAAAACCCTGTGGTATTATGATTTAAACATGTATTGTCGAACAAGCCTTACCCATTTTCCGTAAGGAGGAAAATTTAGAGTCTTTTAGTCTTTAATAACCCATTATGCTAGAATTCTGCCCAATTTTGATTGTAAAATTAATCCCCTGGGCATTTTGAATTGGAGAACACTGGGAGATAAATCTAAACTGCATTTTCAGGACTCCTGCTTTTAATTTTGGGATATTACCCAGACAACATAGGAAAACCTTATTCTTTGTAGCACGATTGACTATATATTTAAGCAAATATTTCTCTGGTTGTTTCTTTGTTAATAATGACTTTAGAGTCATTCTAAAGGTGGTTTTCTTCTGTAGTGTTAGTGTATTAGCTCGCCAGTTGATTTGTGCTAAAGTCCATTTAGAACGTAATTACTCATTGAAAGTAACAGAATCCCCCATTGGTTACACTGTAGGCACCAGCCAGTGCACATTCAAGATACTTTCCTTTGTTTATAAAGCAAGATACTTACAGCTCCATAGTCACCGCTGTTTGTCTATGTTGTTATATGTGCTGCTTGTGACAATAGTACTGGAGCGCCTCATCAACTTGAATGCCTTTCTGTTTACAGCATCCCTGTGAGGTAGGGAAATGTTAGTCCTGTTTCATAGGTGAGAAAATGGAGTCATAGGGATACAGATTTTCCAAAAATGAGTGCCTAGCGTTAGATGCCTAAATGTGGCCTTGCAAGCTTGTTATAATTTGTATGATCACAGTGCTTAGCATCTCTAGCCATGGACCAGAAATCCATTGCGTTAGGTGTGACGCGCGCGCACACACACACACACACGGAGCTTAACACAACTATAGCAGTGGAAATGCAGTGTGCTCAACATTCTAAAAAAATCTGGCTGCTTAGGTGCCTAAATATGGATTTAGAAGCTGAAATTGAGGTAACCATGGGAAAAAAAATCCCTATCCCAAGAGATCCAGGGATTGATTTTAGGCCATTCAAGGTCAGTGACAGAGTCTGAGAACAGAACTCGGGGCTTTGGAGTCTGTTTGTTGCCCTGTCTACTAGATCATGGCTGCCTGTAAATTGTGCAGAGATTGAAATGCTACTCGAGTTTATTTTATACAGACTGAACGTCATTAGTCAGGCACTCTCTGCTCTGGCAACATCCATGGTCCGGTGGGATTTAGTTAGCTGGATGCTTCATATCATGGGTGTGGCCAAGTTTCCCACGGTCCAATAAAGTTTGTTTACAGCCACTGGTGCTGACTCTCGGTGTTCTGTGCTGTTATTTAGCTCTAATTTACCCCTCAATATCTAAGAGCCCAGTAAGCAGTGGAAGTGCTGGTAATGCTGCTAGACAATACTGACCTCCAGTAAATTCTTTGGTTCAGCACCCGTCAGGTCCCTAGGGTGGCGGAGTAGAGAGGTTCAACCTGTCCCTGTTTGTGGAGTGCAGTAGATTCTGAGCTTACGTAGCCCTTACACAGGAGATGAAACAGCTGGTTTAAGGCAGAGGCGAGGAATTTTTGGGGGTCGGGGCCGCTGACCTACAAAAAAAAATCAGTCGGGCGGGAGCCACACAAGTGGGGAGTACAAAAAAATCCCCCCCAAAAACCCAACAACCGTAACTGATGTCAGCCCCTCTGACTGAAAAGGAAAAAGACATTCCCCTTGCACACCAAAGCTGAGGGGGGGACTCAGGGTAGTAGATTTGTTTTGTGCTCCTCCTTAGGTTCTGGAGTGGGGCTAAAAATGAGGGGTTGTGCGTGGGAGGGGGTTGCCGGGAAGGCAGCTGTCCCCTGAGCCATAGGTTCCCCACCCCTAGTATAATGGACTACTTTGCCAAAAATATGTGGCAAACTGACTCCAATTGTACATTTCAATAAAGCCAAAAGGAGAGTAGCCTTCACCTAACTGTATTAGAGATAATTGAACATCACCTTTTTTTGTGGCTTGATCAGGTATGTCATTTCTCTTTGTGTGTGTTGCCAATCTGTTTTCATTTATGATTAGGATGAGGAGGTCTGGCAAAGGAAGCTGAGCAAGGGGAGAAGTAGACGACTACAGTATGGTTTTAATATCTGTTACTGTTGCTTGATCAGGTAAATAACGAGCCCCGAACACTGTCTGCTAGTCTGCAGATTTCTTGACCAATGACATTAGAAGTCTGTCTCAGCTTTACTTTGAGAATTTATTGCTTTAGTATTTGTTTGACAGCGAGATTTTGTTTTTTAATACCAGCTCAGCAGTCTACAGACAGGATATTTAGAACCCAAGAGAGACTTCAAAGGCATCCGACTTGAATAATTTGAGCAGAATTCTTGTTTGTCCTGGTGCAATGTCACAAGCTTTTTATTTGTTCTTATTATGTTCTGGACATTTGAAGATAGCTGTAGAGCACTGTGAATCTCTGTTATCATGAAATGAGATTGTCCAGTATTTCCACTATCTACAATATGAAGAAAAACTCCTGAAAGAAGAGCTCGGGGGAGGGGAACCCTGACGTCAGTAAAGTTGCCAGATACTTTCACAAAAAATACCAAACGAGGTGGGGAAAAAAATTGGTTGACCAATACCATACACTTGGCAACCCTTTCAGTCCTGTCAAAAGTTGGGGCTGCAATATGCCTGTGTGAAAATACCTGTCTAAAATGTTTGACCAAATCTGAGAATATTCATAATTCAGTAACTGATCAAGTGTATTTGTTAGAGTGGATAGCAGTTTTGCATTTCTACTGGCAGCACAGAACGGTGGCATATTGCTAGAGGTGCAATGGAAATCCAGAAAGAGTGAAATTTATTATAATGGTTGTACAGATTACCGTTATTAATTTTACTTACTCTCCTTAGGTGTTAGCATACCTCCTGGCCTTAAGATCACTTCTTAAACTGTGACTTTTTTTTCAGGTTGATTCCAAAGGTCATAATACAGGCAGTCCCTGGGTTACATACAAGATAGGGACTGTAGGTTTGTTCTTAAGTTGAATCTGTATGTAAGTCGGAACTGGCGTCCAGATTCAGCCGCTGCTGAGACTGACCAGCGGCTGACTACAGGAAGCCCAAGACAGAGTTGCTCTGCCCCCCGGCTTCCTGGAATCAGCCTCTGATCAGTTTCAACAGGCTGAATCTGGACGCCAGTTCTGACTTACATACAGATTCAACTTAAGAACCCCAGGCGTCCCCAAGTCAGCTGCTGCAGAAACTGATCAGCGGCTGATTCCAGGAAGCCCGGGGCAGAGCAACTCTGCCTCGGGCTTCCTGTAGTCAGCGCTGGTCAGTTTCTGCAGCGGCTGACTTGGGGACGCCTGGGGCAGAGCAGCTGGGGTGCTGCTGGGTTGCTCCAGTAGCGCCCAGAGCGGCGCTGCGGGACCAACCCGGCAGCGCCACAGCAGCTCTACCACAGGCATCCAGAGAAAAGCCTGGTCTGCTGGGGGGGAGGGGGTACTAGCTGCGCCCCCCCACCCCCAGCAGACCAGGGAGACGCGGGCAGCGGACCAAGATGCACCGCGGTCCCGCCGCCCGGGTCCTCCGCGGCTTTGCTCCCCGTCTCCCTGGTCTGCTGGAGACCAGCAGACCAGGGAGACGGGGAGCAAAGCCTCTGAGGACGCCGGCAGCGGGACAGCCGTGGCGCGTCTGTGCTGTCCGCTGCCCGCATGCTCCGCGGCTTTGCTCCACGTCCTTGGAGACCAGCAGACCAGGGAGACGGGGAGCAAAGCCGGGGAGCACGCGGGCAGCGGACAGCCCAGACGTGCTGCAGCTGTCCCGCTGCCGGCGACCTCAGAGGCTTTGCTCCCCGTCGCAGCAGACCAGGGAGACGGGCAGCAAACCCTGTTCGTAGCTGCGGATCCGACAGAAGTCGGATCCACGTAACTCGGGGACTGCCTGTATACAGGAGTTGAAGTCTGGTGCCTTTGCCTGTAAATTACTTCTGAACTCTGTGAATCAGAGCATATTGCTTCAGCCTAGTTCTGGCAGGCTTGTTAAGAAAGTGTGTTTTTTACTGCATATGCTGCTGTGGATTCGAATAACTACCAAATGTAACAAAATAACTAGGTTCATTTTTTCTGAACGTTGCAGGGACCGGTTTTCTTTTTTCCTTCATAAACAGAAAAGGAAGTGCAAATCGCCTTTTAAAAATGGTACAATATATGTGCCAGCAGGGGTCTAAAATACTCTTCCCAGACACTGGAGATGTCTTCAATAGCCTTATAGCTGATGAAGATAGGGAAAAGCGATTTTAAGATTTGGGCCTGTAATGGTCCAAAGTGTGTGTGTGTGTGTGTGTGTGTGTGTGTGTGTGTGTGTGTGTGTGTGCGTGAGTGCTTGCTCGTGTTTGGGTGCATCTACTCAAGGCTAAGCTATACTGCCATTTTACTGCACTGCAGCTTTCTGGCTCGGGTGTGCCAGAAACACCCCTTTCCCCTCCCAGCATGCAGCAAGTTACAGCGCCGTAAAGCGCCAGTGTAAACAGCCTTCCAGCATGGAAGTTAGCTACTCCATCCACAGAGGTACGTCACATAGAGCGCTGGGAGAGCTCTCTGTCAGCCCTCATACTGTGGCCACACTTCCATTTCAAAGCGCTGCCACAGGTGCGCTTCAATTTTAGAAGTGTAGACAAAGCCCAGGTCGCACGTAATCAAAAATACAATGCAGTCCTATCTTTACCACTCGTTTTATAGTCTGTTGAAATCTACAAGAGTAGGCATTTTAAGAATACAGTGGTATCCAAATACAATCCATTTGGTTGCAATTCATAATGAAAGATGTCTGAGCTCGGTTCCACGGCTGAATGATAGAAATCCAATTTTGTTTTTCTTGCAAAACTTGAAAGGTCTTTCAAATCTGCATTCTTTGGTAACTATTCCTTAGTGATATATCTCAATGGATTGTGGCCTGCGTAAGTGGCCGTTAAGGTTTGTGTGGAAGAAAGGACTCTAACGAGGAACTATAATTGTTTGAACTGAGCATGTTGTCTGACTAAAATCACCACAATCAAGATGCATAGGATTCCTGATGCCGGTGTTGATAAATCAGAGATGCAGAGCAGTGGCGATGTATTGTTTGTCTCTCCACCCAAGTAATACTATTTTATACCTGCCATTTATCATTCTAGTCGCGATAGCAAGTGCTTGAAGAGAGTTTGATCATATGATGGCTTCTCTGTATCAGCTTTTGAAAGGATAAATAGGTGATTGGCATTCATACAGGATCAGGGTTGCATAGCACTAGGCACTGTAGAGGCATACAAAGAAAAAATGGGGCTCAGAAGGATTTTGTCTGCATCTGTTGCACTGCGTGCACGGAAATGGATGGAAAAAATTTCTTCTCCTGAAAACTGGAATTTACAGATAGGCAAAGTGAGAAAAATTCTGCTTCGTTCGAGTTTATTAGTTGGATAGAAGGACATTCATTTTTATATATTGACGAGATGTTGACATTTTGTGTTTTTAACAGTTATAAAGCTGTAGCTTTGAGTCTCAATGTTGCCATTTCAATATTTGTCTGCGCCTCCAGCCCCTCATAACTTCCTGCAGCTCTGAAACTGTAAATCCATGAAAAAAGAAATCATATCTGAATACACTGAATTTTTTGGTCAAAATGATGAAAGAATAAAAATCAAATTCTTCCAAGCCTGCAAACATTCCTTGGCTAAAAGAAGTGAACTATCTACTCTCTCTCTCTCTCTCTCTCTCTCTCTCTCTCTCTCTCTCTCTCTCTCTCTCTCTCTGTGTGTGTGCACATATATGTGTATATATAAATAATAGTGTGTATTCATCCTGCTATATGCATGACTGAATGTGCACCACCAATACAAACACAAAACCTAGCTGAGGGCACTTTGCTAATCAGCTGGGCAGCATTTGAATTAAGGCTGTTAAATTTGGATTAATCGAGTAGTCAATGGAATTTCCATTGACTACTCGATCAGTCGATGAGGGGTGCTCACTATCCCCTCTGTGCCTCTGCCTTTTAAACATAGAAAGACCCCCTTCCCATGGCTCTTACTACATTTAAAAGGCAGGCAACCTGAGGCGAGTGGGGACTGAGCTAAAACTTGCAAAGTGGTTTTGGATTCTTGCTGGTGAAAGCTGGCAGGGGCAGTGTGGCTTAGTACTGCACTAACCTGGGACTGGGGAGACCTAGAGACTCTTCCTGGATTTGGCACTGACCAGCTGGGTGACCTTGAGAAAGGTGCTTCTGCTCTGGCTCAGTTTCCCCACCCGTGATAATAACACTGTAACCTCCTTTGTTTGTAAAAGGCTTAGAGAGCTGCTGATGAAAAATGCTAGATATTTTCTCTTTACACGCACTCGCACATGCGCACTCTTTCTCTCTCTCTCACTCTCACTCTCATATATCACATTGCTCTGTGTCCTGCCTGCCTCCTCTCCCCAGCGCTTGGGAGGAAAGAGCTAGGGCTGCCGCACCTTGGCCCACCCCCTGGCAGCTGCGAGGGAGGGAGCCAGGGCAGGTACACTTCAGTGTGCCCCCCCAGGCAGCCGGGGTGAGAAATCTGGAGCTGGCACAGCCTTGTCTCTTCCCCCTTCCCTCCCTAAATCCCTCAACCAGATTGAGGGAGGAGAGCTGGGGCTGGTGCAGCCTCGGCCCAGCAGCCAGAGGTAGAGTTGTCAGGTGACCGGTTTTTGCCTGCACAGTCTGATATTTGTGGCCCCTGTCCAGTAAAAAAAAAAAGAAAATACTGGGCAAGTAAAATGTCCAGTATTTTCTGCTTTTCTCAGATGGAAGGCCGATGGGGACATTCTTCCCCTGCCGTGTCTGGTGGGGGCGGGGCGAACACGGAGCATGTGAGTTTCAAGGCAGAGTGCCTTCTTTTTTTCCTCAAGTTTTGTCTCCTGTTTTTTTATTTTTGTTTTCCTCAACAACTTTGGTCCCCTGTGTGGGTTTTTTTTTTCCCTCAATTTTTTTCCCTCGCTAGGTTCAGGATTTTTTTTGAAAGTGGGCAGGGTTACCAGATAGAGGGGGAGGGAGCAGTCTGGGGCTACCACACCTTGGGCCAGCCTTCCCATCTGTTCACTTCTGGTCAGGGTACATTGCTTGACATTTATTCTAGAGGAAAAGCTGTCTTGGAAGTCCATGGCTAACTCTGTCCCACCAAATCCCCCTTCCAATAAAATCTGGACCTTAATACATAGGAAGTTTAGTAAAAACAAAAGTAAATATGGATTATACTTCACTTGAGACTTCATCAAGCCCTTCGTTATCCTTTCATTTCCGTTTCAGACTGGCTAATAGCTGCTTAGTAATTACATTTAATGGCATGAGAGCTTTTTAGTGTTGATACTCTGTTTCTTGATGCTTCCTGTAAAGATGTTTACGTTTTGGACAGAGCTAGTTTGTCTCCTACGTAATTGTGTGGAAAGCTAATAGTTCAAATTCCTGGATGGTCACCCTTAATTCCCTTTGGCAGTGCTGCCGTTTGGCACGTTCCCTCACACTCAGCCCACACTATTAAACTATTGATTGGCTTAGCAAATTGTGGGCCCATGAGATTTATTTCTTGGGAGTGAGCTTTATATCTTGCCAGCTATCCCAGTGTAATCATTCTCTTTTGCTTTGCGCGTCTGAGGATGTTTTTTAAAAAAAATATTTTCTGTGAGGACAGAGGGGTGAGAACCTGAAAGGGGAAAATAATTCACTTTCGCTTTTTCTATATTTGCAAAAGTTTGCCGGTGTCGCCGATGCTGACAAGGGAATTTTTTGCGTAACTTGTCAGTTCCCTGGGCTAGATAATCTCCCCCTGACAAAAGCTTTAGAACATTTTTAATAGTGGCATAAAAATTCTTCTGCATGCTCCAGAGCTTTTGATGATAAAAATGCCGTACAAAGATGCATCTCTAACTGAAACCAGTACTTCTAAGGGTAAAACGTGTACGTGTAGACTAGGGATGTGAACGGTTAACCAGTTAACCGGTAGGGGCTGTAGCAGCCTCCTACTCATCCCTGGCAGAAGGGTGTTCCTGCGGGGCCCACTGCAGGTAGGAGCTGCTCCAGACAAAGCAGCCCCTGTCAGTGGTGGGTCCATCCTGCTGCAAGGTTGTATGCTGGCTATTAGGAAAGATTCACTGTGGACTTTGCAGTATAAAGATAATTTAATTATTTAGGAGTTACAAGGTTACAATTTCAAGAAGCTTTCCACATCCCTAGTGTGTACCCGGTCCAACTGATCTCTGCATGTGCGTACTAAAGATGTAGTGTCGATGAGTGAAGGTGGGCCCTGTCACTTCAGTGAGAGTTCCCTCTCAGTCTTTGTCCTGTAAACATGCCTGGAGATGTGATCACACTTTTCAGGTATCTAAGGATACATCTACACTCGCACCCTAGTTCGAACCAGGGATGCAAATGTAGGCGACCGAAATCGCTAATGAAGCGGGGATTTAAATAGTCCGCACTTCATTAGCACGATCTCGCCAGTGCATTCCTCTGCTGAACAGCTGTTTTGAAAGTGAAAGTGCGCGCTGGGATACGTTAGTGCGAACTAACGTTACGCCTCAAAAAACGAGGTGTCACGAGGAGGGAGAAAAATTGTTCTTCCTGGCCTCTGAGGATAGAACAAGAAGCAATGGGCTTAAACTGCAGCAAGGGAGGTTTAGGTTGGACATTAGGAAAAAGTTCCTAATTGTCAGGGTGGTTAAACACTGGAATAAATTACCTAGAGAGGTTGTGGAGTCTCCATCTCTGGAGATATTTAAGAGCAGGTTAGATAAATGTCTATCAGGGATGGTCTAGACAGTTTTTGGTCCTGCCATGAGGGCAGGGGACTGGACTCGATGACCTCTCGAGAGCCCTTCCAGTCCTATGATTCTATGATAGACCTGAAGGGATGACATAAGAGCAATAGCATGGTGTTTCTTTTTGTTTAAAAATACAGAGCATTTTACCTTGATGTTAACGGTTTAATGAACCTCTCCATTTTGGTGTTGAGACTGATATCCAGACCAGTTTTGCAATGTGCCCCGTTCATTTTAAAGGTGATTCAAGTAGAAGAATGGTCTGTCCATGTCTGGCCTGTTCCCCACTCTGGCACTCCGAGTGAGGTGAGGCTTTAGAGTTACCAGATTATTTAAAAAAAAAAATACCGGGGACCCTTGATCTCAGATGGGGGTGGGGACCAGCCAGAAGGGGAGTGGGACCGGCTGGCAGGAGGTTGGGGGGAGCGGGGCTGACCAAGGGAGATTGGGGGTGGGGTGGGAACGGCTGGCAGGAATCAGGGCTGGCAGGGAGGGGACTGTGGGGAGCAGGGCTGGCTGTGGGAGATATGGGGTGGGGGGGAGGGAACTGGCCAGTGGGAAGCAGGGCTGAGTGGGGGGGGGCTGGGGGAGTAGGAATGCAAATGAAGACATTCAAAATTGGAAATGAAGCCGGGATTTAAATATCCCATGCTTCATTTGCATAATTGTGTTACGGCGCTATTTCGAAATAGCACTATTTCAAAATAACAGACGCTGTAAAGACGAGGTTATTTTGAGAGAAAACCCATCTCTCGAAATAACCCTTATTCCTCATACAATGAGGTTTACCAGTTATTTTGAGAGAGGTTTTCTCTCAAAATAACCGTGTCTTAACAGTGTCTGTTGTTTTGAGAAAGCGACGTAACGCGAATATGCAAATGGAGCACGAGATATTTAAATACCGGCTTCATTTCCAGTTTCGACTGTCTTCATTTGCATCCCTATTTCGAAATAGGGTGCAAGTGTAGACATACCCTTAGCTGTGAAGTAGGGTAGGAACTCAATGATGCCAGGCTCTGCCAGCATAGATGGCTAGGTTTGGGCGCGGGCCCGCTGAGTAGAGGCCAGTGGCCTGTTCTTTGGTTTACAGCAGCAGGGCTAATTTAGAGCGTACATCATTTCAACACAAAAAGTTTTCCAGAGCCACTTCCACAGAAGAGCTGTCCTGCACTTACTACCCCGCTGAGCAATCAGGACAACTCAGCAGAGTAGGCACCAACTACCCTGGCCTGCCTTCTGCCCAGCTGATGAGAATGGGAAAAGCTAAGTTTACCTATCGCGTAAAAATAGAACATGATTTGTTCTGAGCAAATGAGCAACTAGAAGCGTACAAGGTGGGGATGGTACAAAAGTACTGGCGTGGGCATTTAATAGAGCAAAAAACTGTCTGCTCTGCACTAAGTAAGGCAGATGTAGTCACCAAAGAGATAACAAGGGGGGTCCGCAACTGGGTTAACCTAATCTGGGTACAATCAACGACACTGCACCGCCGCACTCCCATTACTGTGTGCACTCTGGTGCTGTACTCATCCATGTGTCGCTGGAGCGTCTGGCACTTATTTGCGGTTGCTTTGCAGGAAGCTGAGCTGGTGTTTCCTTTCCCAGCCAAGTGTGGAATAGCTCGTCTGTTCTTCTGGGCACGTGATGAGGGCAGATGGAGGGATAGTAGGGAATGGCTAGGAGGACTGTTACCACTGGAGTGATTTAGCCCAGTGTTTCTCAACCAGTGGTACGAGTACCCTTAGGGGTATTTGAGAGACATCTGGGGGGTACTTCAATGCAACTGAAATTTGGAGAAAACTGAATTTTTGTTTTAAATTTTACAGCGTTTTATTATTTTTGTACTTTTCACACCCAAAAATTTCATTGCCAGTCCTGCTACGATTAAGTAGTTTAAACAAATGTGTTGCAATGGTAGAAAAAAATGTTGTGTGTCTGAAAACTGTAGATACTGGGGGTACTTACTGTGTGTGTGTGTGTGTGTGTATATATATATATATATATATATATATATATAAATAAAAAGAAAGGGGTACTTTATAAAAAAAAAAGGTTGGGAAACACTGATTTAGCCTGTATCTTCACCATAAAGTGAGGGGGTTACCAATCCAGGTGAAAACCTCGCTCAGGATTCAGACCTTTACCTAAAGGGGAGCCAGCTAGCTGAGGTCAAAAGCATCCTCAAACTTGGATCAGAGGGTTTTGTGTGTGGATAGGGTTACCAGATGTCTAGTTTTAAACCGGACAGTTAGGTATTTGAGCTTGCTGTCCGGTAAATCAATTGAGAAAATACCAGGCACACATGTCTGGTATTTTCTAATTAACTTAGTTTTATTATTATGAGTATCAGTACGTAGTTGTGTACTGTGTGAGTGTGTCTACCAGCCAGGCAGTACGCAGCTACGCAGTAGAGAGGAGGGGGGCGGGGATGGGATGGAATCACTGGAGCCGGACTTGCCCGTGCGCGCCCCTGCCCCCCCCTCCTCCACTCCCCCGGGACCGTGCGTGGGATGAGCAGCACCCTGGAATCTGCGTGCATCCAGGCCAGCCCTGCTCCCTGCTGGCCAGTTCTCTTCCTCCCACCCTCTGCTCCCCTCCCAGCCGGTCTCCCCCCTCCTCTCCCCCACGATCTGAGATCAAGTGTATCTGGTATTTTTTTTTTTTTTTAAGCCATCTGGTAACCCTATGTGTGGATGTGAGTGGGGGAGAGGAGGAGGGGCTATTCCTGAGTAAGAATCCAGGTTAAGGCTGCAGTAAAAAAAGACCCAAATGTGTCAGGGGCCTCTTGATTTCAAGGCGAGTTGTATTGAAAATCCATTTCAGAAAGTGCGAGTGAACAATACTACTCAAAATATTTTTAAAATGCATTTATTTGAAAGGTTTCCTCTGCCCGTGCCTATTCTCAGTTCTTGCATCAACAGGTTTGGAAACTTGAAAGAGGAATTCCAGTCTTGCTGTCTCTGGTGAATAGCTATCGCTGACTCATTGCCAATTAAACACTGTTCTGGTCGGGATAAAGCCTTGTTTCTAGAGGTGAGGGCTTTTTAAAAAAGGTTGTGGAAAAGGCACAGCAGTGTCTGCTTTCATCACCACGTTTGCAAGCCCAGCGAGGGGAACCAAAGAAAATAGAAAATGTGAAATGTTCTGAGGGGAGTGAATAATGATCTGCTTCTAGGCCTCTGTGGGGCGAAAAATGTAAAACTAGCATCTATGCCAGCGTTAGGTTTTGTAGATAAATTCACTGCTGCTGATAGGAACAGGGTATTAAATCACTAAAGACAACAGCATTCCTTTGCGCTCTGGTCATGAGAGGAACTGGCTACAATTTTGTAAACTTTCTGATGGCCAGGAAGCAGGATATAATATTTAAACCATCAGAAATCAAATAGGCATTTATTTTAGGGAAACAAATTTTCTTGGTTTGCCCTTTGCTGCTATTTTCTGTTTTTAAATACCAGTGGTGTAGCATGTGGCAAAGGAGGACAGATGTGGCGGGTTGAACCTCTTAAATCTGGGACTCTCTGGTCTGGCAACATGCATAGTCTGGCAGGGCCACGGATGTTGCTGGACCAAAGAGCCCCCGTGGAGAAAGGAACAACGCAGGGGCAGAGGAGCCCCAGCTGGGGCAGATGGCACCTGGGGAGCCCCCCGCTCTGACCGGGGAACCCGGCACCAACAGTGACAGGCAGCATTTGGGAAGCCCCCACGCTGGCTGGGGAATCCCCGGCATTAGCAGGGCCAGATGACTGGGGAGTCCCGGCCCCAGCTGGGGAATGCTGAAAGGCAGCAGTGTTGGCTGTGGTCAGGGTGACTGGGCAGCGGGGCTGGGGTGACTGGGCAGCCTCTGCTAGAGGGAACCCCCCGGCTGAGGCGCGCCGGTGGCTGGAATCCCCAGTGACAGTGGGGCGAGATGGCCGGGCTCCCTGGCTGGGGAACCCCTGGCAGCTGCAGGACAGTGGTACCGGGTGGCCCCAGCCTGGAACTCGGGGCAACACCCTGAGGCAGCAGGGCCCGCAGCAGCCAAGCGGTTCCCACCAGCAACCCTGGGAGACCTTGGGGCAGCAGAGTGGAGCCGTGCCGGGCCAGCGGCAGGGCAGGGAGCCCCAAGGAGAGGAATTTGGGAGCGGGGCAGCCAGCAGGGGAGAACTGACCTCCTCTGCTCTGGCAAACTCCCTGGCCTAGGACAGCTCAGGTCCTAAGGGTGCCAGACTAGAGAGGTCCAACCTGCAGCGGGTCAGTGTGCTCCAATTTTCCCCACACTGCTACTGATCCATAAACAATAGGCGTGCTATGCCTGCTGCGTACCGTCTCCTTTCGCAGGTTCTACCAAGCAAGTACAGATCGCCAGCGTCATGTGTGGTGGTGATATGAAGTGGACACCAAACCTTGTCCTCTGGTGACACACGAGTCCTTCGGACTTCTGTAATCTGAGCCAGTTGTTGCCAAACTTGAGCTCACTAAGAAACAAGATTATGAGGTAATATCTTTTATTGGACCAATTTCTATTGGTGAGAGAGAAGCTTTTAAGTTTCACAGAGCTCTTCCTCAAAACCAACAGAAGTTTGTCCAGTAAAAGATTGACTTAAGGTACTCCATCCAGCTACACAAAATGCATTGCTGGATTTGGCTTACCTTAAGCCAAGCCACTATAGTGCAGGAGGCCAATAGGTGCAGAGAATGAGGAGTACAGGATACCAGCAGGGACTGCCCCTCAGAGTTTGATTTTTGGGAGAGGGGAAGTTTACACTAGACCTGCTAAACTGAATGCTATATGATCAACCTCAGGAGGGTTGATCTCTGGAATGTAGATGTAACTGCCACTAGGTGGATTTGAACCTGGGATCTCTGGAGCCGAATATAGGAACCTCTACCCTCTGCGCTAAAAGCCAACTGCCTTCTAACCCATGCTGTAGAGGTGTCTTGGTCTTAACTGTTGCTGTGGTCTCGGTACCACTTGCATTGCTCAGTAACCACACTAGGTGTATGGGTTACATAGACATGCCCTAAGATTGTGAAGATGAGTTTGAAAAAGCTTGTAGAGTTTTGAATTTAGGTATGGCATTAGAATGATGTGAAAATATTTCCCATTCCTACTTCTAATGATTAGATAATTGATAACACATGTATTTTTCAGAGACCTGTCTGTGCGATGTCAGCCATATTTTGCTAAACCAAAACTATCTTTTTTACTGAAAAGGCTTGGTGGACCATCTTCACCAAGAGTTTTGGTAGAACAAATTCGATGTAGGCATCCTTAGATTCCAGGTCCAGAAGGGACCATTCTGATAATCTAGTTTGACCACCTCCATAACATAGGCCATCATGTTTCCCCAAAATAATTCACAGAATCGATCTGTTAAAAACAGTCCAATCTTGATTTAAAAATTGCCAGTAATGGAGAATCCACCCTGACCCTTGGTAAATTATTCCAGTGGTTATTTTATCTCATAGTTTAAAAATGCATGCCTTATTGCCCGTCTAAATTTGTCTAACTTAAACTTCTAGCCACTGGCCCATGTTAGAAATTTTTTCTGCTGGATTGAATAGTGCTTTGTGAAATAGGTGTTCCCCCAGAAAACATGAGTGTATTTTTTTTTTTCAAATGCAGACTAGGCAGTTAAGGGTCAGAAGGAAAGAGGGTTATCAGTACACAGTGGGAGTATCCCAACATTCCTTGAAACCACTCTGTACTAATTTATAGAGAAAGGGTACTACATAGTGAGTTTGTGTGGGCCAGTGGTTTTTTCTTGGTTGGCTGGGTCTGACCAAGAATTCTTGAACTCAAAGCAATGTACTTGATGGACACACTGTTGTTGTGATGCAGTGTTTTCTGGTTGGACCCGCAGAACTGAGTATAGATGGTTCCCATCATGGTGGAATTTCCTAAGGAATTTCCGAGGGCTGCTTTGAAATTTTTGGCATGGAAAAGGATACAATAAGAAATGGGAAGACATTATTGAAACACAAAACAAGACATTCTTTTCCATCGAGAGTTACAACTCATGCTAGCTGGAGGCATAGGCGCCACTCAGTAACGTGCATACTTGCTGCTCAAATGCAGAGGAATATTTTATGTGGCATGGTGCCGTGTCAGCATGCTAGAAATTAAGCCCAAAGCCTGCAATCCCAATAACTGCTTTACTGATCACTATAGACATTCGTCAACATTATAGCTTGCTGTCTGTTGCCCTTAATAAATGCCTGCCCTTCCTGCTAAAATAATGGCTTTTCTAAGAAGAGGTGTATTTAATGAAGAATGAATAGCACAAGCTGTAAAAGTGGCATGATCAATTATTTTTATAAAATGGTAGTAAATGATGTAGAGCAAAGTGGCATGGACCACAGAAAAATGCATCATAGTCACTTGACGAGATGTTCTGTTTGGAATGAAAATGAATCTGGCCGAACAGTTCTGGTGTTGGGTAATTGTCTTGGAGGATGCATTTTTAAAAATAATTGTTCACTATATAAAACAGGCTTGTATGGTTTTTCTCAGACACCTAGCGTGCAGAATAAGCTGTTAATCAGAGTACCGAGTGGGGATGAGAGTGAGAGTTGGAGTTAATAGTCAGCATGGTTAGAATTAATGACACCCAGGAGACTAGGTTTGGTCATAAGGCAAAACTCTTATGTCTCCTCTAATACATTCTCTCCTTTTTATCTGAACGTATGGGAGTGAGAGAGACAGAGCATCTGCAAGCGGTGATCAGCTGCTATTGTGTAAACTGTTAAGATGTAATTGAAAAAGCAAGTCCACTAAATGATGTCCATTAGATGTAAGCTTTGCTAGAAAGAAAGACAGGTCTGACTGATGTTCTGTTGTATTTAAGCCTGGAAATTGCAGATTATTTTCTTTTTAAAAGGACAGTGTGGTGGTTATTAGCAAGCTGTCAGGTGTTGCCATAGTACACTGTATGCATTGTGCTGCCTTGTTCCCAGTATATGCTCAATATATTGTGTATCAAGTATGCCTTGTGAGGTGGTATTTGAAAACTCATAAACTGCTGAACATTATTATCCTGATAAAATGTGTGTGGCAACTTTGTAAAATTAAAAGGCTCTACTATATAACAGTGACATGCACCAGCAAAAATCACAAGTCCTTCAGATGATTCCTAAATTTATTATTTAGAACTCCCCTGATGGTGAGTTGTCAATTAAGCAGATAATGACTTTTGTCCCCTGTAGATGTGTGAGTGTATCTTTGTCTCCACACCTGTTTTCCAGTGTAAAAATTCAGAATATTAGGAGGAAGAATGCCTCTAGCTTCCTCTTCTCTCTTCTCCATATCACTCTGCTGATAACCTATGTTACCTGTGATCTTTTCTGTGCGTGTGCAGAATATATCCATGTGCACTGAGTCATGTGCAAATGTGCACTACAGTAGAAACCGAGCTGTGGGTGCTCTGCTAATTTGCTGGGCAGCATTTGAATCTCTCCTGAGGGACTACACAAGTGGGTCTCAAACTTGTTTTTTTCCCACAGACCACTTGAAAATTGCTGAAGGCCTTGGAGGACCACTTTATGATCTTTCCAAATGTCGTTTGTCCTATTAGCTAACTGTTGTAAAGCAATTGGGACAAAAGTGCTATATTTTAAAAAGAGCCCTTAATAATTAAAAAAATTTGTTCTAGAAATAAAAGCATACAACTCCCATTTTAATATTACTAGGGGACTCTCCTCTGACATGGCAGGTCCATCCCTGAGGCTGGGAAGCAGAGCCAACACACTCTGGCAGCTGCAGCCCTGGAGCTGCAGAAAGTTTCTCTCTTTCTCTGGCCACCCTGCATAGTCCAAATTCTCCCCACCCTCCTTTTCTCATATCTCACTGCTTCCCTACCCATCTCCTATTTTATCCACCTCACCTCACAGCCCCCTCTCACCTATCTCCCTCAAGGCCACCACCTCACCTTATGTGTGAGGGTCCAGGCATCTAATTAGTGGAGCCAGGCCTGTGAGCCATTAATTAGATGGGCAGCCCTTCATTCTCTCCTGTGTAGCTGCCTGCTTGCATACCTTACTGCAGGGGTTGGCAGCCTTTTTGAGCCAAAGGACATCAACATTCTGAACAAGTGGCCAGCAAAGAGCCGTCTAAGAAATGTCTATTTGCATGACTGAAAATATACAACTTAATATTATGGATAATTGACATAATTTTACAGACTCATGATTAATAGCGTAAATGGAACATTGTCCTCACGGACTTTATATCATGGGACTTCTGCTGCTGCATCTTTTTGCCCATTTCTTTCAAGTTGACATCCTAACTCGCCAAGTCCAGTTTCATGCGCACATTCGGGCTGCCTTATGGCAGGGGGCTGGGGATGTGGGGGTGCAGGAGTCCGGGTTGGGGTACAAGAGGGGCTTATGGTGGGGGTGGGGTTGGGGTGTATGATGAACTCGGGGCACAAGGTTGGGGGAGTGTGGTGGTGCAGGAGTGTTATAACAGGGGGCTTGGGATGTGGGGGTTGCAGGAGTTGGGGGTGTATGATGGGTTCAGGGCATGGCAGCAGCGGGTCCTTCACGGGCATGATGGCGGCCAGGTCTGCTTTTGCCCCCCGTGCTGCTGTTACCTGTATATCGAACAGAATAAGGAAATGTCAAGGGTGTTAAAGGACATTTCCCAGAGAGATAATTTAATATCCCGACCAATCCGCTTAGGGATGGTATTTCAGGATGGGACCCTCGTTCCGTATCTATTCACCGGTAGAGTGTTTGCGGCGCGTTGAAATAAAAACTTAAGTCTGGGTTTTAAACTGACAACCACAAGACTATATTAAACAAAAATAAAATTTACAACAGAGATACCTCGAGATAACATCGGGGGCAGTCCCTGTTTTACACTAACAATAGACCAGAAGGGGAAGTCCCTTCAGGTCCCTATACCTACAACAGAGTCTGCAGCGAGAAGGGGTGATTGATGTGATGCTGGCGACCTACGACCCTCGGGCTAATTGAAAGCCTTCAGGGAGGAACTACCAGGCGTCCCTTGTCGGATGATCCTGTCGCTTGGCGACCTACAATCCTTTGGCTAATTGGAAGCCGCAGGAGAGGAACAACCAAGGTGATCCCTCGAAGTACGGGTTGAGTTCGGTGACGGTAGATTCACCTTCCGTGAAGCCTCTGGTCTCCGGATCCTCTTCTCACGCTTCGGTAGTGACCGGAACAGGTGATGGAAGCTAGACTCTATCCTAACCCTATCCTAACCTTACCCTAAAATAAAAACCCTATACTAATCTCGACGCACCCGACGTACAGACTCGACGACGGCCGACATGCGTGGACTGACACAGCCTGACTTACAGACATGATGACGAGATATACCTATCTAACCTTACCTAAACTAACTAAATAATCTAATTAGGAGAACTGACCTTCCGTCAGACTCCTTGAAGGAAAAGAAAGATACCTAGAGTACCATTATAAGCATTATAGGCTGAACAAGACCTCTTTCACTCTTTCGCTCATCTAAACCTATTCCCGACGAACGAGCGATGCCCTGATAACGGGTTAAGCCCGACGAACCAGAACGAACTGATGCTAGGGAAGGGCTTTTATATCCTCCGCTCATGAATATGCATGAACTGCAGATTCAAAATGATTGGATGCCAAACGATGCACCTTGGGCGTGGTACAAACTGATTGGGTGGTGGGAATGCTACTGAATATTCATATATTTATGTAAATGGCAACCGACAGGTGAATGATGTTTTAAACTTTAACAGTCACCTGTGGACGTGACAGAATGTTGGACCTTAATGGATGGTACCAAAGGCATTCTAAACTCAAAATGGAGTTTTGGACTCCATTTTGGGACATTGCAAATCTCTAAATATTTCAGGTATACAGGCATTTTACTACGAGAATTAATATACAGATATAACACAGTCCTTTGTATTTTACAGATGTTTACAGGGTGACATACATTAGACCTTTGCACTTATATTCAAATAAATTTGCATCTTGATATTCCTGCCTTACACTGCTCTGAGGCTTTCTGTCCCAGGCATGGCTTCCCACTGCTCCATTGGCTGGATTCTGCAGGCTGCTTTGTTTCTCCAGCCTGGGGAAGGGGAGTGGGAGTGGGAGTGAGCATGCGCTGGAGCTGTTAGTAGCTCCGGTTTCTTCCCTGATCACACAGCGAGGCTCGAGGCTTCCTCCACCTTCCTTCCCTCCCCCACAGGAAGCTGCTACTGGCTCCAATCATACTGGCCTGAGTGGATTCCATGTTGAGGAGGAAAATGGGGGGGGGAGGTGAGCTCAAGCTGCAAGCCATATGTAGCTCCTAAGTGAGCCATAGGTTGCTGACCCCTGCCTTAGAGGGGACTATGCACCTACCACGTGAATGGAACTTGTGGACCACTGGTGATCCACGCACCAGATTTTGAGAACCTCTAGCCTACAGGAAACACTGCTTATAACATCATTGACTATCTGAAGAACTCTGAACTAAGGCATGTGGCTGACAGGAAATCTAGCCTATGAACTGAGAGTGAAGCAGGGGAATAAATTGGCCATGGAGTATGTGGAAGATGGGAGATTTTGAAGAGCAGATTAGACAAAGGCTTGTCAGTGATGGTCTAGATAATGTTCAGTCCTGGCATGAGTACGGGCGATTGGACTAGATGATCTCTCAAGATCCCTTCCAGTCCTACAGTTGTGTGAGTCTGTAAATTATCTGAATCAGCTAGTGTGGTGAGAACGATGTTGAATTCAAATCTTATTTGGCTTGATCAAGTTGTGGAATTGTTTTGCAGTTTGGTCTTTTTTACTACTTATGTAACCAGTTCGGACTTTTATGCTTTAGCACTTACAATTACACGAAATGTATCTTTCTTTAGTTAATACATTTGTCATCTAATCTAAACCGATGTGTTTGGTTAAAGCATGTGGGAAGCCTCCCTTGAGACCACAAGGAAGGTGCGTATTCTGTACAGCTTTGTTGGAATTACAAGCTTGTATGATCCAGCGGGAAACTGGACTGTACCAAATGCACGTTTCTGGGGGGCAAGGCTGGGACTCGGGGATATGCAGGTGTCACCCCTGTCTCTAGTCATGGGCATAGCATTCATGTAATCAGCTGGGAGTGATTTTGTACACGGGTGGCTGTGAGTGACCAGAGCCAGGAGGGAGTTGCTGTAAAGCCTGGTAAAAGGCATCCCAGGCTGGAGAGCTAAAGGGACGCAGCAGTTAAGGTTTCACCTCCTGGAACATCACAATTGCATAAGGAAAACTCTGAAAGTGGGGAGGAAAATAGAAGTTGACAGACTCGACCATGCAAATCCTATAGTGCAGGCCCAAGCTCTGACCTGTCTTAAATTGCTATGATCAGGTGGAGGATGTCTTCTGACTTATAAAATTGTGAGGTTTTGGTGCTCACTTTCTTCCCCTTCCCTCCTCCCCACCCTTTTCCAGCAAGGTTGATGACGGGTGGTATGTGAGTTGAAAAATAGCACTAGTCAAAGGGCCTCAAGTTGTCTAGTCTACCTGTGCATGCCAGTCACCTTGTAAAAGTGATGCAGTGCATCTGTTTTGTTTTAAACTGTCCCCAAATGGTATTCTTCCTGATGTTTGGCATACGTCTTGGAAAGCTGGGCAGGGGTGCAGGAGATGCCCAGAGAATCAGAGGAAATTTGCAAGTGACATTAAGCTGAGATCCTGACATAACCACACAAGCGTGTGGAACACTATTTGGTATATAGCACCTAAGAGCCCCAGCTATGAACCAGGACTCGGTTGTGTTAGGTGCTGTACAAACACAGGACAAAAATAATTAACGATCTGTGTATAAGTCAAGTGACAGTAGATGGACCCAGACTGACCAATGGGGGAAGGAGGGGAGTACAAGGATACAATGAGATAAAACTGGTCAACGTAGTGGACTCTGAGGACACCAGCAGTCTCACCATTATCAAGTTTCATGGCAAAGCAGACTGTCAGAAAAACACTATTCTTTAGAGGAGTAGCTGAGTTAGTCGGTAACAGGCAAAACTTAAAAAACAACAATAGAATAGTAGCATCTGAAAGACTAACAAAACATGTAGATGGCATGTTTTGTTAAAGTTTTTACTAATTTTTCTGAGAGTTGGTAAAAAGAAGCATTTAGCACCTGCATAAGGCTTTGGAAATATCCCCTATATTAACCAGAGAAATAAATTCCGATATGAAGTTCATATTTTCCTTGAGGGACGAGCAAATCTTGATGATTTCTGAAACAAAGAACTGAATGTCTTATTTATTACATCCTTGGGAACTTCTACCATAACTATTAACTAAAAAAAAGTCTTATTTTTTTCCTGTTTGAAAACGATCCATGAAGTGGACGTTTAACTTGGTCCCAACAATGGTATTGTCTACCTCAGGATGCATGTATTCTATCTATGAACTCTTGACTAGATTTTTTTCTTTAAGTCTAGATTGTGCCACTAGATTGTCTTATGTTACTACTTGCATAACAGAAGCCAGATAGTTTTTATCCAGTTTCCCCTGGCTTTCAGACTTTTGTATTGGCCTCTGAGTTGAACAAGCAAACATACCGATGTACTGTGAATGTCTACACTCTGCCATGAGTCAGGATTTTTCTTGTGTAACAGAATAATAGTTTATTTGGAGCTTAGTATTTGTTAATGCCTTGATCTCTGAATAATGCTTCAGAAGTGCAAATTATTACTTAATTCAGTGGTATTGAGTTGCATGATTTACTCTTGGGTAAAATAGACCTCGACTGAGGTAATGTCCAATCCAAAATACTGTTACATTGATCTTTGTGCTCCATTGAGAAGGTGACGTTGCCAAATTCTGTAGTAGAGTGGTTGTGTACTGGGATAGCTATGTCAGACAGTATAGTTTTGTGCTAAATTAGATTACACATCTAAGTTGACCAGCTCAATGCACTGATACATTCTACATAATAGGGCTTGAGTGCTAATCAAGATGCCATCATCGGCCATAAATTAAAACTTTTGCAGTGAATTTCACAAAATGGGAGGCACAAGATATGTTCGTGGTCAGCTTAAGGCCTAACAAGGAAAGATGAAAGCACCTCAGAGAGTATCTCTTTCCTTACTATGATAATCTTGGGCAGGTTTTAGAGCATGTGATGTTGGTCTTGTTTTATTAGCTGGATGTGGGGGAAAAAAAGGGTGTAATTGTGAAATTTTACCTTATTTTGAAAATTGAACAGGCGAAAGGAACATCTTTTCCAATTGAAAACGTACCTTCATTTATAAGGGTGGGACTTCAAACGGGATTAGAGGAAGTTGCAGCCTGTATTTGGCCCAAATAGCAATTCCTTTCCATGGGACTTGAGTGCCTACCTGCCCGTTACACCTTGGACGGGGCAAGAGATTAACTAATTAAAACTAGTCTGTGATGGATTGTGGTCAAAGAAGGGCTGAACAAGAGCATGCATCATCCCTTCATAGTTGAAGCCCTGTGTGGATACAGAATTCACTTCCACATCTGCAGAAATGATCCGTGGATATCCCCATTCACATCCGCGGATGTGGAGACCCATTGATATCCATGGATTTGCCAGGCTCTATTCATAGAGTCTGTCATTTGGAAAGCTACCAGTGTGCCATAAATCCCATCCTTTGAAAAATGTCCTAGGCGAAGGCACCTTAATCAAATTTAATTCAAAATGTCATCAGCCAGTTTTACAAGGAGTCCTGTGGCACCTTATAGACTAACAGCTGTATTGGAGCATAAGCTTTTTTGGGCAAAGACCCACTTTGTCAGATGCATGTAGTGGAAATTTCCAGAGGCAGGTATAAATATGAGGTCAGAATAAGGCTAGCCATAATGAGGTTAATTCAGTCAGGGAGGGTGAGGCCCATTTCTAGCAGCTGTTGTGGAGGTATGAACACCAAGAGAGGAGAAACTGCTTTTGTAGTTGGGTAGCCATTCACAGTCTTTGTTTAATCCTAAACGGATCATGTCAAATTTGCAAATTAACTGTAGCTCAGCAGTTTCTCTTTGAAGTCTGGCCTTGAAGTTTTTTTGCTGCAGGATGGCTACCTTTGAATCGGCAACTGTGTGCCCAGGGAGATTGAAGTGTTCTCCTACAGGTTTTTGTATATTGCCATTCCTAATATCTGTTAGAATCTGGCAATGGGCAGCTCAAAAGAATGGGTACTGTGTGCCATCCCATTGGATTATGATTTCTGAGCAATATCACTTTCATCTGGCATAGTGCAAGTGGAATGCCATAATCTTTGTATGCTCATTTTAAGCGTTAAGCTTTAAAAAGAGACCACTCAGATCCGTTACTAAATCTAGCCAGCTTTTCTATTAAGGGAAAAACACCAATTTTCTTGGGTGGCTAACTGTGCTGCTTTAAGTATATTTTCAATGCTTTTTAATTAGAGAATGTAATTAATTAGATTTTTTTTGGAGTGTTCCATTATCATAGGCTGCACAGTATTGGGTGCCTGGGAGAGGAGTAAATGTGTTTCCCTGCTCCAGTAGATTTGCAGTCTATCGGAGAGCCATCGGGGCATCCTACACCGCCTAGACTGTTGCTGCAGTGACAGTGAAAATCAGACAGGCTGGGGACTTGAAATATTTTTATTTTTTCCATTTGGTTCTTTCTCCTCCTTCCTGTCCCCCCCCCCCCTTTTTTTAAAGAAAAGTGTTGCAATTGTGGCTACTGAACACTATCCTGAATTCAATCTCATTTTCGTGTATGCTGCCCACGTGGCCCTGCATTGAAAAAAGATGTGAGGAAATCTGTTTCCATAATGCATAGCATGCAGTTGATTGCCATGTACTTCATTGTGAGTAAATACTAATTTGGGTTTGCTTTCTGCCATGTATGGAGCACTTCGAATTGAATACTTATTACGGCAAGTGGTAGAAGAGGGCTGTGCCTACATGCTGAAAAGCCTGCGCACAAGTGTGTGCACTATTTTGTGTGCACCCCACTTTGTGAGAGATTTGCACTGCAGATCACAACGCTGCATTTCTGCAGTGTAGACAGGACTTAGGCATGAAGTTACTGATCACTTGGTTGGTGTGTGCAAACATCTGCCTCAGATTTATCGAGCTGTTGGCATCACTGAAATGAGAGCCACATATCTTCCTCCTCCTTACTGATTTATCTTCTCTCTTGGTAATCAAAGTGTTATCCCACAGGATAAAATAGTTATTTGTTTTGTGGCTAGGGGTATGTGGTTTATTATAGTTGAAACAGTTAATTGTTGCATAATACTCAGAGATAAAAGCCTATAATTCTATGATAAAATGTCCGTGTGATAAAAATCAGGATGCTCTTGATGTGTTGAATCACTAGGATAATATGATCAAGTAACTATATGTTTTTACTAATAAATAGTTCCATTCTGCAAATACAGGCAGTCCCCGGGTTACGTACAAGATAGGGACTGTAGGTTTGTTCTTAAGTTGAATTTGTATGTAAGTCGGAACTGGTACATATTGTAGGGGAAACTCTAGCCAAACATTTATCCAGAGCTCAGTTTTATTCTCCCACACCTCACTTCCCTCAGTCCTTTATTCTCAAGCTGAGGTGTCTGCTGAGAAAAGCAGCTCCGCGTCTCCCTGGTCTGCTGGGGGGGGGGGGCGCTAGCGTCGCGTCTCCCTGGTCTGCTGGGGGGAAGCAGCTAGTGCGGGGTTGCCTCACCCCGTTTGTAAGTAGGGATCCGATGTAAGTCGGATCCATGTAACCCGGGGACTGCCTGTACATGTCAATTTTAAATAGTCTTTAAGGGTAAAGTTTTCACTTGGACCTCCAGAGCAAAAGTTTTTTTTTTTTTAATCAAGTATTTTAAATGTACTCTTAGTGGTGATGGCTTGCACAGGTAGCTGAGAAGCATGAGGTTATTTCAGCATCTCATATATTGAACTTAACTTCAATTTTGCTGTGTGAAATGCTGATTTTTGTTGCCCCAAGCCCAGTTTTGGATGATGGGGCTTAAGAGGAAAGAGCTTTTATTTATTTATTTATTTATTTATTTATTTATTATTTAAATGACTCACCGTACATATGTTTTTTTTAAATAGATTTCAAGGTAAATCTTCCGATGAGTCATGGGAACTTTTTCTTTTAACAACATTGTTTCATACAGGTAATTTAATAGCTGGGTCATAGCAACACACAGGTTAGCGCGTCTTTTGGCATGTGTTTTGCTTATTGTTCTCGGAGCAATCTATCCCAGATCTCCTGAAGTTTAGGCTTAGAAAATCCCATTGCTGTTACTTTCTTGGAAACTTCCACTGGAAAGCATGGGGGACAAGAGACAAAGCCATTAGTTTTGGAGAATTGAAGCTTTTGTTTAAAAATTGAAAGAAAAGCGTCTGTCCGTTGTGGGTAGGAAGAACATTCAGACACAGAGCATTTACCTAAGGCTACTATAAAATAGGGATGTAAAATCCTGTTTAATCCGTTAACGGCTAAGTGTTAGGTTTAACCGATTAAGCGGGATCCAGGGTGGAAGACTGCTCCAGCCTGGGTGGTGGGTAATGAAGGCCTTGCCTTTGCAAATCTGCTTACTCTGCCCAGCCACCTGTGCAGAGTCCTCCAGCAGCCGGGGACAGCTGGGGCTGTGCGGCCCTCAGCTGGGGTTGGGTGAAGCTTGCTTGGAGGGGGGGCAGGTTGTGGAAGGGGGAGGGGCTTTGGTTTGCCAAATCTAGCTGAGCCTTCACTTGCAGCCCATGTACTCAAGCCTCAATCTGTGGGGAGCTGCAGGTTCTGCTGGCCCTGTGTGGGGCCGTGTACTCTGGGCCCAGTCTGAGGTGTGTTCAGTGGGGCTGGAGCACCCCTCTGTCCACTATGGGCCACAGGCAGGGGGCTGCTCTCAGGTGCCAGTTAACCATTACCCATTGACATTACTATTATAAAATGTGCAAACTATTACATGTCACCTCTGCGGATGAATTTGCTATTTTCCTGCGCATGCTCTGCCCCCCGTATTGGACATCTCCACAAATCAGAACGTATTGAGTTTTCCTGTCAGGCTGCGCATTTGCAATTGGGCAAAGGCTGAGGCACAACAAAAGCATCTGCCATGGTAAAACCGCTGTGTGAAAGTGTCAGTCCTTCTCTGGAAATAGACCAGTGCCATCCACTGACCGTTGTAGGCCCCTGTTGCCTGCCCCTGGGCGCCATTAGATTGTTTTTGAATATTGAAAATTCAAATAATCAACTTTTGATCTTTGAAAAGAGATGAAGTTTCAGCAGAACATTTCTAATTGCTACCTCTGTGAAGACAATATTGCTCAGGGTGTTAATAAACCTTTTGGCCTCCTTGCCTTTAATTATTTATATCTTTCTCCTCAACACCCACTCCTCTGTATTGCTTGAGGGTACCTGTGGCACTGTGTCTTTAAGCTATTCCAGTTCTTGACCAGATTTAATTGCCTGTCTTCTGGGAGGCATCGTGCATCCGATTTGCTCTCCTGAGGTGGTATAGCTTACACAGCACCCCGTACTCAGGTCTGTGCTGAAGTCCAAAACAGAACCCTTAAGACTTGATGATGCCAATTTACTCAAATGCACGTTTACGCGCCACCGAAAAGCCAAGTGGAGGGAGGGTTACAGTTAGAAAAATGTAGCAAAACCTGCTCCGGTGTGTTTTTGTTGCTGCAAAAAGTCTCTCTGCTGCAGCAACAATAGCTATGAGGGCTTTGTATTAAGAGGCGAATGGAGCAAGTTTCTGAATTTTCAGAATCCTTTGAAAAAGGCATAGACCTAACTGGGGGGCGTGCGTGGGCAACCGCTACATCACTACCTTGTTGTTGATGTTGATAAATCTACCTTTCTATGAAGCTTTCTATGAAGCTAAGCAAAACAAGCCAACAGAAATTGGCTCCACTGACAATTCTTTAGGTTTGTTGCTCCTATCTCATAATTACCGTTGAGTGACTTGCCTACAATGGTAGGACTACACATGAAATGCTTGCTGCAAAAACTGAAATGAACTCCAACTGCAAAGCTTAATACCTAGCTCCCTGCTTCAGTGGGATTTCTTTGTATAGTTTGAATATACAGTGGACCTCACTTCTCACTGTCTTTCATGTGTGCAATTTCACATGCTGACTTTGTGAGGCAAAGGTAAAACTTCCTGCAGGAATGGACGATTCGGACTACCAGCTGTTCAGTGAGAAGTGGCAGATTTCTTCATTAGCCATAGACTCAGTAGCAGGGGGCGGTAGAGGGCTGATTCAACACTCTTCCTCTATCATCATCATCGTGATGGTGTGTGTTGTCCAGTGCTCCAGATATTAAGATTTAATTCCTGCTGCACCATATACTATTGTCAACTACAGCATGAAACCCAGCATGAATTTAAAACCGATACAAACTGCACACGGGGATCAGAACGCTGCAAACCAGCATCTTAAGTTTCATGTGTCTGATGGGGAAATATAGCACATGTTCTGTATGTGTGTCACTGTAGTAACAAGTGCTACAAATATAGCTACATCTGGGCAACATTAATATGCCTTTCGGTGAGATGCAGTTGATTTAGGGTAACGATTAGCCCGTGAACTTAGACAGTCCTTAGTAATTGCTGTCAGTGGACGCAGTTTTGTTATCAGATTTGTTTCCTTGAGGATTAAGTGCATTTGGAGCGCATCAACTTATTAAACTGACACTTAGAGGGCTTTATTACTAATGTGCATTAGATGAAGTGGGGGTGGCCTCGATGAAGAACAGATGTGATGGCTAATTATGTGTAGCAAACACAGAGGTTTGGCTATCTTAAATATGTGAAGGAAAACAACAGCAATGTACATCGTTCTACCAAAGTAACATCTGTGCATTTAAGGCTGCTGCACAAAAAAGCAATGGATTAAAGGAATAAGGGCTTGGAAGGGATTTATTTTGTGCTTGTGAATGGCTTGCGCTTTGCCTTCCTGTGCTAGGAAGCAGTGGGCTTTGAAATTTTAAATCAAGGGATGGGAATGTTCTTTCAACAAGAGCGTGTGTGGCGAGAGGGGAAGCTTGGCGCAAAGGAACGCTCTGCCGGTGACAGAGAATACAGATCTGTAAATGCTTTTCACGAAACAGGGAAAAGCATGGCTACAAAGACGTGAGTTCTCTTTCCACTCCTTTTAGATGAGTGGCAGCAACTTGTTACTATTTTGCTCCCATGATGGTGAGTCTTGGGAAACGCCACCCTTTATCTGGTTATAAATGTTTTAATTCATATATTTCACATTTTGAAAGGGATACCGTCAATTTAGAAATCACGAGACATGAAACGTTTTTTATAGATACCCACTCTCTTACTTGTGAGAACACCGAATCTTAGAGTCATAGAATACTAGAACTGGAAGGGAACTCAGGAGGTCAAGTCCTCACGGCAGGGACAAGCACCGTCTTCCATCCCTGACAGATGTTTATCTAACCTCGCTTACATCTCTCCAGGGACGGAGATTCCACAACCTCCCTAAGCAATTTATTCCAGTGTTTGACCACCCTGACAGTTAGGAAGTTTTTCCTAATGTCCAACCTAAACCTCCCTTGCTGCAGTTTAAACCCATGTAGTGTTATTGTTACAGGTAGCAGTTATGATGCGTATAAGTGACATTTTTTCTGTTTTTTATTTGAAGAGTTGCCAATGCATTTCATTGTTTTTATACAAGATTTATTTGTTTTACTGTAGCACCTCGGAGCCCTTGTTGTGCAGCAGACTCCATCAGGTTAGGTGCTGTACGAACATAGAATGAAAATGACAGTCATCTTCCCTGGTTGTGGGGGTCTTTCACACAGCAATAGGAGGAAGCAACCACTCGTAAAAAGCAGGAGAAAGTGATTGTAAAATCACAACCGCTGGCTGGGAGATGTTTCAGGAGTTATACCTGCTACCACTTTGCACCAGGAGGTTGAATTGAAATATCTAGTATCCCTTCTTAGGTAAAAGGCCATGAGGTTAGCATGCATAAATAAAGTGGCATTTCAATTCTTATGTTTAAGAGGCAACAGGATTTAATATAAAGTCAACCTGCTTGCTTCCATAAGGTGCTGTGCTAGGCACAATGGAAAAATGCTAAGTGTTTGGAAAGTGTTGGCCTAATTTTGAAAGTCCCATCCTTTCCTTATGCCTTTTTCCTTGTGTCTAAGGCGATGTTTGACCACAGAAATGCTGTTGACATGCAAAAGTCGCCAAAAATGAAAAGCGGTCAAACCAATTTTTCTGCCTCCCACTGTTGACATTTCATGCCCACATTGCTAGCTCCCTTGTCAACAGATAGACAAAGCATTGTGGGTAAGCATCCCACAGTGCAGTGCTGTGGAAGGCAGAGCTGATCCCTGCACTTCTTGGGATTCCCTCATAGCTCTGTGAGCTCTCCATGCTGAGGAATGTCAAAATGGCACAGCTGTCTCTCCAGCCCTCCTCCTGTATCAGCAGCCTGCCTGCTAGTATGTTTCTAGTGCAGGACAGAACAGAAGCATTTCAATGATTTGTTCTCTGTTCCCCAAATGGAACAGCTCGCTCAGCTGTCAGATACTTCCTGGAGCTTCCAAAGGGGTAGGGCATGTGCTTTCAGGGCAGCAGAGTTCACAAGACGCTGTGCTCAGGGCAGGCTTGGTGGGAGACAGGCAGAAGCCAGTTCTTTTGACAAAATGAACAGAGTCCACACAGGCTCTTTGTTGACAATAAAGGGAGGGGGAAAAACTTTTGTTGCCAAAACTGGGTGTGTTCCACAAGAAAAGTTGCATTGCAGCGTATACACTCTCACTGTTTTGTCAACAAAAGTCAGGTTTTTGGGCAACAAAACATGCCGGTGTAGACAAGGCCCAAGATACGCTTTCAGCATGTGTTTATTTACTCACCACCATTTCTTTTGTTTTGCCTATCAAACTGAATTTGTGTGACTCCGCAGAGGGTTTGCCTGTTAGCAGGACAATAACCGTAGGGCAGATTAATGGCCATACTATTTTTAGCTTATATATGATAATTAGTGCATTGGTTTCTTAAATGGAAAAGACCTTATGATTGCTTTGGGACATTGACTAACACCTGATGGATGAACGGTTGCAGTGACTGGTTTCTCAAGGATTTTTGCGTAATTAATCATGTCTTAATTTCTGTTTTCTGTTCTTTTATTAAGGGGAGTTCTTTATTCCAATTTCCTGGATAATGCATTAAAAGCCTAAGTACCTATTAACATCTTCAAAGGTTATGGGTGTGATTCTCCTCTCAGGCTAGAGTAAAACCCCCTGACTTGAAAAGAATTCCCTCGGATTTACAGTGCTGTACCAAACAAGTGAAAGATGGCCCTTCTATTAAACTCCCAATACAAAATCTTCCATACAATTAGGAAATGGGAAGAAGGTGCAGACTTAGGTAGCGATGTGTGTATACTCTTCCCACCTCCAACGTGGTACTTATAAGGGGTCCCAATGTGTTTCTATATTTACAATGGAAATATCTAAATAGAGTTCCTGGAAAAATGTAGCCATGGCATCCATCGTACTTCTGATTGAGGGAACCATAACTTCCCGTATTGTCAAGTCCTATTTCATTTGGCGTAAATGATGCATGGTGTTTCCATAGAAAACTAAACTTTGAAAATTGTTGAAGAAGAAAAGTGTGGAAAAAACTGACGCACTCCATCAACAAAATGGGGATGACAAAATTGCTCATTGTTGCTTTATGAGGTATGCATTACCCTCTCCTGTGCGCCAGTTTCATGTATTGTGGGCTCCCTGCTCTCTGGTGAAACTTTGGGTCTGATTTTTACAAAGTTTTAAAAACCTGGGATTTTTCAGCCAACCTACAGTATAGCTTTATCGTGATGTAATGCTTATTAAATAATTTGGGGCTGGGTTTTGGTGTTGTACTGAATGCTAATTATTATGGTACAGAGTATTCTTCTGGGTATGCTCTCCTTAAATCACTTTTATCTTCTGATATCTGTGCACTAGTGTGATTGAAAGATGGTATCGTTTAATTAGAGGGGAACAAACGAGGTTTAATGTAATCTGGGGGAGGGAGAAGACAGAGTATCTGCATTTTGCGTGAATGCATAGTGAAAATATATATGGTTCTGTGGGTGCTAAAATGGTAAATAGAAATCTTTTAAATCATCTGCCAAATACTGAGCTATAAATACTTAATATTAAATATAAATGGTCTCATTTACATTTATATGGTTGAGTTTTCCTTGATAATCGGTCTTGTGTAACATAAAAATGTCCTATTGTTGCAAATATTTCTTTTAATGAAAGTAAATACCATAGTCACAGATATTAATGGGTAGACAGGTACTGACTTCTTATACGTGACTTCTATCATAGTTATAAGCTTCTATTTGTAAAGTGTTTTGACTTTGGAGAGTAGAGACGGCTTCCCTGTTGGTCTGGGTTGAATTTATTATTAATAACCGTGCCTGTAGCTCGGTCAGTTGATTCAATATGGCACATTCCTCTCCCTCAAGAATTTACATTCTGTCTTGAGTCCAAGGTGTAAGATGAGACAAGGGGCAAAAGTTCAGGGGAAGGAGGGTTTGGTGAGTGGGAACTCCAAAGTCAGGAGTGAAAAGCTGCAAGGCAAGGCGATCCTGCACGCTTGGAACAGATGTTGTTAGCTCAGTGATCGCTAACTTGTCTCTTCAGAAATACTGGAATCTCTGCAGTTAATAAAAGCACAAATGATCCACCACTGCAACAAAAGAGAAGGAAAGTCCTGCACCGTGTCCTTATCTGCTTGAATGGTGCACCAGCTATTTTGTTCAATACTTGCTGTATATGTGTGTGTCGCTGCCCAGAGCAAGTTGCTTACAACTGGTAGAAGTTACATGGAATACTGGGTGGCCTTGTGCTGCCGCATGTCTCATGCCTTTTATCCTTTCTGCTCCATATGGCAGAGAACGTCTTTGCTGAGAGGCTGAAAATTGTTTCCTTCTCTGTCCATGCAGCTCTTAGCTCTCGCTATCACTGTAACACAGTAGTGGCAACTTGACTAGGGAGTGGGGCGAATGATTGACCTTTCTTCATCTCGATGGGCAGGAACATTGTCGTACCCAAGACTGTCTCCCGGGATAGGCTAGTTTTGCTAACTTAGAATGTTCAGGGGGTGTTATGCCTAAAAGAAGCACACGGGATCTTTTTCAGGGGGATACGGCAACACGCCGCATTTATTGACAATATAACAATATTACCACATTTACACACACACATACACGATGGAATAGTTACCAGTCTGTTCCTCGGCCCAACCTATTGGTCAGTTAGGTAAGGTGTGAGGAAGGAGCTAGGTTCATGTCAGTCCGGACTGATGCCTCTCCTGGTCTTGATCTTAGCAGGACAGAACCTGAAGAACCATACAAGATACCCCATCCTTTATAGGATTTTCCTTCCATGCAAGTCTATGCATTTTGCCTCGTCAAGCCTTAAGCAGTCATTCAGCATCATAATCAATCTTCCTATGACATATGCTTACTGGGAAGAAGTTGTTCTCAGTCATCTGATATCAGTATGCTGATGACCCCTTTGGGGGTGTTGTCTTTCCGGTGAAAGTTGTGATTGGTTCCCTATCAAGGGGTGCTTGCCTCTAGCTTGACAGTTCGTCAGTCTGCATGGGTAGTCTGCATCTTCAGTGTGCTTTGATTATTATTATTTGGTGCTTCTGAGTCTCCGGCCCCTCCTCTGACCGTTTGAAAATGCAGTAACCTTCACACTTACCTCTCCTAAAACATTCATTCTCTTGTTCACACAAACAATACATTTACAGAATTGCAGCATGGAACACGGGGGTACTTCTAGTCAAAGTTACAAATTCTTTTAACATTAAACTGCTTTCTATCTACTACAAGGCCTTATCTAACACTAACATCACTAGGTATTACAATATTCTATTTCTGTACTTCAATATGCTAACATCAAAAAGAGCTGGAGCTAAGTTAACAAAGCTGCCTGGCTCTATGAGGCCTACATCTTGTACAGTAATTCCTCATTTAAGACTATAGATGCATTTCTGAAAATGTTCGTGCTTCGCAAAAACGTGCTATGCGGGTCAATTTTCTCATTAAAAATAATGGAAAAGGTGGGGGTTGCGTTTCAGGTGGTGTTGGCAAAGTCAATTTTTTGTTGGTACTGGGTTGTCAACCTCAACGTTAGATATTTAGCAACACAAGTCACCACGGGTTTATTAAAACACAAAGATAAACACGTGAGTGAGCAGAGGAGCTCTGTGACTGTGTATTCATCCACTCATGCGTATTACCACTGTTTTCACCAACATATACTGCCGCATGAAGTCGTCTGCCATTTGATTATTTTCGTGTTATTTCAGGGACAGTCATGTTGTTTGAAAAATGTTCCCTAAAAAAAAATTGTGCTATTGTGAAAATATGTTAAGCAGGCATGTGGTAAATGAGTAATTACTGTATTTAAGTTTAATCCAAACTTTTACCATAACATACATTTATTATAACTGACTTCTTAGTTACAAAATTCCATTCTAGTGCTACAGGGGTGCTGGTGGAACCGTAGCAGCGCTTTGATTGGATGCAGCAGGAGCGTCCAGCTCTCGCAGTCAATGTCTTGTGCCGCACCTCTCTTCACCTGCCCTCGCTTTACATGCATGTCACCTTTAGTAATGCCAGTACGAAAAAAATGACACTGACGGAAACCAGCGGAATCTGGCAACCCCCGTGGATGGGCAACGATAAAATGCCTTGCACTTAGAACCCTGATGGGCCACAGGTTGCCCACCACTGTTGAAACACTTTTTTCATGCAGAAGGCATTTAGGAAGTCCCCTAAGGCTGCCACAAGTCAGCCAGTAGGGGATGTTACAGGGACATGGTGTCCCACACTCTTAACAGGTAGAAGATCTAAAACAAACAAAAGGAAGTACTACTTCACACAATGCACAGTCAACCTGTGGAACTCCTTGCTAGAGGATGTTGTGAAGGCCAGGACTTTCACAGGGTTCAAAAAGAGCTAGATAAATTCATATAGACTGGGCCCATTAATGGCTATTAGCTAGGGTGGGTAGGAATGCTATCCAGTAGCCTCTGTTTGTCAATCTTGGAAGGGGCAACAGGAGGGATCATTTGATGATTAGCTGTTCTGTTCATTCACTCTGGGGTATCTGGCATTGGCTGCTGTCCGAAGACAGGACACTGGGCTAGATGGACCTTTGGTCTGACCCCGTATGGGCATTCTTATGTTGTTACTCTTCTTCCTGGTAGTTGAATTTCATAAACAGAGACCTTCCTGCTTTCCAGTAAAATATGGCAATGAGAGTATTAATTGTCCATTCATCTCAGCAAGTCCTTTATTTATAGCATGACTGTAGGTATCGAGAGAGGCTCATCTGGAAGCATCTCAGCAAGTCCTTTATTTATAGCATGACTGTAGGTATTGAGAGGGGCTCATCTGGAAGCATTGAGGTGGTAGCGGATTAATAAGCTTCCACCAAGATGGAGAGGTCATGTAAGCCATTTTATATTAAGTTGACTACTTTGTTATATTGGACTTATAGTACTTAAGTGAAAATACACACCTTCTTGCAAGGAAGATTTTAATAGTTTGATCGCTTTTGCGCGATGATGGTGGTTTTCCCTGCCATGGGTGAAACCTGGTCTTGTTTCTCTGCCCTGGAAACTTTGCTTTATTGAGCCAATGGAAGCTGCGAGGCTACGGAGCCTTTGTGTAAACAAAGTGGTGGAGGCTCACTAGCAGCTTTCCTGAAGCAGGTCATGACCCGCTTTGAGAAACACTGGTCATGAGTATAGACTCCTCCTCACGGGTGAAGGAAGAATTCCCTTCTCTGGCAACAGTCACTCCTGATTTAATTTAAGACCAGCTTCTCCCTCCCCTCCATTCTCTAAGAAACACAGCATTGCTCCAGAGTCCTGTGAGCATGTTTTGTCTGGGGCGTGACCACTCGAACACCATGTGTTGAAAATAGCGAAGAGTTTTAACCTGCTAGGATTCAGTATTTGTAAAACAATTGAGACAGGTCTGTTTCTCCTAGGAATGTCCAACGCGCCTTCTACCACCTAATTTGGCCTGTGTTCTTCTAACACAGCAGAGAAAGCTGTAACTTAGCAGTCAGGTCATGCTTTGCTCAGAGCTGGCATGGTCAAAGTGTGGAGTTATTTTTCCAGTTCATTTAGTAATGGCACTCTCTCTAGAACCCTGAATATCAGGTTTCAGTTATAAGCAGCTTTCTTCATTTTAGTCATAAATGTAAGATGATGTGGTGTTGAAACACTGATACCATTTAAAACTGTATGAGAGTAATATTAAAAATTCCACACAAGTCCCTTGCATTCTCCTTCACCTAATCCAGGATTTTTCTGCAACCCCGGGAACAGTTATGATTGACAGAATCGACTTTCTGTGTGCACATGTACCTTCTTGAACAAATTAAATGCATATATCTAAATCAGCATTTGAGTTTAGAGGCCGACACTGAAGGCAAAGAACTAAAATCTCAGCCCGAGCACTTTATTTTTAAGTTGAAGTAAAAGAAATAATATGTTTGCTTGAATCAGTCAAGAACTTTTCATAGGCTTCAGTTCCTGGCCTTGTTTGTGCAGTGAAATGAAGGCCAATGTTACATACGGCAATGTTTTTAAAAATTGAAACTTACGGCCCAGAACAACTTGTGTGTGCATGAAGCACTGTCTGTATTATGTTGAGGTTTTTGGCACGTTTGTATTTTGGATGAGTGCCAGTTTCATAGCATTTATGGTGTGCCAAACTATACAGCATTTTTATGGGTTAAGTGTCTCATTTTGCTGTGTGTTGGAAGAGGTCTTCAAAGACAGCGTATTACATAGGGGAAAATACCCACTTCTTTCTTTTTAAATATAGAACTCAAGGTGATTTTCTCCACCTTGCAGCACAAGGTGAGAGTTTACTTGACTACTGAGGATCTGATCTTGAGAGAAGCTGGTGAAACAGGCCTAACTCTAGGGGTTTTGTTCCTACACAAACAATCGAATGTGTCGCTGCCAGCCACAGTCCCCCATAGAGTTTCCCGGGCTGGGATGATATTATCTTCTAAATCTTTGGGGTGGACCTGGCCCTGTATTCCAATAATGAAACAAGGAATTCTAACATTCATCTCTATTTGTCTTTCCTCATATTGTTAGGTAATAATTAGACTCCAATATAGGTTGAACCTCTCTACTCTTGCACTCTCTGGTCCAGCACCACCTGTGGTCCAGCATGATTTTAAGTTAGTCGGATGTCCACTTGTCATGGGGTGTGGCCAAGTTTCCTGCAGTCCCATAAAGTTTGTTTACAGGAACCAGTCCTGACTCTACGTTCTGTGCTGTTATTTAGCTCTAACTTACTTCTAAATGTCTTCTAAGAGCCCGGTAAGCAGTGGAAGTGTTGGTAATGCTGCTAGACAATGTTGACCTCTCATGGTGCAGCAAATTCTCTGGTTCAGCACCAGTTAGGTTGCGAGGGTGCTTGACCACAGAGATTCAATCTATATATGAGATCTCCTGCCATCATCTTGACAGAATTCATTTGAGCATGTTGGTAAATTGGTATCTTAAGGCTTGGGAAAAGTGCGCGCGCGCGCTCTCTCTCTCTCTCTCTCTCTCTCTCTCTCTCTCTCTGTGTCTCTCTCTCTCTCTCTCTCTCTGTGTCTCTCTCTCTCTCTCTCTCTCTGTGTCTCTCTCTCTGTCAGCCTTTCTGTCTCTATCTTCTCAGCAGAATTTTATGACTGAAAAGCTCATGGATCAAATGCACTATTCTGGAGCCAGTGTTCTGTCTAGTGTTCTGTGGTTTGACTTGCATGTGTTAGGGAAACATTAAAGAGCTGGGTTGCATGAATTTGGGATCCCTATTAGATGGGTTCACCATAAAGGCAACTGCAAGTCTGTGGTCTGAGCTGGCAACCTTAGAATTTTCCCTCTTAAATAAACGAGTGGAGGTTTATTAAAGTTCGTAGTAATTAACTTGCTTTGACTTTCAGAGAGGCTGGTGTGAGGGGTTGTGTGTGTAGGGGAATGGGGGCCATGCCTTTGTTTAGGATGCATGGGCCTGTGCTTATTATGGCTTGAATCGGAATGTTGCGTGCATGACACGCGAGAGATTTAGGCTTAGACATTATAGTCTTCTCTCACTTGAAAAGAATAGATCAGTCTGAGACAGGAGTAATCTGTGCATTCATATGGTCTGTCGTGTGCAGGGTACACCCACTAACGAGTCAAAAGTAAAACCAGAGCTCAGGGCTTTTTAGATCACCAAGAGGCAGAGATTTTTTTTTTAACTTCTGATGTGCTTGATGCAACCAAAACCACATCAGGGCTGTTTGTCTTCTGTATTTAGACTGTAAACTGTGTGGCAGAATCTCTTACTTTGTTTTTTGCATGGTGCCCATGACAGCAGGGGCCCCAGTCTCCTCCTTTGCCCCTGTATTTACAATACAAAGCATACATAGTATAGTCAGCTTTGTCACTGAAGTTTGAACCAAAGTTGTTAGTGATCCAGTCGAAAGGGAGCTACTCTTCACTGTTTCCATGTGTGTTCTTCCTGTCTGTATGCGGCTGCTGACTTTGAGATGATGTACAGACACGTACCCTGGGATAATGTTCCATTTTATTGACTCTCCTTATTTTCTAAGCCTCACATGAGCAAGCAAGTAGCTGATAGGGAGTACAGAATTAACAATGAAAAGTTGTTTGTTAGCTGTCTACCAGGACGTGCTTATCAAAAATGAGGAGGAGCTCTCCAGCTTGATTTTTTTTCAGATGCAAACCAGCCATGCGCAACAAAGAATGGGCTTAAATTGACTTGAAACTCTTAGACTCTCTTGATGCCGGAGTAGCAGATGGCCTGTTGTCATTGCAGACAAAAATTATGTTAATTAATATATTACAAAACTGACTACGGTTGAACCTTTTTTTTTTTTTTTATGAGCATGTGATTATCAGCTTTTCTGGAAGATGAAATTTGGGAGTATTTTGCACTGATTTATTTCTGACAATAGAGAGTGACTTTAAAATAGCTATCTGGAGATTTAATATGTCGTTTGTCTTTGTGCTGTCGTAATTAAAAATCGTTATAAAGGTAATTCATCTAGTTGGCAGGGTCACAGTTAAAGAACCTTGCATAAATTAATGTGAAGAGTTGGTGAATATATTGCCCAACTTTGCAATTTTGTATTTAAGAGGGTGCTTACATTAAAGGACCAGAGACCCTGTAGGATTGATGAACCCCAAGCAGTAAGGCACACCAAAATGACTTCTCCTTTAAGTATGAATATATTAATGATTCGTAACTGTGCTAAATAGCTGGTGATTCTGGATTCTACTTCTTCAGCAGTATGCCTTTTGGAGTATCCTGGGGAGCCGTGTCCCCTCGCTCTAAGTGGCTGGCTGAAGGGGCCATGTGTGCATTTGTGTGCTGCACTCTGGGGGAAGTGTCTTTGCATGCTGCCCCAAGCACGATCTTGGTGCTCCTATTGGCAGTAAACCGACCAATGACAGCTGCCTGGGCCATGCTTGCAGTGCAGGCAGTACACAGAGCCTCGCCCCCATGCGGTTTGGGTCCCTTGAAGCAGACCACTTTGAGCGCCATGTGGGAGCTTGCCTGAATTTCCCACTGACCATCCACGGCTCCCAGCCAGAAGCCCACTGCCTCACAGCCAGAGCCTACACCTGGCACCTCACACCCCTCTCGCATCCCAGTTCCCTGTCCCAGCTCACACACCAAACCCTCTGCACTCCTCTCCCAAGTCACAACTCCCTCCTAGACCTTGCACCCCCTCCTGCACTCCTCCTCCAGGTCAGAATCTTCTCCTGCACCCAACCCCCTTTCCAAACACCAGTCCCCATCCTGCATCAAAATCCCATTCTTCAGCCAAACTCCTTCCCAGACCACATCTCCTCCTGCACCACAATCCCTACCCTGTGCTCTCTTCTGCACCCAACCTCCATCCCAGACCTTGCACTCCTCCGTTAATATCACGAAAGAGTGTGGCCCTTAGCCGCTTACCAAATTCTTGGAGTGCCCCCATCAAGAATTATTGCTCACCTCTGGCCTAGATAGTTGTAATGTCCTAGTCCAATGGTCTCCAACCTTTTTAAGCACAAGATCACTTTTTTCACTTAAGTGCAATCCAAGATCTACCTCAAACCCAAATACCCTTGTCCCGCCTCCTTTGTGCCCCTTCTCTGAGGCCCCGCCCCTGCTCAATCCTTCCTCCCTCCCTCACCCTCCAGCCGTAGGGGGAGGAGTAGCTGAAGTGCTGGGCCTGATAACCTCTTGACCAAACCATTTAGGATCACTGCTCATGGGCACCAAGATCTATCAGTAGATCCCAATCTACTGGTTGGTGACCACTGTCCTAGTCAATGGCTGTAGAGCCCAAGATATGTTATGGTATTTCTGAAGTTAAGGCAATTTATCTGGATTGTGAATATACAGTAGACTTCCGATAATCCGGAACCTATGGGACCTAGGTGGTGCCGGATTATCAGATATGCCGGACTATCAGGAGGTACTATAAGCTGGTTATATATATACTGTATACATTATATACTGTATATAAAGTGTTCTTAACCCTTTTTATTGTACATACTCTATACTGTATACTGTAATGTTTTAGTTTTTTTAAACCTTTTTTACCCTTTTTGCTCAGTTCAGCTGCTGCCGCTGTTACCTTGTGACTCATTTTTTGCTGAAGCTCACTCACTAGGCTCTTGCCATTTTGATGCTGGACTATCAGGAGTGCCGGACTATTGGAGTTTTACTGTATATGATTGAATGCTATTTCCCACTGAGGTTTGGGGCCCTGTTGTGCTGGATGCAGTAGTTGTGAAAGTGCAAGGCAGGAGTTAGTTCTCATACCTCCCGCTAACATGCTGCGGTCACTGAATCCCCATCTGAATGGGAAGGAGAGCATGTTCCCCATCCGATGAGGAAGGCTGAGAGTAAGTTGACCACGCTGTAAAAGGGGCTGCAGTATGGGGACCGGCTCCCAGAGGATGGGAGTTGTCACCTCAATACCTTCCATCATATTTAGAAACTTTTGTTTGTCCAATCTCAGCAAAAAGGCCAGAGATTGACTGATTATATACAGAGACAGCAGTGTCCACCAAGAGTTTCTCACTTGCTGGCAATATGACTCTGGGATTGGTGCTTTTCCACCTCAGTCGGATTTTGAGGATAAAAGCCACAAGTTTTTGGTTATGCAGTGCTGAGGTACAAGGGATGTAAAGGTTTAACCTTAATGGGTGAGGTTACCGGTTAAGGTTAACCAATGGCGAGGGGCTGCTCTTGTCGAACTGGAGCAGCCCCGGTCTGCAGCTGAGATGGGGAGCACCCCAGCCCAGTGGCAGGTAGGGGGTTCCTCCACCTCCCCCCCCTTAAGTGGTTAACCGGTTAAGCAACATGTTCAGCCAGTTAAACCGAATTTTAGATCCCTCCCAGGTACTTGAGCAATGAGGGCCATATAACTAGGTGCCTTCACGGACAGAGGGGTAATAGCTTCTAGGTGTAGGGAGACTTAATTGGTGAGTGTTTGCAAAGTGCTTTCAGACCCTGGGTGGAATGTGCTATTCACGTCTTCTTTTTTAAATTTACATTTATCTTGTGGATTGAAAGCAAACTAGGAATTCTATAAAACACGGTGCTTACCTTAGAAAATTCTAAAGGGAGCAGTGGATTGGTGCTGAAGGTCCTAGCATTTTCAAGGAAACTGATTTATTTCGAGTAAATTGTGAGGGACCCTGAAAGCCTGTGAGTTCTTTTTATTTGGGCTACAGCTGTTGCTATTTTTCTTCATCCTCTTGCTATTAGTTTACTCTCCACTGTTTCCCAATTTAGCTCCTGCAATTGGTGCAAATTGGATCATGCATCTGCCTTATACTTTGGAAAATAAAACCAATCCAAGTGCTTTCTGCCTGTTACAAGTCTATTCTTCAGAAAAACGGTTGATTTAGGCAACAGCGGGTACTAGTGATACTGTGGGATTATTTCAAGGACTGGATAGGTTTACAGTGTTTCCTATTCTTTCCCCCATCCTTTCAAACTCACTGAATTGGAAATTCAGTGGTTTCTTACTCTGATAAAAAGTGCTGCAGTTAAGTTCACGATGAAGCTTCGCTTATAAACCTTTGATCTCACTTGCTCATGACTTTCTGGCGGGAAAATGCTCTCCTGTTGTGGGCTGAGAATGTCCTTGCTTGGGCTTAGTGTAGAGATGAATTATTTCTGAGAGAAAGTTTGAACACAGTTTGTTCACCCTGGGGTTGATGGATGTTGTCAGTCGTACTACTAAAGCTGTGGAGGTGAGGTTTGGTGTTGACTTCTCTGTCGTTAGGTCTACGTCTACACTGTAGCCTTCTTCTGGAAAAGCTTATGCAAATGAAGCACAGAGTGGAATATCGCTGTGCTTCATTTGCATAATTAATTAGCAGCCGATTTTGCGCAAAAAGGAGCTTTGTAAACTGCCCCTTTTTGTGCAAAACCCCCTCTTGTACAAGAGCCATTCTTCCTGAAAAAATGAGGAAGAACGGCTCTTACACAAGAGGGGGTTTTGCACGAAAAGGAGCCATCTACACAGTTCTTTTGTGCAAAAATGGCTGCTAATAATGTATGCAAATGAAGTAGGGCGATATTCCACCACACGCTTCATTTGTATGAGCTTTTCCGGAAGAAGGCGACGTAGTCTAGGCGGCGGTGCACAAGAGTTTGGGTTCATAACATTTTGTATGAAGTGGGTTAAGTTACTGTGTGACATGATTAGGGTTGCCAGATGGTTGAAACAAAAATATCGACTCCTTCTCCCCCCCCCCCCCCCCAAAAAAAAAAACCCACCTGGAAAAAATTCTCTCAGGTGTCCAGTATTCTCTGAATTTTTTACTGGACAGGAGGAGAAAATACTGGACTGTCCGGGTGAATACCGGACACCTGGCAACCCTAGACGTGATAGTTGTAGATGGTGATGTGATTTAACTTAACTGGGAAGAGAACTAGAAGCCAAAAATCAGTTGTGTCATACAATCATATTTGTATTGGAGTATTTTCATTGGAAGTTGAGGGCGAAACAGCATGGAGTGAGCCAGAAGATGGTTGGGCTATCTGAGTCTCACTCTGCTTGTGTATAGAGGAGTGCTGAGAGCCATTAAACCAAACTGTAAACTCTGCATATGATGGAAACCATTTCAAGCTAGAGGGTGCAACAGCCCCCCCTAGTCCCAACACTGATGTTTGCAGCTGAGAAGAGCTGGAGGATTCTGGAAGACGAGATCTCAACTGAAGGGGGTTAAGGACACATTCAATGAAACTGGAGCGAGCTTGCGGAAATCTCTGTACTTTTGAAAGGGTTGCAGTTATATTTATTTGCAATGCTTGGTTTTGAAAAAGATGCTGGGGTTGTATTTTGTCTCCTCTCCTGCTCTCCCCCTTCCTTTAAAAAAATTTGACTTTGAATAAGGAGGTGAAGTGGGTCAGGAGAGGAAGAAGCAGGGGTTGGGAGAGTGAAATGTTTCATTTGGGGTTTTGTAGAAAACAGGCATTATTCTAATGGTGGCTTTTTCTAAACAAAACTTATTATTTTTACTAGCTGTATTTAGAACATAAGAGTTGGGAGCTGTTACCTTCTTGACTCGTGGGATCAGCTGAAAGCAGAGTTAAAATTCTCAGAGTATTTCCCAGAGTTCCCCTTCTCAGGAGAGGGGGGGGTCTCCTACCTAGATATCTCTCATGCAGCACTGTGGCCATGTGATTGCCATGATGGGCTGCCTCTTCTCACCAAGTGGTTGGAGCTCCTGGTACCAATGAAGGGTAATGCGCTCTTGACGACGATCAATATAGTCCCATGAACCTGTTGAGGTGGATGTACATTTTGGAAGAAGGTGGTGTATGCTTTGACTTGATCTGTGTGAAGTAACTGAGAGAAAAGGAGGCCAAGAAATGTACAGAGATCAGTGAGCCCATACTCCAGGATAGAGCCACTAAGGTTACAAGATGGTTTCAAAAACATACCGGACACATGTGATCTCAGAACGGGAGGGGAAGGGGGACCGGCTGGGAGGGGTTCTGGAGGAGCGGGGCTGACCGGGAGAGATCGGAGGTGGGGGGGGACCGGCGGGAAGCAGGGCTGGTCAGGAGGAGGTTGGGGGGAGCGGAGCTGGATGGGGGGAACCGGCTGACGTGGAGGAGGTTGGGGACAGCGGGGCTCGCTGGGGGGGAACCGGCTGGCGGGAAGCAGGGCTGGCCGGGAGGGAGTCCAGAGGAGCGGGGCTAGCCAGGGGAGATAGGGGGAAGGAACTGGCCGGCAGGGAGCAGGGCTAGCCAGGAGGAGATCAGGGGAAACGGGGCTGGTCGGGGGAGGTCGGGGAAGGAACTGGTGGGCAGGGGCGGGGCTGACTCGGGCGCACGCAGATACAAAACACCTTTTAGAATGCTTCAAACCAAATTTCAAATGCAAACATCCCCATCCCACGCACGGTCCCGGCAGGGCGCACAGGTGACCCCATTAGGAACCTGAGGGGGCATTCTAGCATTTTGCTACAATCCCAGTCAAGTTGGATTAATATTTCCTAGTGCTGCCCTCCATTTTTATTGCTGTTTAAGATGGGAATCCAAAAAGCATGTCAGCCAATGCTTAATCACATTCTGTTGAAGTCCTTAGGACGATTCCTGTCCTTAAAATCAGGTGCGTGTTTGTGCTTTCCTGAATCGCGGATTGAGCATGTACGCACAATAGAAGCCACCTGTTGGCTCGTGATGGTGTGAAATGTCTCCTGGAAGCGTTTGGGCCTGCTACGAAGGGCTGTCGCGGCAGCAGGGAGTCGTGAGGGAAATCCAGAAGGGGGCGTTGAGGCGAAGGAGCAGTTTCTGGTCTACGTTTCTTCACTAACTGGTGCTTTAAACGAAATGTCTAACGTTTTTAATATAGTTGACACAGGGGCTGCATCGTTGTGTTTCTGTGGGCTGTATGCACGGCTGCTGATGGCGGGAGGAGAGGGAAGGGAAGGGAGCAGCTGTCCTGGGGCCTGGTGATTTAAAAGGTCCTGGGGCTTTTGGCCACTGCTGCCGCTACTTCTGCAGCAACTTCAAGTCACTTCTGGAGCTTCCAGCAATGTGCTCCCTCTGGCTCTGCGGCTCTGAAGGGCTGGGTGGGGGAGATAAGCCCGCAGCCCTGCCCCTTCTGCCTGAGTCCCCTGTCCCTTCCAGGGCCTGGCAAAGACTCGCCAGCCCTGACCTGTTGTGAGACCCGGCCCTTTTAGAGTTCGAGGCATGAACACAGAAGTACTGGATGGGATCTGGAGGCCTGGTCGTGAGCCATCCCTCTGGAGCTGCCAGGGAGTCAGCTAACTTCCCTGGCTCAGTTTCCCACCTGAAATGAGGATGGTACTGTGCGCTTTTTGGTCTTCAGGGCTCTAGTTGGAGTTTCTCTCCAATAACCATTTTTCACAGTGCCTTTTATCGGCGCTACTTAGAACATAAGAACGGCCAGACTGGGTCAGACCAAAGGTCCATCTATCCCAGTGTCCTGTCTGCCAACAGTGGCCAGCACCAGGTGCCCCAGAGGGAGGAAACACAACAGGGAATCCTCACGTGACCCCTCCCCTGTCACCCACCTCCAGAGAAACAGAGGCTAGGGACACCATTCCTACCCATCCTGGCTAATAGCCATTGATGGACCTAACCTTCATGAATCTATCTAGCTCTTTTTTGAACCCTATTAAAATTCTAGTCTTCACCACATCCTCTGGCAAGGAGTTCCACAGGTTGACTGCGTGCTGAGTGAAGAAATACGTCCTTTGGTTTGTTTTAAGCCTGCTGCCTGTTAATTTCATTTGGGGACCCCTAGTTCTTATATTGTGGGATTAAGTAACTTTTCCTTATTCACTTTTTCCATACCAGTCATGATTTTATAGACCTCTAGTATATCCCCTCTCTCCCCCCTGCCCCCCCAACGCTTAATCTCCTCTCTTCTAAGATGAAAAGTCCAAGTCTTTTAATCTCTCTACATATGGGACCTGTTCCAAACACCCCCCTCCTCTCCCCCCGTGTCTGTTGCCCTTTTCTGAACCTTCCTGAAGTTTATACAAAACAGTAAAGAGATTAAGGTACAAAAAGTCGAGAAGGACCTGTAACAATGTAAAGAACCGATACATTGGCAACGTGCTGCATTTGATCAGAATGACAGATTTATGTGCCTTTGCTTACAAGCGTATTCATAAGCAAGTCTGTTGTGAACTTTACTTTCTTCTTTTTCGTGGCCATTTGTGTCTGTTTTTCTTTTATTGCTTGTCCTGAATGAATGTGTCTATGCTGCACCCGTAGCTTGAAATAAGCTATGCAAAGGGCGTAGCTTATTTTGAAATTTGGCCCTGTCTACACAGCAGTTATTTTGAAATAAACCACTATTCTGAAACATCCTTTACTCCTTGTGGAATGAGGTTTGCAGGGACGTCAGAATAGCACACTCATTATATTTCAAAATAATGGGCACACTCAAAAGACGTGGAATAACTCTTTGGTATCCTGAAATAGTGCTGCAGTATAGATGTAGCTAATGTGTACTGGTGTAACTGTTGTAGGATCAAAACCTAAACTAACTTTCCCATGTTAACCTGACAAAGCTGGCAGCCTGACCTAATTAATGTTTAATTGAATTTGCAGTGGAGTATGTTCTCTAATGCACTTGATTTGTTTTAACGAGGAAAGCAGTAGTAAGATACTAAAACTATTTGCTTTGGACCTTCATAAGAACTAGGGATGTAATAATGTTGTTGTTTAACTGCTAAGCAAAAGCTTATAGGTTAATGCTATAGATTACAGGCATCCTCCCTCCACCACCCCCTTGCCAGTAAATTTTTTAACAGGCTGGCCAGCAGCCCGGCTCAGTCCTGGATTGCGATGAGTCTAGGACCTATCCCCACTGCAGATCTGCTTTTAAAATGTATTAGGAGCTGGGCGGGCAGGAAGCTGTCAGCCGACGGTCAGGGCAGTGAGTCCTTTATGACCAGCTGAAGTTCTTTTAAATTGTGCTTGGTTCTGTTACAGCAACTGAAGGAGTCAGGTTAAAGCTTAAACAGTTACTATTTTATTGTTACAGGGTAAACTTAGTTGTTAAATGCTACTGCTGTGTTACAGATAACACAGTCACTACAAAGCACAGGACAGAAATTACACTAATAAGTCACTTATAGGTACCATGAAAGCCCTTTGGTTCTCTGAGCTCTTATTAAATGCATGCAAAATAGACACCTGGCAGGTATACATCCTCACCCCTGCGTTCCAGACTTGGTGTGGCCAGCGACTTTCTCTCAATCCCTCGGGAAGAAGTAGGGCGAGGTTGGGCGTCCCACAGACCTAGGGAGACAATCAATACCTGCCAGCAGGTATAGATGATTGGAACTCGAATGGGGTGGGCTACTAAACCCCTCTTTATACCCATTGGGTCATGTAGGCTTCTTCCTGGTCTCAAGTGGCCAATTAGGAAAAATGGCTTTGAATGCCAAGTTTCCCCACGAAGGGTGCAAAGCATAATTCACACCTGGGAAAATGCAGACAATGGGTACCTCTGGTATGTGATGGGCGAAGATTCCTCTCCTGAGACAGTGCAGGCGTGTCAATTACTGATACTAGCCATCACGGCTAGTATAACTAGTATAACTGCTGTTATTTCAAATTAACTTTGTAGTGTAGACATACCCTAAGAGGGGCCTTGGCTCATGCAGTGAAACACGACAGTTTCCATTCTGCCATGGATTGTGCGCTGTCACGCCTGGTCTACACTAGCTGGAGTCGACTTACCTTAAGCCAAGGCTTGGCGGCATCCACACCGTGGGAGGCCAATGGGAGCAAATGCTCCTGTCGGCTTCACTTACTCCTTGAAAAAGGCGGAGTACCGGACATTAGTGGGACCTACCATTAGTGTTCAATTTAGGGGGTCTGTATTACACCCTCTAAATCAAACACCAGAAGATCGACCTAAAGTGTCAATCTTCCAGTAAGTATAGACGTGCCTTCAGAGTCCTCATATCATCTAAAAGTGCTCCAGTGGTAAGCAGGAAAAAGGTACTTTTACTGTTTTAAGGCCACTTCTTTTGCTTTCAGGGTATTGTGACTCACGACACTCTCTGAATTCTGGATGGTGTCCCAAAATAGCGAAGGGTGAGAGTTTAGTATGTTAACTGTTAGCTTCTTTTTCCTTTTAGAAATAAAGGTAGATTGATGTGGAATGTTTCTTTCCCCTCTCCCTCCAGCCTTCCTGATTGAAAAAGTTTTGAGGTGGGTTAGGAGAGGGAGATGCACCTATGTGAAAAGTCTGAAACGGTTTTCATTTACATTTTGTGTTCATAGACATGCATCTCAGGTAGTTGGCTGTCAGTATTGCAGAAAGACCAAGGGCAAGATACCAAGGCAGTGACAGGGAGGGGAATGAGGAGATGTCTCAGATGACAGCAGGAGGGTGAAATGTGCAGTTAGGAGCCTGTTCTCTGCTCTCTGTGTTGTCCTGTAAAAACCTTGAACTTGCTGCTTCCAGTCTTGGAAAAGAATAGCAATTTACAAGAGAGTTCATCTTTGCTGCCATATTCCCTCCTGTAACTTAGGGAGTTGAGTTAGGCAGCTTTGAGCACCCAAAAGGGTCATAAATACATACAAATTGTACGACTTACAGTGCTGCCTCTGAATCTTGCCAGACTACTGTACCCCTTTCAAGAGTCTGATTTATCTTGTGTATCCCAATTTAACTTAATAACTTGCTTACAAAATCTGACCTAAAAACACAAAAGTGTCACAGCATGCAATTACTGAAAAAACAAGTGTGTTCTCATTTTAGTGTATATTTATAAAACACTACTTGGATTCCAATTGCATTTCCATTTCAGTGCTGAGTATCAACAAGTCATTGTATGACATTTTGTACTGACTTTGCTGTAAACCTAGGCAGATATCTAGATGAGTTGATGTACCCTTGGAAGATGTCTGCGTACAGGGATACGTGTATTTCCTCATTCCACATGAGTTGTGAACCACTGACTCATGACCTACCTTTTTTTTTTTTTTTTTTTTTTTTTTTTTGGCAAAGAGTCTAGTTAGGATCCTGTTCATGTTTGCATGTCTAAATCTCATCATTAAACTTAATAGCTTCATGCTTATGAGCAAGGAGTTTCAGGATCTAGCTGTATTCTGTGGTTTCTTCTATGGTCTTCATGTTGGAATTTAGCAAGGTACCTGTCATCCTTGGGCAGGCTGCGACTTCTAGCTCTTCCTAAACATTCTTTAAGACTTCTTTACCCTTTTTATTCTCGTTGCAATGATGGGGCCAAGCTTGTATGGACTCTTGATCCAGGTTTCTGGGGCCCTGGAGGCAATGGGGGAATAACTTTTATTGCCTGTTTTTATTTTCATCTTCTATCTGGCTTCCCCACTTTTTGTCTAAGAAACTTTCCAAGAGGTGGAACATATGAGTTCCTCCAAACCCACCCTCTCCTGTTCTCCATCTGTTTGCTGGGTGGAAATGTTCAACAGTAGAATGACCAGTTCCTTCTGAGTGCTTGTACTGTCTGCTTGTACCTGACTGTTTGCAGGCTGTATGGCAAGAAGAGACATGATTGTACTCTTGTTTCGGGGGTGTGGGGAGAGCTGAGCATCTTGGTGTTGGGTTTATATCATTAGGAGCTCTGGTGTGAGTCCAGGGCTCTGTTACAGACTTCCTGCATAATCTTGGAGAGGTTGCTTCATTTCTGGCTGCCTGAGCTGTAAAAGGGGGGAAAACAGTATTTCCTTCCACCCACCTTTTGTCTGGCTTGACTGCTTTGTAAGTTGTTCTGGTGCATGTTCGTGTGCGTGTGCGAGAGAGAGCGAGAGCGTGTGTGTGTGTGATGCCTGGCACTTCCGTTCCCAGTGTGAGCTGGGGATTCTAGGTGTTCTCAGACAAAGAAGTATTGCAAGTATTGTTGGTTGGAAGTTCCATTAAATAACTGATGGTGGGAAGTTTGTCAACGATGATTTCTCCCTTGCGTGGCCCTTACTGTTCTCAGCGGTCATTGCTGTTCAGGTTTTCATGCTTTAAAAAAAAAAAAAAAATCTGAAAACATGGGAAGGTTTGGTTTGCATTTCCTTTTACTGATAGGCAGCAAGAACCTGTGCATCGATGGCATCTGCATTCAGTTTTTCCTCCCAGCTTTGCATAGATAGGTGTTTACCCCAAGAAAGAAACATGCTCTTGTTCTTGTTGAGTTACTTGCCACTTCTAGTAAGTGAATTGCATTCAGATTAGCTTTATTAAGCCATTTTTTTTGAGGAGGACAGAAAAGATGCTATTGGAACAAATAAGTAGCCAAATTACAGTGTGATGATGAAGCATCATTAGGAAGTAAGTAGATGCTTGAAGGAGTTTGAATATTGGCTTTCCCTTACAAGTGGCCAGATACATAAAGAGAGAGAGATCCAAAGAGACTCCGCTGCTTGACAAGTCTACTTTTCGAGTTTCTGCTGGTACCTTCACAGCATCTCCATTCAATAATGGAAAGGCATCAGAAATTTGGGGCATGATGCTAATCACACAACAGTTGAAACTAGCATAGCTCCCTTCAGCCGGTTCTCTTCCATTCCAACTTCAGAGGGCCTTATTGCAGGTTTCTAGGAGCATTTGTAGCAAACTTCTTCCAATCTATTTTTTCCACCTTTAGACTTTGTGAAGGTGCTTTGGAATGAATGTGAATACCTGGATATCGCATGTTGATATTCCAGGTATTCAGAACCCTGGAACAGGGTAGAACAGGGCTAATCAATTTTGGAAGCCCAGGGGGCCCCAATGACACTCTCAGCACATGCCAAGGGCTGCAACTTAAGTGTGTTTGCATATATGCAAATAGCTTCTTTCACAGTGACATGCATGAATACAAAACACTTCCCACAATGCCTAAGGTGCTCCCAGCACCACCTCCGTGAGAGCTAGAAACGCCAACACCCTGTACCTGTCTGTTCTAGCCAGCCTGTCCACTTGTGTCTTTCTGTGCTCACCCCACCTGGGGGAGACGCCTCGCCGTTGTGGAGCGTGTTCCCAGTGGAGGCCATGTTCAAATGACCCCACCCGTGGGCTGTGTGTTGGGCCCCGAGTAAACCCAAACCACGCCATGGACCGTAAACAAATGGGCCGTGGGCCATATGCAGCCCACTGGCCGTGTGTTGAGTAGTCTTGCCGAGAATACAATTGTTTTCCCCTCCTGTAACTAAGCCATCTGCTGTCTTCCACAAACGTTTTTGATCATGATCCTTCATGGAGGCTGGGGAGCTGAAGCTTTTGACACAACCTCTCTGAGGAGGAAGAGGCTTAGTGACACAAGGTCTCTCCAGCGCTACCTCACAGTTACCCACACACACCGGGTTGCTGACCTGACACCAGGCATGCCTGTATTTCTCTCCCTATGCAGTCTTACAGCAAGGACGGCTTCCCTGTGGCCCGAGCTCGCCTTCTGAGCTGCCTCTCGCTTCCTGTTTCCTCCTCTCCCCAGTTACCTTGTTAGCTCAGTGATTGTCACCCAGGTGCTCATAATCCAGTCAGAATATAATTGCCCTCATCTGGGCCTGCAACCTTCCCCAGGCTGCAGCCATGCCAACCGTCAGGGTGCTGTTGATGGTGTCACACTTAGCAGCAGGAATATCAAGTAGAAGTCTGGTGTCCGTAACAGAGCCATAAAGTTTAGGATTCTTGCTTCAGCTGGGGCCCTGAGTTGAATATTCATTTCCATACATTCCCTCGAAGAATCTTAATGGAGGGCGTGAGGGCTGCAGCACACACTGCCGTTTTTAATGTAGCATAGCAGTATGGTTCCTGGGCTTTTAAAAAGAATGGGATCGTATTTATGTCAAACAAGGGCTGTGACGCTCCACTGAGAGGGAAGAATCAAGTAATTAGACTTATGGTATTGTGGCGGCTGTCCCTCTTAGCGGAATGAGTCTGTATCGGACACACTAAACTGTGAGCCACATTGATTGTTGCTTATTGAAGTGTTTATTAAACTTTTTAAGATGGAAGAACACCAAACAATAAACTATTTAATGAGGAACACCAAGGATTTTTTGTTGAGGAAAAAAGAAAAGAAAAATAGGGTTGGGGGAAAAGTTATTGAGGAGGGGGAAAGAAGTTACCTGTCCCTTTAAGGTCACCATTTTGAACTCTTGTTCTCCACGGTACACCTCCAACTACCTTGTAGCACACCGGTGTGCCATGGAACACAGTTTAAGGAACACTGGATTATTGTGTTGCTGTACTGGCTAATCCGTCACTGCTCTACGTCTGTTTATACCTAAATACAATGTAAACCTTTTATTTTGGGTGTTCTCTGGAGGGTTTATTGGACTAATATGGAAAGGATTTTCCTCTCCGGGCCCCCACTCCCCCCAACCTCTTTACCACACTTTTCTGAGCCAGGGCAAAAGGATGTCCTTTGCAAAATGGGATTAAAAAAAGTACTTTCTTCCACCTTTCGTACAAGAAATCTTGAATCTGCCTTGGGTTGCAAATAGCCATGTTCTAAGTGGGTAGAATCTGTTCTCCCTTCCAAAACACACGGCATGCGTTCTCGGTAGGCTACAAATGAGGGACCTCAAACTGTCCCGTGATCCTCTTTCAGACTACTCCATCAGCCTTCCCCGCTCTTCTCCCACGCACAAAAGAACTACTGACACCTTCTTCTCCTTAGACTTTACTGCACAGCCATTTCCCAAGTGGTGTGATTGAATGTGCTGGTCTTGACAAAGCTGACGATGGAGTATACAGCATGAGAGAGATTTTAGCAGCCTGTGTGCCAATGGTCCTGGAAGTGAGGTTTGAATTGCGTTGTCAGAGCACAATGAGGACTGTGCTGTGGCACATTTAAGCTTGCCTGACCTGTGTGTGACCTGCAGAGTCATAGCTGACATGCTCATAAGGCAACACGTTCACACTTGGATGCCGAAGGTTAAAGCCCCATCACCTGGCTTCACACCACTGGTCCCAAAGGCTTACCAGCATTTTAATCAAAGGCACATTTATGCCTCCTCTCTATGCCTTAATTTGCAGTTTGCAGACAGCATTATGTGCAGCATAAACAAAGAGGAAAGTTTGTTCTTCAGTCCCGATTCCCTATCCAAGTTAATAGACCATTGTTAATATTTAAAACAAAGAACCCTTTATTTTTTTTCTTCCCAAATCTCATTCTGCCTCCCTGTGTAAACTAATTAATGACAAAGCTTTGAACAAGCATGCTGCAGAGGTTGCAGTTATCTTTACATATATTATTGTAATATGAAAACCTTGTCTGTAACCGTCTTAATCCCAAATCCTTATAAAATAGCATCCTGCTGCCTCACTGCAAGCTTTTTTCAGAGCTTCATTAATGCTAACCGTACCAGTGTTTATCTCTTTCAACTCTCTGTTCTGGAAACTTAGCAGAGTCTGTTAGCATTGGAGTTGTGATGCAGAGCTGTCCATGTTCGTGAGATTTTTTTTCCAGGTTTAGTTTATGCCTCAGAGATGTGCTGCAGAAGAACAGATAAACAAAATGATTACCACCAATCATGTCTCCGCATGGCACTGATTGTGAAGTAGGCTGGGTTTGTACCAGGAATTCGTGTCTGGGAGCCGGTTCTGATACTGGCTGTACCCAGACTCCTGGCATGACCTTGGACAAGTCATTTCACTTTTTTGTGCCTTACTTTCTTTTCTGTGCCTGATCACCAGGATGTTGTGAGGCTTGATCCATTGATGCTTGTAAAATAAATGTTTTGAGATCTTCAGTGCTGTAAGGAGGACAGAGTTATTACTATGGGTGGTTGGTGCTCATTGTGGAAAATGCAGTTACAGTTACAAAAGGGCATTCTGTAGAAAAGACCTTGACTGACTCCATATTTGTTCATCAGACTTGCTGTGTATAAAACACAAAAGGACAACTAGTCAGTCTCGCAATGCTGCAGATTGAGATCCAACCCAGTGTTTCCTCTTGACATTTTGAATAAATAAGGACTGCAGGATTGGACGCCTCTCGGGAGTCTAATCAAGCTTTGTCTTTTCTGTTCCTTAAATTAATGTCCAACACTAAAGATCCCTCCATTAGAATTTATCTGGCAGTTTGGCTGATAATGCATGAGGCAGCATGCAAACCATTTTGCTCCTATATTGCTGCATGGAGTGTAGCAGGAGTCAATGCCTGTTTTGAGTACAAAACCTTCTAGAGCTCCTTGCATGTAGTACAGGTATGGCCTACTGACGGGTTGTGCATAGTGGTCCAGCAGCAAAGCTGATCTTGGGTTCACTTACATAGTCTTTGTTTCACGTACATGCCCGAGAGCTGCATCTTGACACACATGCCCCTCGTTTAAGAAGGAAAGGTTGTGCCTGGCACAGATAGCTTATGTGTCTCTCATTGCATGTTAAAACATTTACCCCTAGAATCTAAGGGCATTTAGACACAGGTAACTTTTAATCATAGAATCACAGAACACTAGAACTGTAAAGGGATCTTGAGAGGTCATCGAGTCCAGTCCCCTGCCCTTATGACAGGACCAAGCACTGTCTAGACCATCTCTGATAGATGTCTGTCCAACCTGCTCTTAAATATCTCCGGCTATGGAGATTCTACAGCCTCCCTACGCAATTTATTCCAGGGTTAAACCACCCTGACAGTTAGGAAGTTTTTCCTAATGTCCTGCCTAAACCTCCCTTGCTGCCATTTAAGCTCATTACTTCTTGTCCGTCGTCAGATGCCAAGGAGAACGATTTTTCTCCCTCTTCCTTGTAACACCCTTTTAGATGCTTGAAAACCTCTATCATGTCCTCTCTGTCTTCTCTTTTCGAAACTTAAACAAGCCCAATTCTTTCAGTCTTCCCTCATAGCTCATGTTCTCTAGACCTTTAATCATTCTTGTTGCTCTTCTCTGGACCCTCTCCAATTTCTCCACATTTTTCTTGAAATGTGCTGCCCAGAACTGGACACAATACTCTAGTTGAGGCCTAATCAGCGCGAAGTAGAGGGGAAGAAGGACTTCTTGGATATGTCTAGACTGCATCCCTCTGTGGGAAGAGGGATGCAGATTAGGCAGGTCGACATTGCAAATGAAGCAGGGATTTAAATATCCCGTGCTTAATTTGCATAAAATGGTTGCCTTTTTGCCGACTCAGCACTTTGTCGGCAAAAAGCAGCAGGCTAGAGAGGGATCTGTCGAGAAAGGAAGCCTTTTTCGACAGATCCTGTAAACCTCTTTGCAGGAGGCATAAAAGCTTTCTTTCTCGACAGATTCCCCCTCTAGACTGTAGCTTTTTGCTGACAAAGCACTGAGTAGGCAAAAACGGTGGCCATTTTTATGCAAATTAGGCATGGGATATTTAAATCCCCGCTTCATTTGCAATGTCGACCTGCCTAATCTGCATCCCTCTGCCGACAGAGGGATGCAGTCTAGACATACCCTTTGTGACTTGCAAGACTCCTGTTAATGCATCCCAGACTCATGTTTGCTTTTTTTGCAAAAGTGTCACTCTGTTCACTCATATTTAGCTTGTGGTCCACTAGGACCCCTAAATCTTTTTCTGCCGTCCTCTTTCCTAGACAGTCGCTTCCCATTCTGTATGTGTGAAACGGATTGTTCTTTCCAAAGAGGAGTATTTTGCATTTGTCTTTATTAAACATCATCCTATTTACCTCAGACCATATCTCCAAGTTGTTCAGGTCATTTTGAATTATGAATTATGGCCCTGTCCTCCAAAGCACTTGCAACCCCTCCAAGCTTGGTATCATCTGTAAACTTAATAAACGTACTCTCTAAATCATTGATGATGGTAGATTAGATTATCTAATTATCAATCCCTGAGCATTAATTATTTAAATGTGTGAACAAGGAGAATGAGTGCACAGTTAAATATAATCCCAGACGTGTGACCTGTCGAATGGAAATCTGCTTTCATAAAAAGGCAGATCTAAATGAAAGTTCGGCTCAGTACAGTGATGAAATCTCTGCTGGTCACATTGTCTCTCACCCTAGAGCTGTCAGCCAGCCAAAAAAAATAACATTGTGGAAATTTACTGGCAGCCAACTCAGGCTTAGAATCATTCAGACTTCATTTCCCTCTCTCAGGAGTATAGTTGGGAGCTGTGTTCCCTGTAGCAGCCTGTCGTCTTGCAATACCAGTCGTGAGATCTGAAACTGGATTCCTGCAGTGGAGGATTTCTTTTCCCGGTTTTGGTTCCTGGGACGCAAAGCTTGGATGTCATATATCCATTAGACAGGTGGATAGATGATTCATAGGGTTTTTTGTACAGCTTTGTGTTCTACCATCAACTTAACACAGATGGTTAAGATCCCATCTTATCTGGCTATTATGCGTTATGGATACTGTATTTTTGTCATACCTTGAAGTTCATGCCTAATAGTTCAGAGCAGGGCATTGTCATAATAAGGCTTTCAAGAGTATTAACCCTTGGAAGAGATAATTAACCTGGCTCTTAATCAAGGGAGAAATATCCATAGATCTGTCAGAGGGAGGAGGAAAAGCTTTATCAGGCTGTTTTAATAAAAACACTGCGCTTTTGGCAGAAATCCTGTTGTGCACAAACTCTTCAAACAGGGGACACGTAGTTCTCGTGTATTCTTTTATTTTTTCCTCTCCAAATGACGTTAAACACCATAAGTGGCCAAGGTTAAGATGTCAGACAAAGCTTTTTATATTGTTAGTCTCTGGGCCGCTCAATTGCCCTTTGTTTTACATTCATTTTTACGGAGTCCAGGTTCTTCAGCCGTTGGGTGGCAGAAGGAAAATTTGCTCTCCGTCTGTGTTTTGTTTCTAGAAACACTTTGTTGCACTTTAATGAGGGGAAAATTATCTTTGCAAGCAGCCTTTTGCCTGCCAATAATCTTGACATGCATGTATGAAGCATTAATAAAAAAATTTTCCCAATGACCCTCCAGCGTAGCCGTAAGGATTTGAATTTTTATAGTCACAATCCTTCATTATGTATTTTTTGCTGTTTGTAGCTGGATGGTTTGTGTAAAAAAAAAAAAAAAAATTGGTTTTAAGTGAAAGCTACAAATGGAAGACTTTTTGCTTTTCTTCGGCATCACACGGTAAATACATTCAGCTAGTTTTCCTTTGGTTTTTCTTCTGATACATTTCTTCTGGAAAATATTTATCATTATGTAATAAGTTCTGGTGTCCTTCCAGCCACTAGCAGCCAGCGGACATTTTATATCAGTCATGTTTTGAAATCCAGTATAATGGAGCTATTGCAGTCCCTTTGCCTGGGCATAATTTCTGAAGCACTGTGCTTGCAGACAGGAGATATGCCCTGTATGCTCCGCCTCTTTTGCCTCCGGAAGCGCCTGGGTTGGTTACCTCCTTGTCTGATGCGCTTCCCGTTTGTCCACCTTTTGGCCTGGGTCACAGGGAACTGTGAATAGGGCTTGTACTTTTCCACGAAGTCTGTGCTGGCAGCAGGGAGTTGAAGATGGGAGGTTGCGCAAGGGGACATGACGTGTGGGAGAAGGAACAGTATCTCACGCCAGACTGTTTTGGCCCCTGGAGGCCTTTGAGTGTAACTCTGCCTGTGAAAAGAGAGCAGGTTGTTAGTGGCTCTCACTAAACCAAGGGGTTAGTCCTGCGAAACACAAAGTTGTGGACGGAGCTCAGGGAACAGTCGCTGTACGTGACAGGCAAGAGACACGAGGTGGCTGAGGTGGTATCAGACTTGCTAACAGCATGTCCGGGGCAGAACAATTGATGGGCCTCTCTCCACACACCCACCCACCCACCCCCCGGCATGGACACAGTCCTCCTGACGTTGGGGCACAGTCCTGGGCGCTTTCTTTCAGCACAGCCTGGGCTAGAACATGCCCATCTGGACCCTTGCCCTGTCCCTTCCCAGAAGCCATGCCCCATCTCGCCCTTCTGAGACCCTGCCCCCTCCCTGCTCACTCCACCTCCTCTTCCTGCCTCGCTTGCTTGCCTCCACCCACCTTCATTCACTTTCTCTAGCCTGGGGCGGGGCTTGGGGCAGGGGTGCAGACTCTGGGAGGCAGTTTGTGTGTGGGAGAGGGTGCGGGGTTGGATCTGGGCGGGAGTTGGGATGTGGGAGAGGATGTGGGATGTGAGCTCCGGGCTGGGCAGGGAGTTGCAGTGTGACACCCTTCCCTCCAAGGCTGGAGGGACATGCCGGCAATTTCCAGGAACGGTGTGGAGCACGAGTGAGCCTGCCTTAACCCCGTTATGATGGCAGCAGCCTGGAGCCCCTGGGCAATTGTCCCCGTTTACCCTCACTGCCAGCAGGCCTGGGTAGTATCTGCTACCGGACCAGGGTCTATCGGTGAGAGAGAGACTTTCACGGCTGAAGAGAACATGGAGTTTCCTTTCCGCCGGGAGAAAGGACTGGAGTGTGTGCCTGTGTCGGGAGGGAGAACCAGCTAGGCTGGTGGCACGAAGGGAGAACTAAATAAGCAGCCCTGGCTTCACAAAGGTGTGCCCTTGCTTTCCTTCCCTGCCGGCCCACTTGGGGAAGAGAGAATCACCAAGGGGGAATTTCCGGCCTTTCCAGCAGATCGTTCCCCCTCCGGGTTCCGTGGAGGAGACGTTTGACTCGCTGTTGATCTGGTTGGCCCGCGTTCTTCCTGCGTCTCTGCCTCTCTTTTGTGTGGGTCACCAAAGCTGGGATAGAAACCCCAGCCCTGAATTTATCCCAAAGGCTGGTGCTTCATTGGTAACGAAAGGGATGCTGGGCCTCCAGTCAGTAGGTGCTGGGCATTTTTTTGACTTGAACAATTGAGGTGGCCAGCTGCCGGGTGCCAGGGTTGTGGCACAAATTGAGGCGTTGGCGTGTGCAGAGCACCTGCTGGTAGCCTACCCCCCTCTTTCTGCCACCTCCTTCCCTGTGTCTCTTGTGGTCCCACCGACCAACGCCCCTGCCCTCCCAGTTGATTCCCGAAGTTCTGGGAGGGAAGGGGCAGAGCGGCAGCGAGGTGCACTTGGAGGAAGAGGTGGGTGAGGCCTGGGGGAGGGGGTGGGATGAAAGACCTGCAGGGGTGGGACGTTGGGGGAGGAGGCGCAGAGGGGAAGCTGAGCATCCCTTCCTCCCACTAGAGGGGAAGCCAGTATCAATGGCTCTAGCAAAGGCGTGTTCTGTCCTCACTTACATGGGTGCGAGGGATGCCTGGGAGCTTCCTGCCCAGTGGATGTATGGCTGCCAAACAATGTAGCATTTGCAGAGCACAAAACGTGTTGGTTTGGTTCTATAAAAACCTGGGACCTATGTAGTATATTCTTGAGCACCCCTGCTGGCCACCTTGTCTTGTAACAACTCACAGATGTGCAGATGGGCAGGTGTATTGGAACAATCTTGTTTATAAAATCCGATACACTGGTTAGCAATGTCACGGTACCAGTTGGTAGCCAGTCTTCTGAGCACCTCATCAGAATCGACTGCACCGCCACCACGTGTGCTTAATTTTTATTTTACATATGAACTCGATTGAAAGCAAAACCTCTCCCTGGCTTGGCCTCCTGTTGCTTTATGATGTGCCACATGTGCTCTCTTGGTGCACTGAGCGCTGTTGGCGTTGCCCGCCTACGAGGCACGGCTTTGGGATTCGGATTCCACTTGCAAACGCGGTCCGCTGCTAATCAGACAGCAAACCACAGAACTCTGATTTTGATTGGGCAGCCCTTCTTGGACTGCTGCAGTAGAGGAAAAATATTTGGCCTGTGTCTGCTTGTAACCAGCCCAGCCTTTTGCATTTGACTAGTGAGAAGAGATGGAGAGAGAGCTTACGCTGACACAGGAGCTGCACGTTGCCGTTTCCATGTACTTTGCTCTGCACTTTCCTGCTAAGGGTTTGGGAAGCTAACGTGACTTGCTCCTACCCAGGGGCACAATTCTCCCGAAGGGTGATCCAGAGTAGGGATGTTACATTTTGATTAATCAGCTAATCGAATAGCTGATGGAATTTCCATTGACTACTCGCTTAGTCAGTCAGGGCACTTGCTGTCCCGCTGTGCCTCTCCCTTTGAAATGTCCAGGTGCCGCTTGCAGCTCTCAAAGGGAGAGAGGCAGCGGGAACCCATGCTAACAGGGGGATGGAGGCTGCTCTTGTACATTTCAAAGGGAGAGGAGCAGCAGTCGGAACAGGCGCGAACGGGACTGCCCCTCTGCCACCTTTGCCCCCCACAGAGATGGTACTGGGGGGAACTGGCTTTTAAGCCAGCTCCCCCCAGCACTGGCTCCTGCTCCCCCCCACTTGCTGCCTCTATCAGAGAGAGGCAGCAAAGGGGGGGAAGTGACTAGTTGAGTTCCTACTCGACTACCCGATAAGCATTTGTTTATTGAATACTCGACTAGTCGCTTACTTCCCTAACCTGGAGGGGAAGTAACTTTCTTCCATCCCTGTGCCTGGCCACTTACTTTGTCCAACACCTAAGAGGACGTGACCCATGTCACTTGCATCTGCTCATTCCCTGACCACTCAATGCCCCTGTGTGCATCCAGAGAGCAGGAGCTTTTCATGTGAGACCAGGGTCCAAGATCTGGCGAGGTCAAGCAGTTGATTTTATGTAGTCCCTTCCTTGGCTAAATAAAACCCAGTAATGCTGGCTCTTGTCTGTTTGCAAAGTCTCCATTTTCCCCACTGCACTGTCTTTTACAGGAGAGGTTTTCTTGACAGTCCTCTAGCTTGCTGCATCAAAAGTGCATTCGCACGGCACTGTCTCCTGGTGGTTTTGTTCTTACGGTAGGAAACACCAGTGATTTACAGCGAGGGCTGATTCTGTGCATGCCTTTCTACTGCATGCTATTTCACGTATTGGAACCCAGCAGAACCAGGCATGCACATTCCCTGTGATTTGCTGTCAGCAAAATTAAAAAATCAACCAGCCCACTCTGTCCAATGCCTGTGCCTTCTCATCTGCAGCCTTTTAGCACTGGAGCTGCAGCGGTTGACCGCAAACATGAGGCAGTGGCTCCCTCTGGAGCCAGTAACAACCTGGCTCCTGGGAATGAGGCTCGGTTTCTCAATCTAGCTTCAGTTTCAGCTAGTTCACTCCTTTTTTACCTGTAAGGATGCCTGGTGCCCGAATGACTGTTCTATGCCCCTCTTCGCTTCCCTTTCACCTCCTGGGAGGTGAGCTGCTGGTCTTTGCATTGTAGCGAATAACCGGAAACTTGCTTGGAGTTCTGCAAACGTTTTTAACTACACGCATGTTCTAGAATCTTCTGGCATCCCAAAGCTCTTTGCATAGAGCCTGATCTTTAAATATTTGCTGACTGGAGAGCTTACTAGGGGTGTTAAAAATCGTGTAATACAGTGTGAGGGAGTGAAGGGCCTGGCATCACAGGGGTTAAACAAAGCTTTTTGGCCTATCTAGCCCCGTCCTGCTTTACCTGTAGCCAGTGCCAGGCCTGGAGGGAGGATAAAAGGAAGGAGCCTGACTCAGTTAAAGGCTGACCAGCAAGGAGACAGGAAGGCGGTTCCGTTGTCTGCAGGACAGGGACAAAGCCCATCCACTTGGCCAGCTGCAGGAGCATGTGAGCTTCGAACCCCACCCCCTGGGATAAGGGGGGGGGAACCTTCTAGAACCCCAAATAAAGGGGGAATCTGGACTCTTGGGGCCACACCCCAAACTTAAGTACTAGACTAATATAGTGGGCCAGATTGCCTAGGCCAGAATCACCAGCAGCAGGGTTCTGCACCCCTCTTCTGCCAGCTAATTCCGTGACCTAACCACTACGCCGCCCCACCGCCAGAGAGGCCCGGCCACACACAGTAACCGTTTAACTGTTCTATTGTGTCGGTTAATGTGAACCGTTGCTTTTACAAAGGGAATTTACTACAGCCCGCTGTGGGCTCTGCGGTAGGAGCCAGCAAGCTGGCTCAGTCCAGACATGCACTGGGCCTGGTAGATACCCCACTCCCAGGCTGCCCCTGCGGTGGCTCTGCATTTTAAAAGTACGTGGAGTGGGCAGGCAGGCTGGCGCAATCCCTGGTAGCGGGGTAAGCTGCCGGCATCCACCAGGACTGACCAAACCTGCCTGCCAGCTCCAAGTTGACTTTCAGTGAGGAGAGGGAGGCGTGCAGTTAACAGGCAACATTAACGGATAAGCGTCCGCGTATCGATTAACTGGTTACACTCGCACATCCTTAGTGCTTACTACTGCGATCCTATTGGACGGAATGAACTGCTATCTGCTGCTACGCAACCCCTCCCCCCCCCACCGTGCCCACCCCATCCTTGTCTGCAGAACGCGGCATCTGTTCGATTCAGCCCTCATATCACTCCGGAAGAAGGCTCAAGCTGTTAAAAAGCCAAGCGTTTTGTGTACGCAATACATCCACCAAATGAACTGACACTGCGCTGGCTCTGAAGGGGCCAATGCGTGGAATATAGTCTTTTTAAGTAAAGTAGCGAGTGCAGGAGTTGTCGTGTGCTTACATTTTTCTTTAAAAATGGAGCTTTATAGAAGAAATAAGTGATTGCGAGGCAGGGAATAAATCCGTCGTGAGAGAGATGGCAGGAGACAAATCGCTTGATCACTATCTTCAGTCCACCCTCTCTGGGGCACCTGGTGCTGGCCACTGTTGGCAGACAGGATACTGGGCTAGAAGGACTTTTGGTCTGACCCAGTACGGCCGTTCTTATGTTCTTATGTTCACTGCAAAAGCAGTGGTCTTGCTAGGATTCAAGGTAGGCACAAGCTGTACGGCTGGGTGCAGACTTCAGCTCTCTGGGCTCCCCCTCTGGCCCCAGGCACTGGGTTCACTGATGCTGAGCACTGCAGACAGCCCTGGGACGCAGCTCGATGGCCAACTGCAGGACTCCAAGCTCTGCTACCTCTCGGTTGCCACCAGGCTCCGTGGCCAGTCCCAGGCCACCGCTGGGCTCCATGATCAGCCTTCCTGGCCAGCTGTCACTGCTGGATTCCCTGCTGCCAGCCTCCCGGGGCTTGGGTGCATTCTGATCCAGCAACATCTGTGGTTCAGTTGGACCCCGGATTTTGCCGGGCTAGAGTCCCAGACCAGAGAGGTTCAACCTGTACCAATAGTGAGGGAGAAGCAGAGAGTTTGGAAGAGCTTGCTACAGTTCACCTTGACTGCATGGAATTTTATGTAACGTGTTCGCAGTTTGCAGGTATCTAAAAGGGTGTCACAAGGAGGAGGGAGAAAAAATGTTCTCCTTGGCCTCTGGGGATAGGACAAGAAGCAATGGGCTTAAATTGCAGCAAGGGAGGTTTAGGTTGTCGATTAGGAAAAAATTCCTAAGTGTCAGGGTGGTTAAACACGGGAATAAATTGCCTAAGGAGGTTATGGAATCCCCATCTCTGGAGATAGTTAAGAGCAGGTTGGAGGGATGACATAGATAATGCTTGGTCCTACCGTGAGGGCAGGGGACTGGAGTCAGTGAGCTCTCGAGGTCCCTTCCAGTTCCAGTGTTCTATGATTCTATGTATTGCTGCAAATGCAACAGGCCAAATGATTTGAATGGTGTCATTTTAAACTGTCACGTATGTTACCTGGATGGTTTGACGGGAAGATAACATTACACACACATTCTCCCTTGACTGTGTAGTAGTATTATTAGTTATTAGGCATTTCTAATGTCTAATATCCATCACTGCAGTATCCAGGCAATCAGCGGCCAATGGGATCTATGATCCCTATACCTGCAGAGGTGCAGGTAAATACAGCAGTATGGGGGACCACGAGGGGTTGTAGCTTTTCTGGGAATGACTGCAAAAAGAAGGGAGTCATCCCCAATACCCTGTGAGAGCTGTGTTGATCTGTTTTTCTTTGGAGAGCAAATTGCACAGGTGAAGGTCTCCTACAAAAAACGCACAATGCTGACAGCCATGTTACGATGCATGCAAGGGCACGGGGATTATATCTGTACTTTCCCTTCTGATGTAGGATCGAGGTTTGATTGAGCCATTACCAGCTAATTTTTGGTTCTTGTACAGGCAGTCCCCGGGTTACGTACAAGATAGGGACTGTAGGTTTGTTCTTAAGTTAAATCTGTATGTAAGTCGGAACTGGCGTCCAGATTCAGCCGCTGCTGAAACTGACCGCCAGTTCTGACTTACATACAGATTCAACTTAAGAACCCCAAGCGTCCCCAAGTCAGCTGCTGCTGAAACTGATCAGCGGCTGATTCCAGGAAGCCTGGGGCAGAGCAACTCTGCCTCGGGCTTCCTGTAGTAAGCGCTGGTCAGTTTCAGCAGCGGCTGACTTGGGGACGCCTGGGGCAGAGCAGCTGGGGTGCTGCTGGGTTGCTCCAGTAACACCGCCCCTCGCTCCTTGGCGCTACTGGACCAACCCAGCAGCACCCCAGCTGCTCTGCCCCAGGCGTCCTGATTCAGCCACTGCTGAAACTGACCAGCAGCGGCTGAATCAGGACCTGGGGCAGAGCAGCTGGGGTGCTGCCCGGTTGGTCCAGTAGTGCCCAGAGCGGCGCTGCAGGACCAATCGGCAGCACCCCAGCTGCTCTGCCCCAGGGTCCACAACAAAAGCCTGGTCTGCTGGGGGGGGGGGGGGGGGGCACACTAGCTGCGCCCCCCCCCCCCAGCAGACCAGGGACACGGGGAGCAGAGCCACAGCGGCAGCGGGGTGCCACGCCTCTGAGGCTTTGCTCTGGCAGAGTCTCAGAGGCGAGGGACCCCGCCGCGGCTGCGGCTTCAGTCCCGGTGCCTGTGGTCTGCTGGGGACGGTCTCCAGCAGACCAGGGGCACCGGGAGCAGCTTACGAACGGGGCTTTCTCGCCCCGGAGCTCGCAGGCAGCAATCCGCCACCTCGACCTCCGGGGCGAGAAAGCCCCGTTCGTAAGTGTGGATCCGACATAAGTCGGATCCGCGTAAGTCGGGGACTGCCTGTACCTCTTTACGGCCTATGTGATTTTTAGCATGAGTGGATCCATTGTATATACTGATTTAAGGAAAGGTCCCGCACAAGTGTGCGAGAGTGACTACACTGACTTACATCAATAGTCCACATGAATTGAGTGCAGTTCTTCACATGCAACGATGTTTGCAGGCTGAGTTCTAAAGTACGATTGGGTTCCTCAGTGTTTTACATAGAATGTCTTTGGGAAGGGAGGGATGAATAAAAAAGTCCTTAATTGTTTCACGATCAGCGTTCCGTTGCCAGGCATGTTGTAATGAGAGCAACCCAGGGAGCCAGGTTATCTTTGATGAGACATTTTCCCATGGTTTATTAACAACAGGCAAATTGATGGGAGGAAAAACAATGGGAACAGCCAGAGTTCAGAAATAGGATGTTTCAGTCAATATAGCTGTTACTGCCCTGAAGGTTGTGTTTGCAAAGGCAAAATTTCATTGTTTTCCCTCTAATTAAAGTAGTCCAAGAGAAGCAGACTGGAGTTATATTTTAGTCATGTACATTATTTAAATGGCTAAAATAAAATGTACTCCATATGTGTGTGCTTAGTCTGACTTGCTGTGGTCCCAAACTGCCTTTTACAGTGTGTAATTTCATGCTGTATTAGAAAGACATATACTATTTTATTAGTATTTTTTCATAAAGCTGAAAGGCAAAGCCAGTATTTATACCATGGTGTATAAAATAACGTGTGTAAAGGGAACGGACATTTTTGGCAATCTTTCGGTGCTTGTAATGCAATCCAGTATTTATTGAAGCAGGCTTATTTTTATATAAAAATTGTTTTGAGTTAGACATGAAATCCATGGGATTATAAAGAACAGTGGCTCTAAACCGTCTTCTGCAGTCTGATTGGTCTTGCATATCCTAAGTTTCACCTTACATAAATTATTTGCTTACAAAATAAGACATAACAATACAAAAGTGTCACAGTATATTCAGCAATATAAAAAAAGCATTTAATTTGTACTGGCTTTGTTAATGTTTTTTCTGTACCCTGTAAAGATATTAGGTAAATATCTAGAAGCAAGTTTATACTTATTGGAAGATTGATGCTCTGGAGGTCGATCTTCTGGTGCTGGATTTAGTGATTCTAGTATAGAGCCATAAATCAAATGCTGAGGAGAAAGGGAAGCTGGAAGTGTTTGCTCCCATTGGCCTTCTGCTGTGTGGACGTGGCCAAGGGTTGGCTTACGATAAGCCGACTCCAGTTATGCATTCTGCATAGCTGCAGTTGCTCACCTTAAGCCAACCTTCTGTTCTACCATAGAATAGATCAGGTTTAGATGAGTTGATGTACCCCCTAGAAGACATCTGCGTACCCAAAGGAGTACTTGTATCCCTGGTTGAGAATCACTGAGAGGATACTTTTAATCTACACAGTTTTTAATTGAACATGATAACTTGTGTCCACAATTTTTAAAGCAACTTCCAGAATTTTAGAATGGAGATTTAATCTTGATTATTTTTTTTTTATATACTCTTAAGCAATTCTGTATTTGGTCACAAACCAAGCAATTGAAGGTGTGATAGCTTGCCATTCTGTATACTTGTCTCCATGCTTTTAAAAGGGGGGGGAAAAAAAGCATCCTTCTGTTGTGAGGAATAGGTTTGCTTCTTAGTACTGAGTGCAGTTTGACCACTTTTAATGCACTCCGGAAAGGAGAGGGGAAAAATGAAAGTTTTGAAAGCTGTAGATGACCAGTCTTTCCATCATGAGTTGCTAGGAACTGACCCCAGAGGTCTCTAGATTTCAGAGGTAGCATTGTTAGTCTGTTTCAGCAAAAAGAAGAAGTCTGGAGACACCTTAAAGAGTAACAAGTTTATTCGGGCATAAGCTTTTGTGATCTGCAACTCACTTCATCAGTGACATGAAGTGAAATAAACTTGGCGGTAGGGGTACAGAGATGGGAGTATAATTCAATCAGGATGGATATGGATAAGAAGGCAAGAACACCTAAAGTGAAATAAATATGAAGATATACCTATCTCATAGAACTGGAAGGGTCCTTGAGAGGTCATCAAGTCCAGTCCCCTGCCCTCATGGCAGGACCAAGCACCATCCCTGACGGATTTTCCCCGGATCCCTAAATGGCCCCCTCAAGGATTGAGCTCATAACCCTGGGTTTAGCAGGCCAATACTCAAACCACTGAGCTATCCCTCCCCCAATTGAAGATGAAATCTGTGAAATATGACTTATGGTAATGAGTGAGCCATTCCCAGTCCCTCTTCATTCAGATCCATGCTGATTGTCTCACGTTTGCATATGAATGCCAGCTCAGCAGTTTCACACTGCAGCCTGTTTTTGAAGGGTTTTTTTGCTTGAGGATGGCCACTTGCAAGTCTGTAACTGAGTGTCCAGGAAGGTTAAAATTTTCTTCCACCCGTTTTTGTACGTTACTATTCTTGATGTCTGACTTGTGCCAGTTTATTCTTTTGCCTAGAGATAGTCTTGTTTGTCCAATGTTCATGGCAGAGGGGCATTGCTGGCATGTATCACGGTATGTGCAGGTGAATGAGTCTTTGAGCAGTTAGGTCCTGTGACTTTGTCACTGGGGTAGATATGCAGGCAGAGTTGGCAACAGGGTTTGTGCCAGGGATTGGTTCCTGGATTAGTGTTTCTGTTGTAGAGGGTGTGCTTGGTTGTTAGTATGAATTCAATATGTTGCCCCAATTTAGACAAACAGGACTATCTCTACACAGCGGAATGTATGGACCCAATTCAGACATCAAGAATGGTCACATACAAAAACCAGTGGGGGAGCGTTTTATTAGAGCTGTGTGTGGATTCAAAATTTGTATCCATATCTACATCCATAACCACAAAAATGAGCTGTGGATATCTGCATCCATATTCATGGGGATGCAGATACCCACAGATATAAAGAAGGTATCCACACATTTCCAGGGTTGTATGAATGAGCTCTGATGTAACACTCTATCCCTTCTATCTGTTTCCTTTGTCTTTCAGTTCATGCATCTGATGAAGTAAGCTTTTATGAGTGGCAACTTAAAGACCAACAACTTTAGTAGGGCATAAGGTGTCATTGGACTTGTTGTGAATGCTTTGATACTGCATGAAATTTTGCATGTAGCCGGATCTTGATGAAACAGTGCTTAGATAAGCAAACCGTTATCTGTGTTGTCTCTGACCTGAGTGTATATGTTTTTATATTTTATCAGTGAGGTCAGCATAAATTCCTCCACGTATATGTATGCTCTTCTCAACTCCCTCCTCCCTCCTGCTGCTTTGTCCTCATGAAGAGAGACTGTTATTATGAGCATGTTTGCAGCATTAATCTTTTATAAACTGCCCTCTTGTGGTGGACTGTAGCATCTGCAGATGAATGATGTATTCATATTACGGATCTCCTAATGTAATGTTGCTGTGGATTTCCTGTGGTCACGTAAATGAGACAGATTGTGTGTTCATAATTTGAAAAAAAAAAAGTCACATTCCTCTTTCCTAATTTTTGTCCCGTTGCCCATCAAAAATACTTTTCTGTTCTGGCTGAAACAGCACACCACTCTCTTGACATTACATGCTACACAAGAGTGTGTAAGGAGATAGGAGTTTTGCAGGGGTTAAAAGAAGTGCTCACAACTTTCAAAGTAGTGGTGTTGAAGCATATGGCTTTGCGTCATGTTGTCAATTCTACTCTGGCAATGCCAATAGCGAAATATCTTATAGTATTTGTTCTGAGTGGCAGCTGAATTAATTGGACTGCAGAGACACTCACTGAAGATGTGAAAGGGGAAAGAAAACAATTGTGTAAACACTGAAAATGTACAATACCAGCAGAGATGTGTGAGAGCAGCTACTACCTAAATGCAGCATGCCAGATTTTGGTGATGTGTTAGGAGACTGTGTTAAACTGGCATGGCACTGTGGAAACCATCAGAAATGTGTGAACATCTTTCAGAGCCTCTGTGAAAATATGACTGAACAGCAAACTGGCTGAATCATTGGAGGCTAGTATGGGTGTCAGACGAGGGTGTTTCCTATTATCCATGATCTTTTTGTAGTGAATTGCAAAATGCATATTCGTCACTGACAGATTATAAATCAAGGTTGGATGTTTGAAGAAAAGTTCTTTGTGGCTCAAAAGCTCGTCTTTCACACCAACAGGAGGAGATATTACCTCATCCACCTCCTCTTTCTGAAAGGTATTTTCCTGTCTAGCCAAGTCGCTGAGCTAGCAGCCGCAATCAGGGGATGAAATTCTAGGGCCTTTCTTTTATGTACAGAACAGGCTTTCATTCCTATACAGACTAGATGGTCGCACTGACCTTCACATCTATGATTCTCTTGCTGCAGATAGTCAGAGTGGTTTTGTTTAAAATGTTCAGGAAACGAGTATCGATTTTTTTTTTTTTTTTTTTCCTTTATGAAACTAAAGGTAGTAAGCTGGGTCTCCGAAAGGCCTTCCCGGAGCTGGCAATGGACTTTGCTGGGCCCTGGGCAATGGAAGGGGGGCTGGATGGGTGAGGCTCTGTACCCCCTCAGAAGGGGCAGTGCCTCAGGCAAAAGAGGCTGGGCCAGAGATTAGCCTCCCTCAGTCAGCCCTCAGTGCCTCTGGGGCCCTGGTCCAGTGGTGATTTAAAGGCCCTGGGATGCTTTGACCCCTCCCCATGCCCTGTTGGCGGCCCTGGTCCATACTGCTTGATCCCAAAAGGGAAAACTTTCATCCAGCCAGGAAGCTTAATATTAAAGAACGTGCTCGAAGGTAGGAAGACACTAGAGAGGGATTGGAGCTCTTAGACCAGTGGTCCCCAACCTTTTGGGGCTGCCAGGAGCCTGGGGGCGGGGCCACTCACGCACCGGGCACCTGGGGGCAGGGCCACGCACACACAGTGTGCCTGGAGCCGGCCCCTCCCATGCGCTGCACTCCCAGGGTTGGCGCCACTCCTATGCCGCACACCCGGGGTGGAGCTGCCCATACGCCACGCGCCTGGGGCTGGCACAGCCCATGCGTCGTGTACCCGGGGACAGGGCTGCCCATGTGCCGCGCACCTGGGGGCGGGGCTGGCCCCAATCAGTCGGCGGGTGCACAGAAATGGCCACTGCGTTGGAGACCACTGTCTAGACAGTACTGGAATACAGAGAAGTAATAAATCCACGGAGGTATTATATAATTGTTGGCATTGAGGGCCCCAATCCAGCATAGTACATACACATGTGCTTGAGTCTGGCTCCACGTAAGCATGGGCCTAATTGTACATCCCCTATTGACTGGGGATGGGATAACAAAGATGCTTAAAATGAAACCTGTGCTGTGAAGTGCTTCAGTAAATGGGTCCTAACAACCAAATGTAAGTTTATAGCTTCTGAAATCAATGTGATTCCTTTAAAATCCATTCTCCAGAATGGGGCAATAAACATTTAGGTTTCATGTTCACCAGGCTGAGTGTGTATCTGCTCAGCAACCACCGAGGTGTGGAACTGTCGTGCAAATCCAAGATGGGGGGTGAGAGTGGGGAGGGGACTTGACTATTTCAACTTAAGAAAATAAACGCAAACCTTCTCTGACCTTTATGCCTGGGTTTAAGTTTAAACCTTTCCAGAAGCTAATTGGGACCTTTTAAAACCCACTTGAAATAGTGAAGTGAATCAGTTTGTTGATATAGAGATGGAGAACAAGACTGATTGTATTAATAGTAGCAACATCACTGGCTCCTGCTAGAAGAGGTCATATCTGCAGTAATGTGTGCTGAAGCATAAATTTAATAGTTGAGATGCACGAGAGGCTCAGAAACTTAGTAATCTTGTGGAATTTAAAATCTTTTACACGGCTTACTGCAATCCATTTAAAAGTCAGTGTCTAGAAACCAAGCGACTGAATATGTTCTTCGGCCTTAAGAGCATCTTTGAGTAATTTTTCATGACATGATTAGTTGAGGAAGGAGATAAAAGGTAGAAAGTTTTTCATGCTTTATCTTATGCACAATGTTCCCTCTAATTTTTTTCTTCTATGTGCGGAATAAAATGTATGCACACCAAGGCATGTGTAGATGTGCACCACCAGCAAAAACACATGCTGCCAGCTGTGGGCACTCTGCTAATCAGCTAGGTGGTATTAGAATCTCTCCTGATGGGCTGCGCAAGCACGCAGCTGACAAGGAACAATGCTCATGAACTGTACCGGCAAGGCATAACTCAGCCCCCAGATTCCCTGTTCGGTAGATGTAGTTTTAAATGTGGGTAATGCAAATGGTTTAGCTCTGGATTGTAAAAACATCTCACCAAGTGAGTAGGGGATTAGATCTATTTTGAGACTCTGGTTGGTTAGCCTTGGAGGAAGGGTTTTGCCAAGATTGTAGCAATGAGAAATAGCACCTCACCTTCTAGAGTTGAGATTAACTTCATCTGCATGCTCTGAACAAAATAAAATTTACAACAGAGTGAATGATCACAGTAGCCAATGAAATAAGGCCCGGATGCAGTGTGTCCCTGCTTATAGAAACACTTGAGTGCAGTGGGGCTGGAGCACAGAAAATCTACTAGGCTGGACCCCCCAGGCTCTGGTGCATGAGGGGAATGTGGGGAGCGTCTTTCTCCTCCTCAGAGGCGACAGTGAGGGTTTTTTCCCTAGGGATGTGAGTGACTAGTCAACTACATGATAAGCATTTGTTATCAGGTAGTCGAGTAGGAACTTGATTAGATGCTTCCCCTACACTTGCTGCCTCTATCAGAGCATGAGCTGGTGCCTGGGGGGGGGGGACGGGGGGAGAGAGGGCGGCTTAAAAGCCAGCCCCCCCCCAGCACCATCTCCGCGGGGGGCAGGGGATAGCGGGGAAATGGCGCGAGTGAGGATTGAAACAGTCCCACTGCTGCACCTCTCCCTTTGGAATGTACAAGAGCCACCTGTGGCTCTTGTACATTTCAAAGGGAGAGAGGCAGAGGGGAACCTGTGTCAGCAGGGACTGCTTTGCTCCCCATTCCAGCTGCCTCTCTCCCTTTGAAATATACAATAGCCATGGGCAGCTCTTGTACATTTCAAAGGGAGAGGTGCAGTGGGATAGCGAGAACCACCACCCCCATCGACTAATTGAGTAGTCGATGGAAATTCTATCGACTATTCAATTAGCTGGTTAATCGAAATTTAACACCCCTCATTTTTTCCACTTCTCACTTGTGTGGTCCCCCCCCCCCCTTTTTTTTGTGGGTCAGTGCTCCTCTGACTCCAGAAAAGGTTCCCCGCCCCTGCTTGTGTTCTTAACTTCAGCATAAGCTCAAAGGTCCCATTTTGAACCATTTGCTTGAATAGGAAAGGCTTTGAACACATGGTACAAGCTTTGATTTGGAATAGCATGAGCTTAAATCCTGGCCTTTAGAATGTGTTCAGATTTCGGTATATTCTTAAGGCTTTCCTCAGCTGGAGACCAAAGTGTGGTGTGTTTGTGGTGTTATGAAAAATGCTGACTTTTTAAATTTGATGGTGATTTTAGGGTACCCTGACAATGTTCTGATTTTGTATTGGCTGGGTCTTCTGGGAAAAAAACAAGGGAAATGTATAAGAATATAAAAAGAGCACCTAGAGCTTTTTCTGGGACTTGCAAGATGCATGCAGAATGATACCCACAACTGAGCAATGTGTAAGCAACAGCACTTGAAATGGAAAAGGCGGATTTGTCCAATGAGATGGAATGACTGCTTGTTAACTAATCATGCAAGTTTCTTTCATTTGCTTCTGGCTTAAAGCAGCATTGAAACATGTTTTATATTAAATCTGTGGTTACACTGGCGGGCACCAGCTTTCACTGGTATCATAATTTTTGTTCCCATTCTGATGGGCAAAACCTGTCTTCAATTATTTTAGTGGTATGTGGGCCCAAAGCTTTTGCATCCCTGCCAACAAAATTAAACATTTTTTGCAAAGTAATAAAATTGCCACAAAGGTGGAGATTTATATAATTTATTTGAAATCAGCACTTTATATAAGTACGTTTTAAAATACACCATTGTTGGGAGCAAAATTGGATTTTTGTTTTCAGATCCTGCTGTGAAATATTTATCAGTGTTGAACTAAAACGATATTAGCTGATGAATAAAATAGTTGTAGGCTATTCTGCATCTCTCTCTGATGCATGTTTTCTATTAGTAGGAGGCTAGCATGATATTAATTTATGTATATATCATGTGGGATTGAGATTTTTATTTCCTGTTAAGTTTGAGCTCACAAACCAAATGGCACACCAGTAATATTTTGATTTCCCCTCTACCGTGTCTCATCGAGTTTCAGAGCTCTCGTTTCATCTGTAATGTCTTCCTTGGGGTTTTGCTCTTGCATTCATAGTTCTAACCGTCTGTCTCCAGTTGTACCAGCCAAGTGGTTTATTGGAGAATTCAGGTCCTGCAAAACGCTGCACTTAGTCGAACATTTTCAAGTGGTGGGTGAAATCCAAGGACACCTGGCTATGGTAAAATGAGGACTTCCAGCATTCCCCAGGCTGTGGGAATGTGCGATGCTGAATCCCTGCAGAATGAATAAGGAAAGTGTCAGAGACAATCTATCCCAGCCTTGCTTCCCTCAGGAATGTTCTGTAATTCAGTCGCCTGCTGTATTGTTATTGATATGTATTGGCATTGTGCCTAAAAGGTTTCATCGTGGACCAAGACTTCATTGTTTTCAAAAGGCACGGTTAAGTAGCAAAGTTGTCGGTGTGTCTTTAACTGTAACTGAGAAATCAGCTAATAGCTGTGAGGCAAAGAGGCACGCACCTTTGAAAGTGCAAACCGTTCTCTAAAACCTTATTGCTGTTCGTACAGTTAATTGTCCTAACATTAGCTGCGCTCAATAGGCCTGATTACCTTGGGCCCAGTTCGACACAGCATTTGAGCAAAGCATTTAGGCATGTGACGAAGTCCCACTGAAGTCAATGGGATTTAAGCACAAGCGAAAATGTGGGTGCCTGGTATGCTAGGTGGGGGGAGGCACAGCCTTCCCAAACTGCCAGCCCGACCCCACCCACGCTCTGCCCCCAGAATGCTTACTGTAGGTGTAATGGGGGCAGAGTGTTGCTGCCCCAGACGCCCACCCTCCCCATGTTCCAGGGGTTGGGGTGGCTTGGGTCGTGCTCCCCTCCCCTCCCTGTGTGTGTGTGTGTGGGTGGGGGGGGGGGTGTGGTGGGGGGGGAGGGTCTTGTCTCCGGCGGGATGGGCTTAAAGTAAAGCACATGCGCAAGAGTGTTGCAGAACAGGGATGGGTTGTCCAATGAAGACAATGGTTGCACACTTGAATCTCCTATGCAGTAAATACAGCAGTGAGGCATAGAAGTTATCACGGCGGTCGACAGTAGGTGAACCCTACGCTTTACCTGTACGGTAAGTTGGTTAGAGATGGTTCCTCCTCGCACCCTTAACCAGTATGGCCGTGCTTGCAGAAGTGTGGGGTGTAGACCTGAATGCTTTGTCAGATGAATCTAGAAAGGAGAGTAACACACAGTGTTAGCATCTTGGGTCTTGTGTCAACACACTAGTTTTGCTGCTTAAATCCATTGCTTTGTGCTGGCACAGTCTGTCTTCTCCCACCCCCGCAGCAACAATACCGGCAATAAATCACACCCCGTAACTGGCACAGGTGTCGGCCAGTACTAAAATGGATGTGCTGGCTAGAGCAAGGATTCTCAGGATAAACTTTTTTTGAGGGGGGTGCCTCTGAGTGTGGCCAGTAACTCTTGATCTCTCACTTTCCCCTAATGTACGTCCTTGGCTTCAGGAACACCAAAGAACTATGCCGTATGCACGTCCAAATCCTTGTACCGTCTCTTAGGGAATTGGTTGCGTACAATGATACCAGCAAGCATACCAGTGACGCTTTCCCTGGCCAGAGGAGATAGGGGTTGGGGGCTCGGGCAGGCATCTCTGGACTAGAGCCTGAATTTCTGTGGCTGGAGCCTGCCCTTGCTGGGCTGAAGCCCAAATCCGGAGGAAGTGCGGAGCTCACTAGCTACCTGCTTCTCCAGTCTTGTGCCCCAGGTGATTCCAGGAAGGGGGCAGGGCCCAGTCCTCGCTGGTGGTCCCAGAACCAACAGCAAGGTGGTGCATCCAGGAGCTCTGGGGGGGGGAAGGGGCTGCTACGGTGCCCTGTCCATCTCCCAATCCCAGGAGGCTGTGGTCACAAGACAAGGCACATTTTGAGGCAGTTGGCTCGCCCATAAAATGAACTGACCACCACATTCTTAGTGGCTTGATGACATGGTTACTGTCAGCTCCAAACATTAATGAGACACCTCTTCCCCCTTCCCACCAGCTTCTAATGCGCTTGAAAATGTTGAATTTTAAAAATGAATAAATTTTGGGTTCTGTTTATTTGCCTTCTGGTCCTTCAACCTCTTCAGCCACACTCAGGGCACATTTTCAAGCCTTTCTCCAATCCCTACAAGCTAAAATCTTTCATTTACAGAAAATAAAAGAGCTATCTGAGATGCATTAAGATAAGCATAAATGATAAAATTGTGAGAGCTGGCAACATTGCGAAGCCATGCTTGGAGGTTCAGCCTTTGAATGAATTCTTTCTTTAAAACCTGTTTGTCATCTTGAAGGTTATGATTGCAGCTGGTCCAAACACTTCCATCCCATGGGGAGTTCCAACCCTTCAAACTTTGTTTTCATTCCAAATTGAAATGGGAAAAATTCCCAGAAAAGATTTTTTTTTTCCCAAAGAAAAATGAGTGGCTTAATCGAAATGGTTTACTTAAAAAAAAATTACTTTTTAAACTTTATATTTAAAAGTTAATCATTTTAAAACAAAATCATTCTGATCAGTTTGCAACCTTTCGTTTTAGCCGTATCTCAACATTGTTGAAATCTGCACATTCACGTGTAAAGTTTCAGTTTCGGTGAAATGGCATTTTTCCAATGGAAAATGCCATATTGGATTTTTTTTAAACTAGCACTAATTATGACTTTCTTTGAAGTCTGGGTATCATTGGAACATACTGATTACTGGGTACTCACCATAAGTTTCAGCCATCCATTTTCTGTCTGCTAGCTTTGGCAGGCAGTGGAAGTTGAGTTGGCACCAGTTTACGGTAAAGGTGGGCAGGGAAGAGACCTTACTGTCTTGGACCATGCAGTCTAAGCATTATTTTCTTCACATGGTTTAATGAAATAAAGGGACATTTTTTCTCTTCTTTGAAGGGGGTCTACAGCAGCATGGCAGGCCAAACCAAAAAAAGGCACAAACCTCTAGTGAGCAGCCCCTGAGTAGAATCTGCTGCAACCCTGTTCCTGCTATTGAGGAGAAATCCACAGCAGAAGGAGGCTGTCTGGCTTCCATCCTGATCAAAGACAATCTCTCAGCAGGTCCCAAGACGGTGCTGAGGAGGCCACTGCGCCCTCACCAGCTATACATAGTCTATGGAGGATTGTTGTGCCAGCCAGAGGGACTGTAGTTGGTGGCTTCATACCAGGCATTGTTCCCAGGTCTGGCTCAGCCCTGCAAATCCCTGGGTGGCACGGAGTAGCGTCATGCTGTGCGTTCCTTCACGGGTTGGTGGAGAGCTCAGGAGCACAGGGCGCTGAAGTGTGTTTGTCCATCTAGGTGACAGGGCCAGTGCGTGCGGTGTTGCCTTTGAATGCAGTGAGTGACTGGCTCGAGGAAGGCAAGATCTCGGGGAGATCACAGCATTTTGCACAACGGGGAACCACTTTTTGGTTTATGGAGCCTCACCCATGCTGAGACAAAACAAGTTGCCGCAGGAGAGCTGACGGACAGGCCCCTGGGCAGAGGTTGGGGGGGGGGGGAGGAAGGGGACAGGGTCTCCATGCTCCTGAAAGGGGCGGGGCCTCAGGCAGAAGGGGCGGGATCAGGGGCAGTTAGCCCTCAACATTGTCTCAACGACTTGATTACCTGCATCCTGCTTCAAAGACCTTTTAAGACCACACTTGAAAGAGAATCCTCTGAACTGTCATTCATGCTTAAACTTGACACTTTACGCCTAAGTTTAAACAAAGACATTAATTATCTTACCCATTACAATGATAGTTTCCCCAATTATCACCTCTAATATCATTAGCTCACAGACATTTACCTTCCCCCCCCCCCCCCCATTCCCCTTCTGTTCTGAAATTTGATTTGTCCTTTTCATATGTGTTCACTTTTTTTTTTAATTGTATCCTTTGGTATATATGGTTGTGACAATTTTCTTCCACTATTTGATCTGAGGAAGTGGGTCTGGCCCACGAAAGCTCATCACCTAGTAAACCATCTTGTTAGTCTTTTAAAGTGCTACACAGTCCTGTGTTTTGAGTTGCCTTCAGTGTGCAGAAAATCCAAGCCAGGAAAATGGGCCTTCTGGAGGTCATTTTGTGGATGAGGCTGTCATGGGTCCTTCCCCACTCTGGCATGATAAATGCAGAAGTGGGGACCAGCTAGTGTACCCCAAAGCTTTATCTACCAGGCTTTGGTATAAAACTTCCCCCAAAATCTTAACAACCTAGATTTTGGGAATAAAGCTGCCGCCGCCACCACCCAAATATTAATAAAGAGATTAGGGGAAAGATCATTTGGGAAATCTCACCCCTATTATAAAAATCAGGACACACAAGTAACCAATGCCAGGTTAATAAAAATAAAAGAGAAAACTTTTATTATTACAACAATATTCCTGTTGCAAGCATAAGGATCAGATGGAAAGGTAACAAAATATACTCATGGAGGAGTTGCACCATGGGCTAGAACTTAGTTAAAAAGAAAAGCCAAACATCTCTTAAGCAGTGCCAGATCTCAGATCCCATACCCAACCCTTAAAACCGTGGTCACCAACCAGTAGATCGCGATCTACTGGTAGATCTCGGAGGCTCTAAGAGTAGCTCTTGAGCCCTCGCTGAACTGCGTGCCTGCGCAGTAAATTTACGTTAGATTTCCTCATTTGAGGAGCAACTACTCACCGAGCAACAGCACGGGTGAGTAGCTGCGAGAAATGGTGGGAATTTTTTTTTAAAGTAGCAGTATAAAGATAGGGGATAGCAAGTGATGGAGAGGAGGAGAATAGAGAGGGCGGGGCTTCAAGGAAGGGGCAGGGCAGTAGATCTTGGCTTGGTCTGTCATTTAAAAAATGATCTTGGGTGTAAAAAGGTTGGAGAGCACTGCCTTAAAACAATAAAGCCTAATGAAACTACCTAAACTTTACCCTACTTACAGAAAGTGAAGAATTGTTTCTTGGAGAGAGAGAGACATGCTTGTCCCTCCCTGTAGCTGCAGAGGACTCACCCTGAGAGACAAAAGGGCTACGTCTACACTGGCCCCTCTTCCGGAAGGGGCATGTAAATTTCAGCAGTCGTCGTAGGGAAATCCGCGGGGGATTTAAATATCCCCCGCGGCATTTAAATAAAAATGTCCGCCGCTTTTTTCCGGCTTTTAAAAAAGCCGGAAAAGAGCGTCTAGACTGGCCCCGATCCTCCGGAAAAAGTGCCCTTTTCCGGAGGCTCTTATTCTTACTTTGAAGTAAGAATAAGAGCCTCCGGAAAAGGGCACTTTTTCCGGAGGATCGGGGCCAGTCTAGACGCTCTTTTCCGGCTTTTTTAAAAGCCGGAAAAAAGCGGCGGACATTTTTATTTAAATGCCGCGGGGGATATTTAAATCCCCCGCGGATTTCCCTACGACGACTAGTGAAATTTACATGCCCCTTCCGGAAAAGGGGCCAGTGTAGACGTAGCCATCGAGAAAGGAAAAAACGCAAATTCCTTTGTCCCAGTTTGAAAGTCCCACCTACATTCGTATTGGCCACTCCACCTGCCTAGGTGTAGTTAACCCCTTAATCCCCAGGCTGCTGGCTAACCCTCATAATCATGACAGAGGCTTCCCATGAGGACAGCACAGAAATTTAGGTGGATATATCCTGGTGGGCAGGGTCTGGGCACAGCTCAGTCATGCAGCGGTCGGACGCGCAGTCCCTGGAACGGTGGCAGGGTGGCAGAAATTCAGTAGAGTGCGCGCTCTCTCTCTTACCCCCAGAGGAGGGAAATGGTAATGGAGAGGGATGGACGTGCCTTTTTACAAGGAACTGAGTGCAGGGGTCTAGAGAGAGCACCAGGTACAGCTCAGACCTACAAGCAGCCAGTATCTTAGCACAGCAAACTTGCGGCTGCTGGTAACTGAGGAGTAAATACGAGGCTGTAACCTACTTGGCATAGCTTTTGTTGCTGGGCAAACAGCGGCGCTTGTGGAGTACAGGGCTGTGACCGTGCACCTCTTTTGATAAGCTTAGCAGAATCCTTTGATAGGGAGCAGTGTGAAGGCAGACTGGCTGCACTCTCCCATTGTATCTACCAGGGGAGAAGGGAGTCTTAAGTCCTCGGATATTCCAGCATGTGGTATGAATACAGACAGTCCAGAGGAAATGTGATGGTGTAGAACAAGGACAAGAATCGCTTCCCCTCCTCCCCTGATAGAATAGTCCAGACAGAAGCTGAATCTGTTGCACTCTGACCCTAGAATTCATTATCCCTGTAATTCAAAATGATGAAAGTAGTCCACTGTGTTTCAGTAATTGTGACCAGAGCAATTTCAGAGTGGCAGGCCTTATTGATTGAACAGCCAGCCTGTCTCTCATGAAGGGGAAGCAATGCAGAGAAACTCACCTGGGTTTATATCTAAAGGTGAACTCTCATTTCCACAGGCAGGCGAGAACTGTTATTTACCTTCCCTCAGCCCTGACCCTCCCCACAACAGAGAGGGAGCGTGGCGCCATCGAGGTGTCTTGCAAACCGGAAAAATCTTCCTGATTCGAACAAAAGCTTTTTGAAGATCCTTCATCCTGCTGCTGTTTTTCGTCTAAAGCAGAGTCTTGAAAGAAGCTGAATTTGTGAATACTAAAGGAGCCAAATAGGATTAAGGCTGCAATTGTGGTGGCCCTGTGGAAACGGGGGGGAGGGGGTGGGGGTGGGAGAGATGACACTGTGTATCGATCTTATGTATAACAATGTATTAATTATCTTAACACATTTTTATAAGGTACTCCTCGCTGGGGTAACCATCCATCACACACAGTAGAAGGGTCCCTAGGGAAAGGTAGAATGCTGAAATAGCTGCAAACTATTTTGAAAGAATGTCTCCTGCTTTAAGACTCAAACTTGCTTCTTTCCCACGCCAACCTGGAGGAATACTTTTCTTGACTGCATGTATTTTTTCAGTCCGATGTTGGACAGCGAAGCAGATTCTAGGCCATCGTTTCTGTCTTTCACCCTGGATTTTGTAGCAAGTAAAAAACAAAGCAGATTGGATGATCATTACATAAGAACAGTACTATTGGATCAGAAAAATAGTCCACCTAGCTTTGTGTCCTGTCTTCTGATAGTGGCTAATTCACATGCTTCAGAGGGGAGGACCTGAACAGGGAATCAAGTGATGTATCCCCTGTTGCCCATTCCCAGCTTCTGCAATCAGGGATGCACAGGGAATGAGGCTGCATCCCTGATAACTGTGGCTAATAGCCATTGATGGACCTATCCTCCATCATACCTAGCTTTTTTTTTTTTTTTTTAAACCCATTCTAGTCTTGGCCTTCACAACATCCTCATTAATGGTTATTCCAATAACTAGAGTTAACGTTGCAAGTGATTTATGATCACCAGTGGTGGCCAGCTTCAAAGTAGGACGTGCCAGGTGGAAACTCATGGATAACCCTTGTTATGATAAATCTCTGAGAACTTTTGTTTCTATTTCCCTTGGAGACGGAAAGGGAGGTCTTACTCCTCAGTAAAGAACTCTCTTAACTTTTTGGCTGCTTAAAGATACTTTTAGAGTCTGGTTTTAAATTCCTTTTGAAGAATTAAGCCATCATGCATTTCTCTGGGACTGGGGAAAGAGTAGGCTTAGAATGATACTTCATTGAATTTCAGATGACTATCGCTCTGAATTTGAAATGCTAAATGCAAAGCGCTTCAGGCTCCGATTTAGCTAAGTTTGTAAACATGTACCAAATGGTTGATGTGACTGGGATTGCTCAGGTACTGAGTTAGGCATAAATTTAAGTTTTGTTAAATTGGGTCCTTCAGTTATGCATGCCGAACATTCTTTCATGGAGATCGATAAAACAATATCATTCTTCACATGTAACTCCAAGAGTGAGCCATTCCCCAGAAACTGCTCTCGCTCACGGTAGTTTGATTACAATGGATGGCTTTCCCTACAAATACAGCCAGTGCTTCGCCTTTATTAAGGCTCATTCCTGAGGCTTTTAATGTGACGTGGCAGGCCTACTGGAGTTAGTGGCTGCATTGCCTCGTCTTTTAAAAGGGTCTCTCTGTGAAGGTGGTCACCTCATCCCTCATTTCCACTTCATGTGACTGAAGGTTATTGAGTAATTGCATCTGCCCTTGAAGCAGTGACAGCAACAGTAGGAATTTGACAGTTAATGCTTTTTCTAAACATCATAGCCTTTGCAAGATGAATTTTCAGTTGGTGGGAAGCTAATGTTGCAGATTTCGAAGGAACAGGGATTTCTGTACTCTTACCATGGCCTTCTACAATTGCTTGTGTATTTGGAGGGGAGATATTGAATTGTGTTGTGTTGGACTAGACTGTATGGACTCTGAACTGACAGAGTATCTGAACAGTTAACCATTTTATAAAGATTCCCCAGTAGGTCATGTGGCAGTGGCTTGTAATTTTGTAGGAAGAAGTGCAGTACAGTGCTGAAAAAGATCTTGCAATCTGTTGAATTTCATGCAGATTAGATGCTACTGTTGAATGGGTGCAATTCCATTAAACAAAATTGTAGGTACCCCAGCATAGGTATTGTAGTTAGAGTGAATTGAAGGCATTTGTAACACTTCAGGTCTTTGCATTAATGAAGTTTTTGCCCTTCATGTATCTGTGAACATGATCCTTTTCTAAAATGATAGCTTCCTCCTGTGAATTTGATGCTCTCCTCTCCAAGCGTCTACAGCACTCTCATTTTCCCCCTGCCTTTTGTGCTGTTCTTGGGCTGTAATGGGATTTTGTGAGTGAAGCTAGTTAGTAGAGAGGGAATGAGCCACCACAGAGGTCATTTTCTGGTCAATGGGATGTCTTGACTTGAGTGTTCTTTAGCAGCTATTCTGAATTTCAGATTCAAAGGGGATGAGGAGGGGGGAAGAAAGGAAGAGAGATAAGAAATTCAGAGAGACTGCCAGTGCCAACCACCCACTGAGAGAGATGCATGATTTCTCTCTTAAAAGTAAAGTGAAATACTTCAGCACTGAGCTGCGATTGAACCATGGATTGCTAGCTTAACTCAGAGTGCTCTGACGTGCCATTTACCCAATAATCCTAGTAGCCGGCATTGACAAATACAGATATTTTTGTACTTGGATATGCTATGTGCAATCATTTTGGTTAAAAATTCCTACGCAGCTTTCATAGTGACTTGTCCGGGATTCCACCCATCACGGAGGTGGTGATTCTGTGACCAATGTTTTTCTGGTGGTCTTAGTCATCTTGCAAATGTTAAAGGGGAGAGAGAGCAGTTTCCAGTCACATCTAGTCCATTAGTTATATGTTGCTGCTTCCTTCACGTACAAATGAGTTGTATTCTGAAGACTAGGTAATCCATAAAGGGTGATGAAATAGCAAACAGACTGCATACCCAACCTAATGCTATAGTGAGAAGGCCAAAAGGCAATGTAATCTTCAGTTATGGTTAGCCTCTTGGTTAAGAACATAAGAATGGCCATACTGGGTAAGACCAAAGGTCCATCTAGCTCAATGTCCTGTCTTCCAACAGTGGCCAATGCCAGATGCCTCAGAGGGGGTGAACGGAACAGGTAATCATGAAGTGGTTCCTCTCCTGTCACCTATTCCCAGCCTCTGACAGAGGCTAGGGACACCATTCCTACCCATCCTGACTAATAAGCATTTTGGATCTACCCTCTATCTATTTATCTAGCTCTCCTTTGAACCCTGTTAAAGTCCTGATGTTTACTACATCCTCTGGCAAGGAGTTCCACAAGTTGACTCAGCATTGGTTGAAGAAATACTTCCTTTTGTTTGCTTTAAACCTGTTAATTTCATTTGGTGGCCCCTAGTTCTTATGTTATGGGAATAAGCAAATAATTTTTCCTTATTTGCTTTCTCCACACTAGTCATGATTTTATAGACCTCTATCATATCCTCCCGAATCTTTTTTTTCTAAGATGAAAAATCCCAGTCTTTTTAATCTCTCTTCATATGGCAGCCATTCCAAACCCATAATCTTTTTGTTGTCTTTTTCTGAACTTTTTCCAAAGCCAAAATATTTTTTTTTTTAGATGAGGCAACCACATCTGCACGCAGTGGGTGTACCATGGAGTTGTCTAGATGCAATAAGATACTCTGACTTATTCTTTATCCCTTTTTAATGATTCCTAACATTCTGTTTGGATTTCTGACTGCTGATGTACACGGAGTGGATGTTTTCAGAGAACTATCTACAATGACTCCCAAGATCTCTCTTGAATGGTAACCGCTAATTTAATCCCTATCATTTTGTTCGTATAGTTGGGATTATGTTTTCCAATATGCATTGCTTTGCATTTATCACCATTAAAATTAATTTGCTATCTTGTTGCCCAGTTACTTCCATGTTGCGCGTGCTGGACTCATTTCTAGCTATTCAGAGAGGTGTAGGCCAGTTGATGAGAGAGAAATGAAGATTTTCTTGACACACTGTGTTTCTTTGTTTTGTTTTTTAAATATAACCTGGTCGTGTGTGGTGTTGGGTTGCCTTTTGTGAGGTGCTGGGAATCCTTAGCAGTGCCCACTAAGCCTGCCAGTTCTTTTAGTTAAATAAAACTCACTGTGCTTGGTTAGAAATCAGTCCACCTAATTGGATGATACATCCCCATATCAGTCCCCAAAGAGTGACCCGGTAAAAAGTGTCTTTTCTTAATAAGATGAGTTTTCCTGTCTCTAAGGAACATGCCATGCGCTTAATGTAGTGAAACTGAAGCTAAGTTAGCACCTGTGGGACCATTGGAAATGAGATACTTAGCAGAGATGAGCTTTTGTGAACAATGGAGAGGCTCCTGTTGGTTAGGCGAGGTGAGCTCTGTCTGCAGTTGGAGTCAGCAAAGGATTGAGTCCTTTTTTGTTCTGCTGAGGCTCCTACACTGCCCTGAGCACTCCCTGTAGTTTTGAATATGCCCAAGTGTCAGTTCTGTCTCTCCTCTCTTGGATGTTACCGACCAGCTCTAACCGTTGATTCCCACTGCAGCGTGCATTGGCTGACAGACACCGTTTTTCAAGGAGGAAACCTGACAGCTTGCCGCTGCCGATCTAAACTTTAAACTTTCCCACCGTACTTGAAGCTTAATTTGAGTGGCACTTTTGACGGGTTAAAATCTCAGGAATGATTTTTCCATCTGGTGAGTAAGAGGAGACTGTAAGAATTTGCGTGAGGCTTTCTGGCATCTCCAGGTATGGAACTATATGCTGTATACCATACTTGCTACAGTTTATTGTCTTAATAAGGGGGAAAACTGCACTTTCCCAGTGACTGAAAGGAGGGCTGTTTACCCTTCTCTGACTTTTTTTTTTTTTTTTTTTTAAATATGTTCAGGTGATGCTGAACTTCAGTTGCTTTTTCAGGTGGGCTATTTCTTTTGTATATAATTACCTGGCTGAAGATTTTATGAGGGCAGGTCTTCCTTTCAGCTGTGGTTTTTATTATACAGGTGGATTGTGTGTATTAGACGATGCTCAAACCTTTATATGTAGGTTGAGCTAAGTAGCTAAAGGCAAACATTGACTTTCCATCTGCATCCCACAATCTATTGTGTCTTGGACAGGACAGCCAGCTTCTGGAAGAGGAGTAGGGTTGCCGGGTGGTTTCAACAAAAATATTGGACACGCTTGACATTGCATCACAATCTACATTACATCTTATTTAGAAAATACCGGACATTTATATTTTCTCATTTTATATTTTCTCAATTTATTTCCCAAACAGAAAGCTCAAATACTGGACTGTCCAGTTCGAAACCGGACACCTGGCAACCCTAAAAAGGAGCCAATGACCTTGCTAGGCAGTTGAAGGCAGAGTCCCCTGATGAGTGTGTGTTCCAGTTTCCCCGCGTCAATCTATAGATGATATAAATTGTTATAGCCACTGTTGCAGAATCTTCACTCTCTTTAGCTCAAGCAGTAGCGACATGCTTTTAGCTCTGGAAGTCGCCAGTTCAATTCCTCATGTGGCTCCCGAATGGCAGTCCTCACATAAACCTTAGATATGTCAGCAGTCTTGCCTCAAATTGGTTTCTAACTGCTTCACAAATACTAGACTGTGCAAACTTTTCACACGGGTGACCCTTTTCACACAAGCCTCGAAGTGTCCCTGCACCCCCTGTACATTGAAAACATGTGTGGGACAGGGTTAATTTAATGGGGCGTCAGGGCTGATAGCTCCCGACCCTCATGTAACCACCTTGCGACCCCCAGAGGGATCATGACCTTCCTTTTTTCCTCCCTGTATTGTGTCATTATTATCTACATAAAGTTTTATATTAGAACTGTTAACCATTGGGTAATAGTCAAAAGCAGACAGTTAGTGCAGTGTCAAATAGTGCTAGAAATGTAGCCGTGTTAGTCTGGGGTAGCGGAAACAAAATACAGGACTATGCAGCACTTTAAAGACTAACAAGATGGCTTATTAGATGATGAGCTTTCGTGGGCCAGACCCACTTCCTCAGATCAAATAGTGGAAGAAAATAGTCACAACCATAGATACCAAAGGATACAATTTTAAAAAATGAACAAAAATGAAAAGGACAAATCACATTTCAGAACAGAAGGGGGATCAAGTTACTTTGCAGTGTCAAGTTACTTTGTCAGAATTAAAAAAAAATGCCCACAACCCCTCCACCCCTAATTTAAACCGAACCCCAAAAATGCAATAGATGGGAGAACATCTGAGTCAGGCAAAGCAACAACAACAACAAAACTTGATGATGATGTTGTTTGCATTGTTGCTGTGACTGAGTGCCAGTCATGCAACCGTCTTATATTGTGCCAAGTGCAGGGTACGTTCATCCCTGCCCCCTAAAATTTGCAATCTAAGTATTAGATGAGACTAACCAGGCCTGAGACAGCAGCCTTCGTTGCTCCATTTTGTGGTCTATTGAAAAAATACATTCCATGAGTCTAAGGGTTAGACCTGAAGGCATGATTAGGTGTCCAAACATTCTAAGAGCTTTCGGTTTGATGTAATCAGTGAGTGAATAAAGCACATATCAGCAGGATTAGTTGTTCTTTACTCCCTTTCCAGGAGAAGCAGAGACATTCCAACAGGGTTGTGTTTAACATCTGTTCTCTTTTGAGGCTCTTCACTGGGTTTGTTCTGTGGGCAGAAATAGCAGCCGAGTTTTTTTTTTTTTTTTTTCTTTCCCCCCAGAGAAGTTTCCCCATTCCTTTTTTCAAAAGAGATGCAAACAGGGCTGAAAAGTTTAATCCTCTCTATATAACATGAATAAACTCAGAGAGTCCCTAGGATGAATGAGTGTCTGTCTTCATTCAGTAAGTGTAAGCCATTTAATTAGGTGCTGTGGGGACAGAGTCTTAAAAATTTGTTTTTACTTGTTTGTAGATCAGGGTGATAAAACATCAGAAGAATCAATCCTTTAATTTGGTACCTTAGTCCTCAGAGAAGACGGTTGCACAGAAGTGACAGGGAAAAATTTATATATATATTGGTATGAGATCAAAACCTGTCAGGATTTGCACTATAGATGATGCTTTTGAGAAATGTTGTATTGTGAAGGTGCTGCATTGGGGTATCTATCTCCTGCAGTGAAGTTTCATAAACCATAGAAACCGAGATCTCTGGAATTTGAGTGCATCGGAACACAAATCCTGGTATGGGATTGTACGCTAGTGATTGGCCTAGCCACCAACTGGTACACCTTAGTCTTCTAACGCTTCCTTTGTCCAACAGACCTGTATCTCCCCCTTTCCTGACATTATCTTCTGGTGGAGGGAGTTCTTGGGACAATACCAAACTGCTTGAGTTCTTCCGGGGATAGCCAGATAGCTAGCTTCCATTTCTGGAGAGTTTGAGGTTGCAGAAGAAATGGGGAGTGAAAAGTTGCTTTTTCCAACGAGGTGCACATATCGTCTACTTTCAGTAACTGAAGGTTTGAAAACCTATTCACTCCAGTCTACTGTTAGGGCTTGTGTATGCTTAAAAATGTACCCAAATAGCTATTCCAGGCTAGTTAGATGGACACTTACTCTAGAGCAGTGTTTCTCAACCAGTGGTACAAGTACCCTTAGGGATACTCGAGAAAAGTCTGTGGAGTATATCAACACAACTGAAAGTTGGAGAAAACTGATTTTTTTGTTTGTTTTATAGCACTTTATTTTTGTACTTTTTACACCCAAAAATTTCATTGCCCACCTGGCTACGATTAAGTTGTTTAAAGAAATGTGTTGCAACGGTAGGAAAAAAAGTTGTCTGAAAACTGTAGGTACTGGGGGTACTTGTAATTTTTTTTTAAAGGGGTACTTTATTAAAAAAAAAAAAAAAAAGGTTGAGAAACACTGCTCTAGAGTACCCTTTCCCAATGTAGCTTAATACACTTCGGATGTTGTTCGCCACATGATTCCTACCAAAACCTTTAAATTCTTAATCCCAGGGACTGATCGATACACTAAAAAGAACTAGGTCTGTAAATATCACTTTAATAATGGAGCGATAAAAAAGTATGTTATGATTTTATACCTACAATTTATATGCTTTATATTTTTGGACTCTGGACAAAAAAGTGTTGTAATAATGAGTGACCATTAAAATAAGGCCGGCTGGTCATCATGAGCTAGTGGTGGTCTTCATGTACATTTCAGATGTACTCTCTGAAAGGTTACACTGGTGCTTGAACTAGACAAGGATGTTTTAGTATCTTCGCCATAATTTCACTGGTGCTACTTTCTCTATATTAATGTAATTATTATAGGTTAACACTGCTACCGTTTTCTCTTTTTCATGGCTTTGTAACATGCCATTATTTTGAGGCAGCAAAAAGTGGGCGTCTTTAATAGTACCATTATTATTCTTAAACCTTTACATTTCCTATAAAAACTGCTTAAAAGGTAGGATCCCAGTGTTAGTTACTCTGTGCTGAACGCACTGAAAATATTTATAATGTAAATATAAACCCTTAATGGAGATCCGGAATGGCAACCCTCAGAGATATACGAACACTAATACTTTGTTCTTGCTCATTTTGACAGTATATTCCTAGATTTTTATGCAGTGAAGGGGATTTTTATTCCACTAGCCGTGGATCGGTTGGCCTTGACTTTTGCTTATTTCTGTGTTGATTCTCTCGTTGTGCACGCTAACTAGTTTGTTGGTAGAATGGAGATTTCCAGTTCTTATTGCCTGTGGGAAATGGAGTGTTTGGGTGGGGTTAGTAGTTCTAGAAAAAGAGGGGTGTGTGTGTGTGTGTGTGTGTGTGTGTGTGTGTGTGTGTGTGTGTGTGTGTGTTTGTCCATGCCACAAATTTCATCGCCACCAGTGGCACAAGTAGGCAGCCTTAGCAAAGAGGCCAAGAATAGCAAGGTCCTGGAGGCTGACCTCAACTCTCAGCCCCAGAGATGGATGATCCCTCCATGTTAGAGATGAAGGCCCTAGATGACTTTGGTGAATCAGCAGTTGGCCTGAATCTTCAAGGCTGTCCCTTGGACATCTTTCACTAGCCTTGAAACTCACATGCTCTTTTGATCACTTTGTCCAAACTCGGCTTAGTGCTCAGAAATTCCGTTCCTGACATGGTAACATTCCATGCAGGATGGGGTGGAGTTCTGAGGCTCTGTGTGTTGCGCCCATATAAATGAGTCTTCTGTCTCAATCCCCTTTTCTGAGCAATTCATAGAAATAGAAAGATGGAGACTGCTGCTCAGGAGGGGTCATGTCATTATCTTCGATTGGTCCCATCATTGCCGTAGTGCTGGGTTTACACCTCCACGGCTGCAACCCAGCGGCCCCTCTGCTTCCTGGTTTCCCCTCCTCCTCCGTACTCCTGTTAAAGGAGCGGTGCTTGAGCTATTCTCTTCTTTTCATCAGCTCCCTTCTCTTCAGGAAAGGAGGCAATGGTTTCCTGGGCTCAACTTGAATGCTGATGTGGCCAATTTTCTCCTCTCTCTTGACAAAGGATTTCTCACCAAGTCCTGATGTTGGTGGTAAATTAAGTGTTGCAGGCATCCCAAACATGTGAGCACTTCCCAATGGAGAAACCAGCAGTTTACGTGCTTCATCCATTAAAGTTCTAATTGGCTAGGGACTTGAGCACCTCCTACTGTGGAGCAAGAATTACACCAAGGCACATATGGTTGAAATCGGGATAAGTCCGTCATTAGCTGTCCGGCGATCTGCGCATGCACAGATCGCCCGAACCCGGCTCTTCTGGGTTGCAGTCTACTCGCCACGGGCGTGTAGATTGTATTTGTCGAGCCCTGGTGATTAGTATGCATGTATCTGGACTGCTTTGTGCCATGGAGAGAGAGCCGTTAATTAACTCCAAGTGTGGTTCCACTCTTGCCATGGACTGGAGCAGGTCTACTCAACTTTGGAATCCCGGGGGGCCACAGTAATACAGCACATGCCAAGGGCTGTAATTTAAGTGTGGTTGCATATACATGCAAATATATGCAAATAGCTTCTTTCACACTGACAAGAATCAATACAAAGATGAAGCCTTAAACTGCAGTGCCAGGCCCCAAACTGGCCAGTTCACTAAGCCAGTCAGCACCTCTTAGGCTCTTCCCATAAGGCCAAGCAGCCAGCACTTCCCACAATGCCTTGGCACTTTTGGCACCTCCTCTTTGGGGGCTAGAAATGCTCACACCCTGTACCCATCTGTTTCAGCCAGCCCATCTGCTTGTGTCTTTCAGTGCTCACCCTGCCTGGGAGACGCCTCGCCATTGTGGAGTGTGTTCCCAGCGGAGGCTATGTTCAAAAGATCCCACCCACGGGCCATGTGTTGAGCCCCATGTAAACCCAAACCGTAACACGGACTGCAAACAAATGGGCCGCATGCCGCCCGTGGGCCGTGTGAGTAGCTCTGGACTAGAGGGTCATAAATCAGCCCCAACAGGACTCAGTTTCTTTGTTAAACATCCAAGAGTTGCAACGTTGCTACCTGCCGTACACATTCTGGCTGTGAAAGCTGAGGGCTGGGCGATAGGACAGGATGTCTGGCACAGCACAGTGATCTGGTGTCAGTGAGACACGGCGTGATTTTGCCAAACATTTGGAACCACTTAGTGTGGAAATGATCAATGCAGAATGTTTTCAGAATTCATAGGAAGCCCGGATAATTGAAATCATTTGCTGGTCGGTGTTGCAGGCCAGCAGCTGAACAAACACTTGCTATCCAAAATGCCCGAATGATCATTTGAATTGCATTTAGGTTAAATTTGTTGCTGTCTTTGGACATTTCTACATGTTGTTTCCAGCCTTGTGAGCACGTTATTGGTGTGCGATTTTTGGCATCCCCCACTGAGGCTTAGTATTTTATCAGTGCTAGTCTGCAGCTAAGGTTGCGATCAAGATTTATTTGGTCATGATATTTTTTGGCCTTGGAAGGGTGTGGCTGTTCAGAAACTCATTTCTTCCTCTTGAGATTTTGTTCAAAAAGCTGCTGGTACGAAGCTACTGTTGTTGAAATAACATGGGATTTTTAAATAAATCTGGATACTAGTATATCCTGTCAGTGGGGGGGGGAGGGGGGGAGTAGGATTTTGAAATGATTGAAGGTTTTGTTTTTTTTTTTTAAATCTTTTGTTACATTATATACTATTAATGCATAGATTTTTTTGTCTGTGGCAGTGATACTGTAACAAATTATTAGAATTAGTTACATTTTCTAAATTATGACTACTGTGATATAAACCTTTGAATACAAACATACCCTGGCGTAATAATTTCATTTTGAACTGCTTTGTTATTATGGATTGCTTTGCTCTTACTAATGCTCATTTTTATCCCCCTGTCACAAATATATTACAGTAAGTCTTGTTCTTTTTAAGGCATTGTTTTTATTGCTGAGTTTGCGATATAACACTAAATTCATTAGCAGGTTACTTTTGTACCTTATCAACTCAGCAAAAACTAAAGTTTCTGGGAAAACACAACTTATACATTCAAATGTACCATTTTTCCCCACCTTTTTTTTTTTAATCAATTTAAACCAATGTGTAGAGTGTTAAATCTAGCATCTGAGCATTTAATTATTTGACTCAAAACTATTGGGAATATTTTTTTTCAAAGAGCTATAATTTCCAACAGTTACAAATAATTAGTACAGATATTTGTATCAGCGGTACTCAGTGGTCCCAAGGGAGATTAGGACTCCATTTACTCCTGAGGGAATTCTATGCCAAAATATTAAAAATTCTATGAATAACATTTTAAAATTCTGAAAAACTCTGCATATTTTATTTGCCAAAATAATGTGATATAATTACTCTGGTTTAAATTATTTTGGTAATTTATTTAAATTACAGTACAATAGCTGGTGCATGGGAGTGGGCAGCATTGCAGGAAATCCCCAACCCTCTTGTCTAATAGTTGTGTAGCTAGGTTTGACCCTTTATGTCCAGTTGTTAGTTAATAAATATACTGTATGCACCTATATGCTTAATGTTACATCACGGGCAATTGAAGAGCAGGGGGGCAGGGGAATCAAACTCACAATTTATATTGGGTACTGACAATCTCCAGAAAGGTTAGTAGGAATTATTCATGGAGCATAGGGAGGTGAGTGGTTATCTGGTAAGTCCCACCCTTACAGGTTGATGCTTACTGGTTACAGTTAACTGGCGAGGGCTGAAGCTGCCCCCCACCCAACTTCTCTGGGTGCCTGACAAAGCTGCCTGCACTGCTGGGGGTGTATGTGACCACTCCTGGGTCTTTCCCTATGTGTCTCCATCAGAAGTAATTCTTCTGTGGGGAAGCAAAGAATCTACAGGTGCATGAGTTGCGCACAAGCACAGTGATCTAGTGCATTGCCCTCGTACAAAGGATACTCATGGGGGAATTCTGCAGCAGTGTAGAATTCCCCCACAAATAGGTATTCCATAGGGCAGTGTGACACAATGCTTGTCTCAAAGACCTAACAATGTAATTGGACAACAGTGGCAAAGATTTGGAGGGAAGACCGAGGAATGCAGTGATTTGCCCAAAGTCACACAGCAGGTCAGTGGCAAAATTGGAAATAAAGTCAGATCTCGTGTTGCCCACTCCAGTGCCCTGCCTAGTAGACCATGTTACCTCCCTGCGTTGTCAGTACCATCACTACTCTGAGGAGCCCTAATCATGAGGCAGGACCCATTGTGTTAGGCACTGTGCAAATATAGAACCAGAAAGGTTCGTGCTGCAAGGAATTTGGAATCTGAATAGAAATATTTTCCTCCTTTTCAGCAAATGTGGAATTTTCCTTCAGATCAAAATTAATGGCCTGACATGTACTATGGGCAATGTTTGGTCCTATAATATTTGAGTGGTTAGGGGCCTTAATACTGGCTGGAATGGGTGTTCTGGGTCATCACTAGAGACAGATTCCTGTATTTCTATTTGCTTTTTCCCTGGAAAGACCAGATCTTAAATTCCTACATGCTATAGGAGCATGAAAGTGTGTGTGCGTGCATGTGTGTGTGTGCGCATGTGCGCGCGCACAAATATAAATATAATTTTTGATGATTCTAGACGTCTACAATTAATTCTCGCTTCTCAGACCTGTGCACTTTGAATTCACAGGCAGAGCAATATGAAAAAATAACTACCCACAAAATGAAAGCTCTCTAATATACTCTTTCTGCACAATATGTGACATCCACCGAATACATGCTGGTCTGTTGTGACATTAAGATTTTATTAGCAGTACTGTTTGGAAATGACCTCCATAATTCCCTCCACTGCGATGAGTAATGCTGCTGTCCAAACCTCATATCTATCACTGGGCTAAAGCCATCACACAGACTTTCGGTGAATTTGTCGTAGAGAGTTAACACACTGTGGTTCGTGCCCGATCCTGTGTTTCCAACTGCAGTAGATGGGCTGCCCGTGGTATTCCATTGTTGAAGTACAAAGAGCCACGTTGCATCGTCATGCGTAAGCAGCACTCCTGTTGGAGTCTGTGAAAACAAACACGCTGCTCTGCATATTGGCAACCAGACGTTTTGTGAAGGAATTTGCTTTATTTGAAACGGGAAAGGGGGGAGGTGAGAGGCCCCAATTTTCACTAATGGCAAAGGGCAGGATCTTGAGGTTCTGAGCACATTTAACTTCCACCAAGAGCTAAGCATTTCATGCAGGGTCAGCGGGAATAATAGGTGGGGGAAAGCGTCGCCTTCCTGAATGGCCAGCCCGGCCCCACCCAAACTCCAGCCTCAGAACACCTGCGGTAGGTGTACTGGGGTGGAGTGTTGCTACCCCCGAGTTCCCTGTGCTCTGGGGCTGGGGTGTCTTGGGGAGGCAGGGCTTGGCTCCCATGGGGGTGAAGCCTGGGTAGAAGGGGTGGGGCTGGGGGCTTGCCTTCCCCCAGTCCTACCTTCACCCATTGCCCATGATCTCCTGGTCTGGCTCTGTTGCTGTCTGCTTGCCAAACCTCTGATTTTTAAGTCTCTTCAGAAATCGCTTGTGAACCGGCGGCAGGGATGTGTGGGGAGTGGTTTTACTCTTCACCTGTATCAGGTCAAGTCAAACTTTGGGCTGACAAGCGTGTCTGCCAAGAGGCAGTCAAACAGTGGTTAAAACCCAGCAATTTACACCCCCCTGTACAACCCATCATAGACACCGGCACTTAAACCGTGGTGAGAACAGCCAAGCAGCAGTGATCTGTCATAGTACTGTAATGGGCTGGCTACGGAATGGACTTTCTGGCGTGACATTGCTTGATACTTTATCGGATAATCTAGTTCTCTGGTTGTTGTGCTAAAGGTGCGGGATCCTGATGATCGGTTGCAAACGGTTGGCAGGTGCTTCTGGGGCAGCCTATCCTAAACTGGAGTCTTGGCTTCGGTGGTCTGCTTGGTAAGATTTAGAACTTTAGCAGCTCTGGAGGGAATTATGACAGGTGGTATATTTAAAAAAAAAAAAAGACTAGCTGTCGATGTAGAGCAGGATGAGCCTTTCACAGTGGCCTCGGAAGGGATCGAAGAGACTCACTGAGGAGCGTCTGTGTATCAAGTAATTGTAGGTTGTAGGCTGAGCAAGTGGGGGGGAAGCCGCAGCTACTCAGTGAACTAGCACAACCTGGCATTAAGTATTTTTTTCCAGCATGCAGCACAGCTGCGAGTGCAGAGGCTCATGTGCCTGGTGGCCATGGGAGCAGTCTTTTGTCCTCTCTCCAAGCTCATGGGTGCTGGATCTAGGAGGGTTGCTACACGGCCAAGCTTGAAGTGCTTTCCATTATGTACGGGGCTTATGGACTAGTTCAGTGGCTCTCAGCTCACCCCATTATACAGATTGTTGCTAGGGATGTTAATGGTTAACTGGTAAGCCTCATGGTGAAGGGTGAGGCCTACCAATGACAGTTAATCACTGGGGGTTTGGAGCAGGTCCCACCTGCTGTGGGCAAGGGGCTACCCCAGTCCTGTGATGCCCGCCGCGAGCGAGGAGCATTCTAGCCCGACTAGAGCAGCCCTCATCCGCAGCAGACCCGGCCTGGGTGCGCTGTGGGCTGGGACGCTCCAGCCCTGCCTCCCTGCTCAAACTGGGGGTGCAAGAAACTGGTGAAGTCGCTACTCGACTAGTCGCTCTCTCTGTATCAGAGGCACCAAGGTGGGAGGGGAGCAGGAGCCGGTGCTGGAGGGAGCCAGATTAAAAGCCGGTTTCCCCCCTCCAGCACCGTCTCCACGGGTGTGGAGGAGGGGTAGGGGTGGCAGGGGCATAGAGGGGGAAACTGCCCGAGCGGGCACTCGAGCAGTCCCTGCTTATGCCACGTCCCGACTGGTGTACGTCTGCCTTTTAAATGTAGTGAGAGCCACCTGCAGCTCTTCATTACAAAGGGAGGGGCGCAGCAGTTGGAACCCTGGGGCGAGCGGGGACTGCTTGAATGTCTGCTCCCATGGGTTCCTCGCTGCCTCTCTTCCTTTGAAATGGACAAGAGCTGCGGGCGTAGGTGCAGCGGGATAGCGAGGGCTTCCCGTATCGACTAATCGGGTAGTCGATGGAAATTTCGAGCCCATTCAGTAGTGTTAACGGGTTAAACTGAACGGTTAACCCGTTAGCTAATGAAATAGGATTTCACATTCCCAGTGGTTGCAGCACCCCATCTCAAAACTGAAGTGTAAAAATCACGTAGGGCTTCTCTCTCCTGCTGGATGCCGTTTCGATAGCGTTGGTCTTGGGATGCATTTTAGAACCCTCTTGTCCATTCCCTTTCTCCTTGAATGAATCTTGCAGTGGGAATCAAGAACAGTTCAGAACGGTGCCCATTTCTCTGCTCAGGTCGGTGCAGCATGTTGTCTTTGTTTAGAATTTCGCACGGAAAAACAGCACATCCAAATCAGACTGAGACCCCATGTTCTTTCTGAAGCCAGACCCTTCCTATAGTGATAGATTTTTAGCCCTGCCCAAAGCCTGCAAGTGTTGTTTCCTCTCCCCCTGCTTATGCTCCTGCTGTCCAGCAGGGAGCATCGCTGGTTTGTCTCAGCCATGAGCATGTTGTTTGGCAAATAGAACATCTTTTTATTACCCTCCTTCAGGCAGCCACCAAAGGCAGGATGTGGGACATAATGTTAGGCAGCCCTGAAGATTCTGGTGGTGTGTTCTGCTGCAAACCCACTGTGAAAATAAAACCAATCAGGCCGGACCGAAGAACCTGCGCAGTTGGTTTGAACTTGGTAGAAACGTTCAAGATTCAGGGAGGTGCAATCTGATCTAAGTTTTGATTTGAAATATCCAAGGCATATTTAATACAGGGTCTTTCCCTCCTCCCTAAGTATAACAAGGAAAATGTGTCTTCTCTTTGGGGATCATTTTAAAGACATCTAGGTACGTCTACACTGCATGCTTATTTTGAAATAAGCTATTCCAGAAGAAATACTCCGAAATAGCGCGTCTACACTACAGGGAAGGCTTAAAATTAGTCCAAGGCAGGCTTCCCTAATGTGGATGTGCTACCTCGATATGGAGCCCCAGGAGGCACTGGGGAGTAACTTCTCTGAAGGGCCCTGGGGAGGAGCTATTTCGAAATAGCAGCAGTGGAGCGCCCACACAGCTGCTATTCCAAAATAGCTATTTCGGAAGAGGCGTTATTCCTCGTGGAATGAGGTATACAGAAGTCAACCTAAGCTATCTGTTATTTCAAATTTATTTTGAAATAACCGAATTATTGTGTAGATGCTAGCATTATTTCGAAATAACGCTGCTGTGTAGGCACACCGGTACTTAGTTCCTTGTAGAAATGCATGCATCACTGCTTACAAAGGTATCTACAAACTGGATCCAGTTTCAGTTGTAATGAGTCTGGGCATTGTTATTTGATTTAATAAATATGAGAGTGCTCCTGCACAAAGGGAAAGAAGCTTAGCTACTACAGGGATAGGAGACTTAGACGCACCTTTTAAGCTAGCTCCTGATGCATACCAGTTCCTGCCCTGCTCCCTGGGAGCCAGCTGTCTCCCTACCCTGCTGGCTCTGTATCAGAGCCAGCAGTGTGGGTTGGCAGTCAGTTCCCCGGGGAGTGGGGTGGGATCCTGTGTGTAACCGTTCACGGTAACCGTGTAAACGCTTATCCTGTTACATTTCTACTGACTCACAGCTCATTGAAGTGAGTTTTGCCTGTGGGCTTCCATAGACCGTGCTTTGGGTCCTCATTGTCAGGTTGAAGTCTGCAGCCCTTGCAAAGGCAGACACCACCTGAGCCCTGTGTATTTAACACTCCACTAGTTTCTCCATTTAAGTATTTGGTTTTTTGTTGTGTTATTTGTGGAAGGTTTTTCAGGGAAACCCCTTTGTGTGGCATTGATTCTTCCTTTCTCAATGTGGTTCACAGGTTATGGTTAAGCTCCTTGATCTTTTACAAGATTTGTAAAAGTTTATGAATTTAACCACTCGATTTGCCACTCCACTTGTGGACTTTGTGGCAAGTTTATAGAATCCTGCTGCTCCCTGTTCTCCAATGTCTCATATAATTCCAGGCTCGTCAGCTTGCAGAGATTAATACTGGAAACCTTTTTTCAGGTAGATCATCAGCGGAATTCATATCCAGCAGTAGACTGATCCACCAAAGGTGCATTCATTCATGAAGTAGTACTGAGGCAGGGCCATAAGTGGGGGGAAAAAGCAGATGCTCTGTATGGGGGGGAAAAAGCAGATGCTCTGTATCTTACGTTTAATGATTGATCTGTGATTTAGACCAGCTAGGTTGGTGAGTCAGGGACATGCGCTGCACAAATGTATCCCGTTTTCTGATGGATATGCATAATTGTAGCCTCATTAGTTGCAAGGAATTACTGGGAAACATGTTTTGCTACAGTGAGTTTGTATCTTCAGTGAAAATGTTAATCACGTCTCCGCATTTGATATAAATATTTACATCGGCAACGGTTTTAATTAGAAACTCCAGGTTGATTTTAAAACATTCTAAACCAGTGACACAGCCATCCCTGCGTGCTTAGTAGGAAGAACTGATTTCACATGTGGGTTTAGCTGCTTAAATAAGATACTTAATATATGCAGAATAAAATGTAAATGTATGTTGCTTATTTATGTTTTTCAGGTAAGAAATTGCATTCCGTTAAGCAAGACTGCCTAAGGGACTTGACAGATGCTGTCTCCTTGCATTCATTTGTAAGCTGCCAAATCATGCAAAGTATTCTAACCTCCAAAATTAGGGGCTCTGATTGTAAGTAAGGTATTTTATTCCTTCTTAATGTGGTGAAGAATGTTTAGAAGACAGTAAAGCTGTGTAGGTGATTTGGTGAATATGTCTCAACCCCCTTTGTGAATTTCAAATGGATTCAAAGCCCTTCTCAGAAGTACAAAGAGTTGGGATTAATTTTGCCGAATTCTTTGCTTAGGCCTGTAAGATCCTCCATAGGAGAACAGCAGCGTTACTTAGTGTAACACCTCTTATTTCAAGCAATAATACATTGTTGCATTGAAGTTGTATCTTTGTTAATTACTGACATCACCTTGTTTTAAATACCAGGTGATAAGGAGAAAACCACATCGATTTGTATTAAATCCTTAATTGGACACTGGACACAATGCCCATGGAAGTAAAACGGTAGAATAATAATCTTTTCGGTAAAATATACGATTGAAAGACGTTAGATAAACCATAGTTGAACTGAGCAGTGGTTTGCTTTGTCTTATTAAGCATAATAATCATGATCAGTTAGACTTGGCAAAACCAAATAGATTTAACCTCCGTATTCTGGTGTCCCTAATCTGGGAACACCCATGGTACAGAGGAGGAAGAGGCCTTGTGTGCTGCCTTTGTCCCATCCCCGGTGGGTGAACGGCAATGCAGAAATGATGCTTTTTTCCTCCCTCTCCCTTAATGGTGGGGGGTGGTGCCTGGGAGCAGCGGGGAACACAGAGCCACATGTGCCCCCTGGAGTGGGGTACCAGTAACTGCCTCACACATCTCCCCCTCTTACCCAGACTCTGCAGCAATCTCCCTGGCCTGGCAAACTCTTTAATCCAGCATACCCTGTTTCCCGGAGTTGCTGGATTAGAGGTGCAAGTGTATACCAGTCTACAACTACGAAGAAGAAAATTCATGTGTAGTTTGTTTAAAAAGGAGAAAATGTGAACCATTAAATTAAATCTTGGCCCCTTTGAAATCAATGGCTGACTTCAAGGAGGCCAGGAAGAAGTTACATGGGACTGTTGTACCTTTTCTCTTGGTGAATGGTGATAATTTAGCAGCATTGTTGAAACATAAGAAAGGCAAACCAGGGCACGCCTTGGGACAGGTTGATTGGGTTTGTTCCCTTCATCCCAGGCGGGCCCGTTACTGTGCTTAAGCACTAAAAATTTGACTTTCTTGTCAGTGATACACCGATGGGATGTGCATAGGTTACAGAAGCAAAAGAAGCAGCGAGTCTTCAATACTTCTTGCAGTGCAGATCGACCACTGGATTATAAATTTACTCTTAAGAGGCAATTAGATGCATTTTTTAAAAAATGCATCTATTTTGGCTGCTAGCAAAAAACTGACAGCCGGAATATTTACAATGGTTTGTGCTTTTTGATTAAACTCCTGTTCTGGCAGGTGACAGGAACCAGGAGGAAATGAGTAAAGAATACATTTTCCTGTAGCATTTCTCAAATGAAGCACCACACATGCCCTGAAAATATTCCTCTGCCTTCCGCTGACTGATAACCACACAGGCACCTCAAATTTCTACACGTTCTCTGTTGTAGGATGATGTTCTCTGAATTCACTTGTGAATCACGAACCTTCTCCATCCATATGCCTCTTTTTCTCTGTCTTCATTATGTCCGCTTTGAAATTGGCTTTTTAAATCTAAAATTAAACCTGCCTTTGTGGGCTTTTTTTTCCCAAATGAAAGCAAAGCGTTTTCGGCGTTATTAATTATTATTTGGCATTTTTTTCTTAAAGCCTCAGCTCTTGGAGTCATGTAATTCCATGAGCCTCTTAGCTTGCATATAATAAAAGGTCATTTCTGGCCCTCATGTACAGAAAAAAAATCTCAAAAACATGAGCCTTAAAGGACTCTGAAACCACAAGGCAAAATAAAAGGTCCCTCAATATGGTTTAAATCTCATTGTTTTTAGGACGAACTCATGCTGTTTGAGGTGTGACACAGTTTTTGAATGCTTATGGTTGGCAGTAGGGTTAAAAAGGAATACAACGTGTGCATTGAGTTAGCCATTGTCTTCTAAAACTAAGTTCAGAAATACTTCTGAGGGTAGAAGAAATATTTCAGCGTTCTGGTCTTTCAAGAGCACAGTCATTGGTGATTTGAACAAACTAGGGATGTTAACTATCGGGTATTTGCGTAAAAATGTTACCACTTAAAATCGTAGCAGTTACACATTTACACGCAGTGGGGGAGGAGGGCTGGCTTAACAGCCAGCTCCCTGCGTGTGCCGGCTCCTACCTCTTCACCCTGCCCTCCAGCTCTGTGGGAGGCAGCAAGGGGGGTGGCGACAGATCTCCAGGGGAGTCCCCAGCTGACCCCAGGGTCCACGTGGCACTGCCACTTGGAAGCACCCCCTCCTCTTCGTGGAGGTGACATGTGACACGGAGATTGACGTGCAACACAGCCCCTTCATAGTGGTGCACATCATAAAACTCATGGCAAAAGTGGGGCCAAGGGATTTGTGGTGGGGAGCAGAAGTTTGGGGTGTGAGCTCTACGAGTTGGGGGGGAGGTCTCGTGCTAGAGAGAGGGTTGGGGTGTGAGGGCTCAGAAAGGGGGTGCAGCCTCTGGGAGAGGGCTGGGGATGAAGGATTTGGGATGCAGGAAGGCAGTCCGGGCTGTGGGTTGGGATACAGGAGGGGGTACAGGCTTTGGGGTGGGGCGGGGATGAGCAACAGGAGGCTGCTCAGGACTGGTGGGGACTCAAAGTAGGGCAGAGACTGAGACTTGGGTTTACCTAGGTAGCTCCCTGCTGGGGCTGGCAGAGAAGGGCTTCTCTCCACCAGCTCCGGTAGCTTGAGGGCTTGGACCAGGGGTGGGAAACCTCCAGCCCACTGGGAATCCACCTTTGGCCCGTGCACCTCCAGTCTGCCCCCCTCCCTTATGTATTTTTTGTGCTTTTTGAGCCCCCCACTTCCTATTCATCCAACTCCTCATTCCCAGAGCGTGAACAGCTGCAGTTCCAGTTCTGGGAGGGAGGAGCAGGGGCGGAGCATGAACGTGGCGCTCGGTGGTGCTCTGAAAGTGCTGGGAGAGGCAGAGCAGGGATTCCGGTGCCTCAGTACCTGAGCGTGTGGGAGGAGGGGGCAGATGGGGCGTGTGGGTTGCAGGTAGAACCCCAGCGCACTGCGGGCTGCAGATTCCCCACCGCTGTGGCCGACGGAGATGGAGGTCCCCTGGTGTGTCCCTCTCAGTCTCGCTTGCCCTGCTGCCACCCTGCATGGGGCTTCCCGGGAAGCTGCGCGGCCAGAGAACTCCGCTCCGATTCAGTCACAGCTGTTGAAACGCTACTTTAGATGCTCTGAGTCACCTTTGACCCATTTCCGTTCTTTAGCATGCACGGGATTATGGGAGTGTTTCTCCAGCATGAGTACAATGTACAGGAGCAGTCTCGTTGTGGGGCATCTAGGGAAAGCCAGCAACCTTAATCGTGCATAGCATTCGACTCTCTCTTTTCACTTCATAGCCTCTTCCTATCCATCTTTGTGGTAAGGGATTCAAAAAAAGTGATGCTTCTAGCTTCCTATTATTAGGATGGCTACAGACCGCAATCGACAAGGCTTGACTTTCCAGGCTAAATGAAGGCAATCTACATGCTTCCCATTCATCAGGCAGGAGAGGAATTGAATGCTGGAAATGTGATCTGGTTCTTGTAGCCAAGCGATGGAAAAGTAATAATCCTTTGGAGCAAGGTAGCTACTAGAAGTCTAAAGTCTTTCCGTTACGGCTCCTTGAAGAGAGGCTTATCTGTTGGGAAATTGACACTTCCCCCCACGAAATAGTGAAATTTTGGTAAAACAAGAAAATATTTTTTGGCTAGAAGCAAATCCTTCAAAAATCTTACTTCAGTAATTTCTAGGTTACCTCTTTTCTTCTTCCCTCGCTGCCTGTTGCTATGGTTACTGTGGGGCACAGATGCAGCAGAACTGATACCAGCATACAATAGTAATAATAATACTTAGCTGCTTATCAGTAGCCCTCAAAGCATTTCGCAGAGGAAGTTTGTGTCCATATCCCCATTTTACAGATGGGGAAACCGAGGTACCAAACAGTGACGTGAGTTGCCCGATGTTCCCAGGAGGCAAGTTGTAGAGTAGGGACTAGAACCCAGACCAGTGCTTTCTCCACTGTGGGAGTATCCCTGTAAATATTGTTTTCCCAGGCACATGTTCTATTGTGTCTTCCTTCTTATGTTCTTTGCTTGCTGACGTGAGCACACAAGATAAATGGCACTGCAATTTAGCGCCTGGGGTGATTTCTCAGCTTGTAGCTTCTCTCCTGCATAATTGCAGCCAGACCTGGGTGCCGTAAGTGTGTCCTGTTCTAATTCCGGCTATGTCTGCACGAGAATCTATATCAGCATTAGTTATGTGACGTTGCTGTGGGTAGGGAAGCAACCATGCCCCGCCCTGAACAAGATAAGTAACACCGACATAAGTGTACATTCAAGTGTACAATGCTGGGTCAGAGGATGTAGCTTCTGCTGCTCGCATAGCTGGTTTTCTTGTACTGACGTACGTGCAGCAGCATAGCGATATGGGTACAGCTGTGATAAGAGAAAGCTGCATCCCAGATTTGGTGGTCCTAGCTCATACCATATTGGAGAAGTTCTTGATCAAACATACAAACTCTCTGAAATACATAGTAGAGGGTGCAGTGCCTGAAAATCTCCTGGATGGAGTGTGAGACTGAGACCAAGCAACAGGGTAATGTAGAGTTATCTGTGCTGATGTTTAATCCGCTAACCAGCCTTTTTCAGATATAGCTGTGATAGCAGTGAGAACAAGGGTGGTCCTACATTGGTGGAAAAGCTTGAACACTTGGAGTCCAGTCAATTTCTTGATGAAAATGCAAGTTTTTGTGACTCTGTAAATATTTGTCTTGTATTGAATTCTAGAGTAAAGCACTGAAAACGGCTCCCTGTCTCTTGGCTGATAACAGCAAGTCTTAATTATTTAGTGGCCTAATTAACTATTCACTTAAAATAAGGCCAGCAAAGCACTGCTGCTGTTTAATCAACTTCATAGGTCCATGTACTGTGGGTTGGCTTGCATGGAGGGTCAGTGAAACTTATTATCGTTTCATTTCAAAAGTTGCTACGTTCCTGGTCAAACTTGATGGCATGGTAATTAGGTGATTTTCAAGTTGTCTGGTGATGCTGCCTTTGTGGCATGATTCCCACTGTGACCGCGTCAGGCAGCAGAGATGGCTTTCCTTCACATGAGGAGGAGGAGGAAGATGGTCACCTTCAGAGGGTTTAAAGCCAGTTTTGTCTGCAAGGAACCTGGTTCTTTTGTCCAGCACATACCGTATGGAAGATGAGGTTTGTGGGGGAGGTGGGTCAAGCTGTATTTCTGAGGAAGAGGAAATGCCTACGTGGTTGTTACGTTAATGCTCTAGAAGAGCTAACGGAGAGCTGATTAACAATAATGACACATTTTTAAGTGGTGTCCGTAGCATAATTAAACTTCTGCTGAAGATGGGTTCATGTTACCATTGTAGATATTAGCCAAATCCAGAAAAGTCTCCTGGGTGCACTGAAAAGCGGGGGTATGTACTTTAGAAAGTTAAGGCTGGTCCAGTTCTCATTTCCAAGCTCCTGTTGGCTTCAATAGCTCGTAATTCTCAACTCATCTAAAAATATTCCAGGCTTTTGAATAGCCAATAATCAGAATGGGAATAGGTTGCTCTAGTCAGTTATCCCAGCTAGTGTTGAGTTTAATGTGAAAGTTTGTTTCTGGGCAGGCGTATAGATACTGTGGAATATTAACAGTATTCGTTCATATTTTCATACTGACAAACCCAAGTCCACTGGGACCGTCACTCTTCAAATTCAGGATGCAATTTCCATGTGTAAGGAATGAAGGCATATCGGGGAACTAATTTTTTACCTAGTAGAAAGCACAGTAAGTGTCCCATATACATAAGAACAGAAGAATGGCCACACTGGGTCAGGGCAAAGGTCCATCCAGCCCGGTATCCTGTCTGCCGACAGTGGCCAATGCCAGATGCCCCAGTGGGAGGGGGCACAACAGGTAATCCTCACATGATCACTCCCCTGTCACCCACCTCCAGAGAAACAGTGGCGAGGGACACCATTCCTACCCATCCTGGCCAACAACCATTGATGGACATAACCTCCGTGAATCCATCTAGCTCTTTTTTGAACCTTGCTAAAGTCCTAGCCTTCATCACATCCTCTGGCAAGGAGTTCCACAGATTGACTGTACGCGGAGTGAAGAAAAATATATATACCCAATGGAATATATTCTTACATACCCATTTCAACTCAAATTCAACTGCAAGATTTCGAGACTGATATTGAGTGAGGTTTATGTAAGGCAAAATGCCCTGGGAAGCTCCTCATTCTTGAGTGATAAAGCCTAGATCAGATGGAAATGGAGGAATAAATCAGTTGGAAGGTCAATGTATATTCGATCTAGTACATTGTCTAACTTAAGAAAAAGGATAGTTCGCAGGCAATACTTTAATAAACTTTAGCTGTTCTTGGATTTTTAAAAAAAGGCTTTTCTTAGATTGTCATTAATTTTTGTGTAGAAAAGTCATGGGAAACAATTGTGTGTTTTACAGTAATCTGGTTTTCTACATGAATGGGTTAGATTCTTCCCTGTTCAGGGAATCATAAAAGATTAGGGTTGGAGGAGAGCACAGGAGGTCATCTAGTCCAGCTCCCTCCTCACAGCACGGCCAACCTCAAATAAATAATTTCAGCCAGGGCTTTTGTCAAACCTGGCCTTAAAAACCTTCATACTATCCAACCTAGCTCTCCTCCACTGCAACTTGAGACCATTGCTTCTCATTCTGTCCTCTGTCCCCAGTGGAAATAGATTAGCTTCATCTTCTTTGGAACCTGCCTTCAGGTAGTTGAAGTCTGGTATCAAATCGCCTGCTTGTTCTTGTCTTCTGAAGTCTAAATAAGCCCTGTTGACTCAGCCTCTCCTCGTGAGTCATGAGCCCCCTAACTCCCCAATCGTTTTCATTGCCTTTCACTCAAATTGCTCCATTTTGTCCATATCCTTTCTGGAATCCCCAGTGGGATGCCCCCAGACTGGATGCAGGAGATGAGATGTGGCTTCACCAGTGCCGAATAGAGGGGAATAATCACTTCCCTCGCTCTGCTGGCGATGCCCCTACTAATGCTCCCCAGTATGCTGTTAGCCTTCTTGGCTACAAGGACATAAGAACGGCCGTGCTGGGTCAGACCAGAGGTCCATCTAGCCCCGTAGCCGGTCTGCCGACAGTGGCCAGCACCAGGTGTTCCAGAGGGGATGAACCGAAGACAATGATCAAGCGATTTGTCTCCTGCCATCCATCTCAAGCCTCTGACAAACAGAGGCCAGTGACACCATTTCTATCCCCTGGCTAATAGCCTTTTATGGCCCTAACCTCCATGAAATTATCTAGCTTCTCTTTAAACTCTGTCATAGTCCTAAGGCTGCGTCTACACTGGCATGATTTAGCGCAAATACTTTTAACGGAAAATTTTTTCCGTTAAAAGTATTTGCGCAAGAGAGCGGCTATACTGGCATGTGCCTTTGCGCAAAAGATTTGCCTTTGCGCAAAAGCATCCGTGCCAGTGTAGACGCTCTCTTGCGCAAGAAAGCTCCGATGGCCATTTTAGCCATCGGGCTTTCTTGCGCAAGAAATTGATGTTGCCTGTCTACACTGGCCTCTTGCGCAAGAACACTTGCACAAGAGGACTTATCCCTGAGCGGGAGCATCAGAGTATTTGCGCAAGAAGCACTGATTTCATACAGTAGAACATCAGTGTTCTTGTGCAAATATTTGTGGCCAGTGTAGACAGGCGGCAAGATTTTGCGCAAAAGCAATTGCTTTTGCGCAAAATCTTGCCAATGTAGACACAGCCCTAGCCTTCACAGCCTCTTCTGGCAAGGAGTTCCACAGGTTGACTATGCGCTGTGTGAAGATCTTTCTTTTATTAGTTTTAAACCTGCTACCCATTAATTTCACACTGTTGACTGATATCCACCCTCTGTAATCCCCAGGTCCTTTTCTGCAGAACTGCTGCTTAGCCAGTCCCATCTGTGCACTTGCTGATTATGCAGTCTATCCCATCATGAAAACGGTTGAACAAAACTGTTGCCAGGATCAATCCCTGGTGCACTCCACTTGATACCAGCTGCCAACTAGACGTGGAGCTGTTCATTACTAACTGTTGAGCCCGACGATCTAGCCACCTTTCTAATCACCTTATAGCCCACTCATCCAATCTATACTTCTTCAACTTGTTGGCGAGAATAACATGGGAGCCCATATCTAAGGCTTTGCTAAAGTCGGGGTATATCATGTCTATCCTTTTTCCCCACATCCAGAGAGCAAATTATCTCATCACAGAAGGCAATCAGGTTGGTCAGGCATGAGTTGCCCTTGTTGAATCCATATTGACTATTCCTGATTCACTCCCTCTCCTCCAGGTGTTTCAAAATGGCTGCTCTAGGCTTTTTTCAGGGCTGAAGTAAGGCTGACTGCTCTGTAGTTCCCTGAATTCTCCTCCTTCCTTTTTTTTAAAGATGTTGGCAACTCCTCTGACTTCAGTTTGGCCCATGTTTTTAGGCTTCAGTATGTATTGAATAAGAAATGCAAACACAGATCACAGTGCAATGGTAAATAATGAATACTGTAGATTACATTTAATCTTAAGGGAATACAAAAATTGGATTTATTTTGTGGAGTCTAGCATTAGAGTAAACTTTAATTCAGGTCTTTGAGTTAGTTCCTCCCTCCCCCACATTAAATGTACAATTCCTGATGTGTAAATCATTTTGAACAAAAGAAAATTTCCTATATGCCATTGTTGTATCTTAACTGTTTTTGTTAATGTAATTGTATTGCAATTCAGAGGCAAGAATTATAATGCATATATAAATGTGCACCGTGTATAAAATGTGTGGGCTTATGTGTATAGCTATATCCTTATGTGCAATATACATGTGTGTGTATATATATATATATATATATATATATACACACACACTAGGCAGATTGTACTATAAAATAAGCATTTTCTCTGATGAAATGAAAATAATCATCTGTCAGTCCCTCGCCCTTGCTGTGTGAGTGGGTTCTAACAATGCTCTGCTCTGACCAGTGGGAACATTTGAGTACAGGATGAGTGTCTTTATTGTAAGGTTAAAGATTGCTCTTGGAAGTGCATTCAAGGCCTCTTCAAGATCTTCCATAGACCTCAGAGGGCTTTGAATTGCATCCCCAACGTTTCCTTGCACTCAGAGGTTGTTCAGCCAACACTCCTAGGCTGATAGTGATTGCGCGCATAAGCACAGGGAAGCATTTTCACAACAAGTCTCAAAAACCAAGTGGAGGAAAATGGAACCACAAATCCAGGAAACCAGGTTCTATAAAGCAGTAACTCTCAACCTTTGCAAATTACTGTACCCCTTTCTGCGGTCTGATTGTTTTGTACATCCCCAGGTTTCACCGCACTTAAAAACTACTTGCTTAGAAAATTGGATATAAAAATACAGACTTGTCACAGTACACCGATACTGAAAAATAGCTCACTTTCTTATTTCTATTATATAATTATAGCTGGAATGTAGATCTTGTACTTACATTTCAGTGTACCGTATATAGAGCATTATAAACAAGTCATTGTGTGGAATTTAAATTTTGCAGTGACCTCACTAGTTCTTTTTGTACAGCCTGTTGTAAAACTAGGTAAATCTCTAGATGAGTTGATCTAGAGATGAATTCTGGGAATCCCAGCGGTATGCTTTCCATAGGTTGAGAGCTACTGCAGTAAGGGTGGCTGAGAGCAAGTAATGCTGGTGCTAGGAAGAAATCCATCTACTCTCCTAAACTTAAAGCTCATGTGCAGATTAAGCTTCTGTTATCTAAACTCTTCTGGGGTAGGCCATGGAGAACTGGGGTTCAGTTCCTTGCTCCACCAAGGAGTTTCCTGCATGACCTTGTGCAAGTCACTTAGACTCACTGGGCCTCAGTTCCCCATCTGTAAAACAGGGATGATCGCTCTGCCCCGACTCTCAGCTTCAGAAGAATAAAATCATTAAAAAATTGGGAAGTATTTCAAGACCTTTGATGAAAAGTGCAGAAACAGGCATAATCATGACGATGATTATTAATAATATTATTAATCCCCACCTCACTTCCACATCTTTGTCTTCTCACTCCCCTGGCTCTTCATCTGTTCCCATTTCCTTACCCAGCCAGTCCCAGTCTTTCCACTGGCCTCCTCAATCACTCCCAGCCTTTCCCTCATGCCAGCTGCCAGTCTACAAGGGATGCAAGAGGCTAACTGGTTAACCGATAAGGTGAGGCTTATCCGTTACTGTAAACTCTGCTTGGAGCTGCCAGCAGCCCTGTGGGGCCAGGAGCCCTGGGAGTACTGCGGGGCCGGAAGTTGGTAGCCTTCGCCACTCTGCAGTGCGGGAGCTCTGGGCAGTGCTGTGGAGCCGGAAACCTCAGCAACTGGCAGTTCTGCAGTTAACCACGTAACCTAGAGCATTTTTATCAATTAAGTGGTTAATATTTTTTTTTTTTTTTTTTTTTTTTTTTTTAATATCCCTACAGTCTATTCTTACGGGCTCCTTGTGCCAGTCTCCTTCCTAACCAGTCTGAAATCAACCTCTCCCTTGCCCCATGTCCTTTGCCCATCCCCGTTTCTTCCATGGGCTCCCAGTCGGAATTAGCTCCACCCCCTCTTCCTACCCACACTCAGTCACCGTTGCTGAAGCCCGGCTGCATTTCTGGCATGCTGTCTTTTGTTTTTTTAATGGAGATGCCTGTCTCCTAGAACTGGACGGGACCTTGAAAGGTCATCGAGTCCAGTCCCCTGCCTTCACAGCAGGACCAAGTACCATCCCTGACAGATTTTGCCCCAGATTCCTTACCCTCCGCTCTGCCTGGGCACCTGCTAGAAGAAAATTGAGATTTTCTTGGCTCTTATTTCTAGTGCCAGAGACTGCGGCGGAGCAGCAATTGCAGGGAAAGACCTGCTCAGCGTCCGCCGCCTCAGAGCAGTGAGTATGCTCAGTCCTATTGTATGGTGGGGATGCCTCGGTGCCATTCTGGAGGCTTGCGGCAGTTGTTGGAGGATGAAGCACGCTCAGTGCAGACAGCATGTTCTGAGAATTAAGCAGCAAAACTCTAACAGCTCTTAACAGGTCTCTGGAGTGAGCATGTGCAAACAGATTTTTTTCCCCAATGGTTTATAAACTGGCCAAACTTGGGCTGTGTTTTTTCATCAAAACAATAAAAAGCACCTCCGTGACACCTCCCCCCACCAAATTTAAAGTCCTGGCTCCAAAACATTGTAAGAATTGTATTTAACTAGTGCCAAGTGTATTTTCCCCATATCTCATTCTCACTGTTTTCCCTCTCTTAAATTGGCCTTTTGTTTTTAGACGTTTTCTTCTTGGTGTCATTCCTCAACTGTCAGAATGCACTGCCTGCCTAATCTACCTACTGTATGTAAACTAATCTAAATAATGGAAAATAGAAAGTGGTGGTGTCCTGTTCATAAGGACACTTCTGCTCTTCCAATGTTGCTGTCTCAACACTGGCTACTTAACTCTTTTTTTTTTTTTTTTTTTTTTTTTGGAAGCCACAAGAGTTTCTTTTTGCAATTCCTAAGCAGTCATTCATGTTCAACGTATTATTTGCACTACATTTCTCCATTAGGGCTGGAATGACTGTAGCCTGTTAAAAGGTCATTTTACCGAAACGAAAGAAAAAGCGCTTTACTTTGTGCTTTTTGCTTTCTTAATTACTGCCTGCCGAAGAGGTGAAGCTCAGCTGTTTGCTAACACCTAGCTTTTCTGAAAGCAATTAGGAGTTTAGCTGTAAACCAGCTTTTTAATAAAAGTCCCAGACTAACAGATATACTGAGGGTTGAAGGTAGCCAAGTTTTTCATTAATCTTTGGCAACACTCAACTGAGAACAGAACATTTTTAACAGCTTTCTGCAATCAAGATACTCTAAGGCACTTTTTGCAAAGCAATGAGTTAGCCAGTGTGTGGTTGCATGTTTATTGTGGGCAAAAGGTAACCGCTGTCTCCTCAGAGCGATTGTTCACACTCTAGCGTGGATGTTTGCGAAGCAGGATTCTATTTTCACCTTTTCCAAACAACGGGACCTTGACGTTTTTCACGTGAGCAGGGAGACGACCACTGTATATAGGCAATATACCCAAATAAAAGGGGAGAGCTTTGTTATCCCCAAAGTGTTCTGCTTGTCGGTAGCACCTTCCATGAAATGATCTCTGAGGGTATGTCTACACTACCATCCTAGTTTGAACTAGGGTAGTTAATGTAGTCAATCGAAGTTGCAAATGAAGCCCGGGATTTAAATATCCGTGCTACACGCGGCACGGAGTAGGTAGTTCGAATTAGGCTTTCTAATTCGAACCACCGTTACACCTCGTTCCTAATGTGAACTACCTACTCCATGCCGCGTGTAGCTGCAGGCACGGAGTCCGAACTACCGGGGATTTAAAAATGGCGGCGCCGGCAAGATGCAAATGAAGCCCGGGATATTTAAATCCTTGGCTTCATTTGCAACTTCAATTGACTACATTAACCACCCTAGTTCGAACTAGGGTGGCAGTGTAGACATATCCTGAGTGTTTCACAAAAGTTTGAGCTAAGTTCATCAGCATTCTTGCAGGGAGGAGGTCTCGGTATAGAATGCAAGATGGTAATGGTATCTAGAGGCGACTCCCACATGGTGCTTGAGTAACAAGACCACCTTGTGGTGACACTACACCCAGATCCCCACTTCATTTACTGCTCCCTTGCTCCCCGAATAAACAGTCACATTGCAACTGCCACCCCGAAGCTCCAGAGCTGAATTTATTCTGTGCTGCAAGGTTCCTTCTTCCTTCTGAGAGGCTGAGTGAGCCTGGATTTTGAAGGGCTGAACCGTGAGCCGATGTCTTGGATGGAGTTGTGTATTATTGCAGTTGAAGTTTGTTTTAACAGTTGTGCGATCAGTGTGCCACGGAGCTTTTGGTGCTACATTTTCCAACTTGTGCAGTTGCTTCCAAACCTTGTTGCATAAGGATCTCCTGCAACTGGTTGTATTCAGCACTCTCTCGAGTGCCTGACTTCCATTGGTCTCAACAGGAGTTTGTCTTTCACAGCCATAGCGAATAGGTGGGGCCATGGAACGGTACTTCCAGTACATTCGGCATGCCTGGAAGTAAATTTTACCTACTGTATCTTTAATATCTTAGAATCATAGGGCTGGAAGGGACCTCAGAGGTCTTCTAGTCCAGTCTCCTGCACTTATGGCAGGACCAAGTATTATCTGGGCCAAGGGTTCTCAACCCACTTCTGACAAAAATTGCACAATGCCAGGAGGAGAGGGACTGATGTCTACACCTGCCCCTGAGGAGTAGAGAGAGAGGGCAAAGCCCCAGGACTTCAGCCCCTGCTGGGAGGTTTGTAGCCTGAGCCCTGCTGCCCAAGACTGAAGTCTTCAGTCGTTGACTTCAGCCCCGAGCCTCAAGAAGTCCATTGCTGGCAAGCCCACTAAAACTGGGTCACGATCCACTTTGCGGGTCTGGACTCTCAGTTTGAGAGTTGCTGATCTAGGAGTTGAGAGATGTGGCCCGTGTCTTGTGTAATCAGGGGCGGCCCATATAGGCAAACTAGGCGGTCGCCAAGGGCCGCCCCTGTGTGTAATACTTGGAAAATGTGCCCCTGGAGGTTGGATTCTGCATGCAAGGCAAAGGGAGAGCCACACTGGTGAGAGGGACTCTGGATTTAGGCAAGAATAAGTACACTGGAAGCTCCAATGCAGAGGTGGTGGTTGTTGCTAAGGAAACCACCTCTCCTGGCTATGTGTTGAGAACGCACTTTGATTTGCAGTGTGTTGTGTGTGCCTGTGGGTAATTAACACCGTGCTCCTAGAATTTTCTTTTCTGAGTGGGTTTGCTTTTGTGAGTAGGGGGGAGGGATTTGGCCTGGCTGGTGTCTTGTGTTTAAACAGCTGCCTAAAACAATAATTTGTGTGTGTGTGTGTGTGTCAGTCAGCCAGAATCTCTGGTCTAGAGATTCCACAGCTTGAGAGAGAGAAACAATGCCCACAAGGTTGGGAGCTGGCAAGATCTGGCAGGAATTCCAGCATTCTGGGCCACTAGCTCGTTGTGTGGCCCTGGCAACGTGTTCGGACTGAGTCATGCTCACCTCCGGGTTGGATCCCGGGTGTCCCCTTCCCCCAGCTGTGCAGTCGGGGGTGCAAGTAAACAAAAGTTCTTGCCACTGGGGAGAGGGGGGGAAACACGCTGGCTAAGGGTGGGGGGTGGCCCAGCAGCTGGAGGCTCCCAGCAGGGAAAGGAGCCGACGTCCTAGCCCCTCCTCTCCCCGCCCCCCCCATATGCAGACGGGGCAGCTCTGTGGAGTGGCAGGGGACGGGGAGGAGTAGTGGGGAAAGCAGCAGAACTTCTAGCAGCAGCTCCCCCGGCTGCTGGGCCACCCCCAGCCTTGCCCCTCCTGCTCTGTACACAGAGACGTAGGCACCAGCGGGAGGGAGATGGCTAGCAGGGAGTCCAACCTGCTTGTGCTGACAGCACTGGCCCAGTTCCACCGCTGTGGGTAGGGGGTATAACTTTTCCTTCCGTGTGGGATCTTGAGAGCTGATTGGTTAATGTCTAAGGGCATTGAGCATGTCAACTATTTAAATGCTTAGTATTATCATGAGAGAGAAAGTTGCATTTGTCCCCTCTCTAAACTTACACACACACACATTCTATTCCTGGGTTTTAGATTCCCTTACTACCTTTGTGAACTTGGCCTTCTTATGGAGATTGCTTTTAATAACCTCTTTACTTTTAATTAGTTTATATACGGCAGACAAGGGGCACAAAAAGTTCATTCTAATCCGTTTCGGACATATTCCTGGGGAATAACGCTAGAACCGTTAATATCTATAGAACTCGGAGGACGACTCTTAATTCCCATGTGTATTTTTTTGGAGACTTGTTATCATTTATGAAAGTTTGTTTTGCTATCACAAAAGATGTTGGCACATATATATGTGAGTAGGGATATTACTGTACTGAATTTGTTAGTGAGGAAATTATAAAGAAATTGTAACTAAAAAATATACAGGTTTTAGGCTGCTTTTTTCAGGTGTTCAGAAATACTGCACTATTAGAGGAATCACTTAAACATTCAGTTCATGGACTCGCAAGTTCTGCATGCAGGTTTGTGAAATACTGTAATATAATCAGAATTATTTTTTTAAATAATCTCTCCTTTGGAGGCCCAGTCAATACGATGGAATGTAAAGGCTGTGTTTTTGCTCTTCCAGAAATCTAACCTGTGCAGTATAGACCAGTGTTTCTCAACCGGTGGTATGAATACCCCTAGGGGTACTCGAGAGAAGTCTGGGGGTACGTCAACACAACTGAAATTTGGAGAAAACTGAATATTTGTTTAAGTTTTACAGCACTTTATTAGTTTTGTACTTTTTACACCCAAAATTTTCATCACCCGTCCGGCTGTGATTAAGTTGTTTAAACAAATGTGTTGCAATGGTTAAAAGAAAATGTCTGAAAACTGTAGGTACTGGGAGTACTTGTAATTTTTTTAAAGGGGTACTTTATAAAAAAAAAGCTTGAGAGAAACTGGTATAGGACACGTTCAGGTTTGCTTGTTTTTACAGGATAATTGGGCAATTTTGCTTTCATTTTCACCCTGGCTTTCTCAGTCATGTTCATAGTGCTGTCACCCTCAGCTTTATTCTGTGGAATGTCGGGGAATTGGTGACCTAATCGGATCAGCTTTTGCCCTGGCAGTAAGTTTGCTAAGTGTGGTTGATCTTTCAAAGGCAATTCATCTAAATCAAGGTGCCAGAATGACTCGGTAGAGCCCACAGCAAGGAGGGCTTGAGGAGTTATACAGCTATCCCATGGCGTGATACTTCCTCCCTGTTTCCCATGGAGGCAGGCTATGCCCCCTTATGTTCCTCATGCCTGCATTTTGGGGACCACTCTTCTGAGGCCAGAAGGGACCATTGTCATCATCCAGTCTGGCCTCCTGGATAACATGGGCCATAGGACTTTTCCCAAATAATTCTTGGAGCATATTTTATAGAAAACCATCCAATCTTGATTTTAAAAAAAATGGTCAGTGGTAGAGAACCCACCACAACCCTTGGTAGAGTGTTCCATAGGTAATTCCTCTTGCTGCTCCAAACGGACATTTTATTTCCTGAGTCCGTCTAGTTGCAACTTCCAGCCACTGGATCTTGTTACACCTTTTGCGGCTAGACTGAAGAGCCTGTTATGAAACAACTGTCTCCTCCCTCCCCGCCCAGGTATTTACAAACCTATCTAGCTGCTCTCTTTCCAGCTGAATAGCTAGAACTCCATGGCTGTGTCTACACTGGCCACTTATTCCGGAAAATTAGCCGCTTTTCGGGAATAACTTGCCAGCTGTCTACACTGGCCCCTTGAATTTCCGGAAAAGCACTGACGATCTACTGTAAGAAATCAGCCGCTTTTCTGGAAATACTATGCTGCTCCCGTTCGGGCAAAAGTCCTTTTTCCGGAAAACTGTTCCAGAAAAGGGCCAGGGTAGACAGCACCATAGTGTTTTCCGCAAAAAAGCCCGATCATGAAAATGACGATCGGGGCTTTTTTGCGGAAAAGCGCGTCTAGATTGGCCACGGACGCTTTTCCGGAAAAAGTGCTTTTCCGGAAAAGCATCCTGCCAATGTAGATGCGCTTTTTCCGGAAATATAACGGAAAACTGTTCCGTTTTAAGCATTTCCGGAAAAGGGTGCCAGGGTAGACATAGCCCATGAGTCTGTTGCATTGAGGCATCTTTAATAGTCCTTTTTATCATTCCTGTGGCTCTTCTGTGAACCGCCTCCCATTCATTAACAGCCTTCCTGAATGTCCTGCTACTGTCGTGGCCTTTGGTTTAAGGATCCAAGTGTTTTAATTCAGGCATGTGACTGTTCCCTTGGCTATGGTTGTCTGCTTGTGCGGTCATCTTCATCCTGGTTGCCGTGTGCTGGAACCCAAGCAGTACAAGCTGAACTTCCCTGCATACTCTTGCAGTGACTCATGTAGGTAGTTGCTTGGTGTATTTACAGCACGGGGTGGGGAATAAAGCGCTCTTATGAGCGAAGGATGAAATCCACCTATGGTGGAGTACAATGCCCGTATGTCGCTTGGGTGTTACAGTATATGGAGACACAAGACGATCCAACTATATTTCTTTCTTGTTTACTAAGTTCATCACAATTTCAAGGATGTCTTTGCTCCTTGTTTGATTTTTCATTGGCAGGGCTCGCCGAACCGTGGCGAGTCCCGCTCGCCAGCCGCACTGTCCAGCGTTCTGCACATGCACAGATCGCCCGAACCTGGCTCTTCCGGGTTACAATCTACTCGCCACGGGTGAGTAGATTGTATAATTTGTCGAGCCCTGTTCGTTGGTAATATCTCAATTATTTCTTCATACATGGCATTTCCACAAATATATGGTCCCAGAATGCACCACTGATTAACGACAGGTATGTCAGTTGTCTGGTACAAAGCAAATGAAAAGTAAGTAGCTGTGCTCAAAATTTGCATTTGTCCCCTGTCGATTTGTTGGGCTATTTTCACAGCTCTGTCATGAATTGCTTTTGCCGATAACGGCACGTCTCGAATTTTCTGTAAGATTTTGTCCTTGTGAAACTTGTCACATAGTTCATGACAAATTTTTAGCATGCATCTCTTCAGATAATCCCTGTCCGTGAAAGGCTTCCCCCTCGAATAGTGCTGTATGAGCCTGCAAAACTTGCAGAGTTCAAGCTCCCACCTTTTTTTGACTATTTTGTCCAATGTTCCTTTTTTTTTTTTTTTTTTTTTTTTTTCCTGAAGTTCCTTGCAGCGTGTGTGTGTGTGTGCATCACCCTGGAGGTATTTGTAGCAAATGCTGCATGTTTTGTCCTTTGTTCTAAAAAAAAAAGTCTCTCACTACAAATGAGTGTAGAGATCCAGACCTCTGCACAAATGCATACAAGTCAGTCCGCTTCTTTTGAAAAATTTGGTACCCGTCATCTCTCTTTCTCTTCACCGTTTTTACTGTTAGGGGGCTACAGAGGTCACCCTCACATCTAATGATGGAAAGATTTCTTGACCAATCAAATAAAAAGAGAATATTTATGACCCCCAGTGAGTGCGGAGGGTGGATTGTTGTTAAAATAAACAGTTAAAGGTGATATAGGAAAAAAAAATCTTGACATGAGTAATTATACATTTTTTAAAATTTTGAATTAATTTTTCATTTTAATTTAAAAAGTTGTGTGTATTTTGGAAATGACAAGAGCCATATTTGGTTCCGCATTGAGCCATAGTTGGCTCTACAGCCATAGGTGGCTGACCCCTGCTTTAGCTCCTAATTTAATCATGCCATCTCCCACCTCACCGCTCTAATACCCATTCTAAGCAGTGCTCTGAATTTATCTAAAGGAGCTGCTGTTGCTCCAGGAGTTTCAGAGGGAATAGCTGTGTTAGTCTGTAACTGGGAAAAAAAATTAAATGACAATGAATAGGTGCTGCAGGACTATTCGTTGTTGTTTTTTAACATTTTTTCTGTTGCTCCAGAGTCAGAGTAGCAGAGCAGGCATGATTCCAGATGCAAAGTATGTCCTCCCCAACTTAAGAAAAGAGACTCCAAAACATGTCCAACTGAGACGTGGGTTTTAGCAAGAATATCTGTAGTATGGTGGTTTAACTTCCTAAATGAGTAAAACAAACTGGAATTAGAAATGATATATATTTCTTACATAAAGCTTAAACTTGATTTCTTGCTTTGTTTCATAAAATGCATGAAATCCTGGGATAAAACTGGATTTTCTGCCATAATGAATTTCCATGAATATTTCATTGGTGTAATTATCTACATCTTTGAAAGCGTTGTTCTTCATGGCTTGTACCTGATAAAAATACTAAATCTGATTCATTTCTGAAGTGTAAGCATGTGTATCTGGGTTTGTAAAACCCATACACAGGAAAGGAAATAAAAATATGAGTCATGCAGGAAACAAACATCAGATCCATTTTCACCACAAAATTGCAAAAATCTCAGCTGTTCGCTTGATTAAAATTATATTTCAAATTGTGAGTTGCTGGAACATGTAATACTAAGGAACAAATCAAGTGCAGACTTGGAAAAGAAGATTTGTGCTAGAGAGCTGATACCGCAGTGGGTCTGGAAAATCTCTTTTAAAACACTACCACAATTACCATGCTCTGTCGGGATTTAAGGGTTTTTGTGTGCGTGCGTGTGTGTGTGTGCATGCGCATATGTTAAGTTCTTTAAATTTCTTCAGCCGTTTGTAAGCGATGTGCCCATGTTGAAAAGTCAACATTATTTTAATGATTTGGCCAGTGTTTCTAAGAGAACACAAATTCAGTGTACGTCTATTTCAAGAGGCATACACAAAACAGTATTGTATTGGCTACTTTCCCTTTCTCCCTCACTTTTTTACAAGTCTTTCTTTCTCCCTTTTATACTCTATCCCTTTTGATTCTCGTGCCCATAGTGTAAAAGCGGGGAGGGAACTCTGATATTTTCAGTGGAGATGTGCGGAAAGTGGAGTCTGGTGTTTGTGATCACGGGTTGGTAACTGGGCATCATGTATAACAAAGCAAGCTCTGTGAAATCCTAAAATCCCTTTGTATACTTTCTGCTTTCCTCTGTGAGGTATAAAGTTATTGGCATGACCAGGGTTGAAAAATCTATCAGCAAATTTCCTCTATTATCATATCAGTACACATCTCTTTTTTCTGGTAATGACTGAAGTCTTTTCAAAGCGTAAAACAATGTATGCTACATGAGTAAATTGCTTGTTTGTATGCAAGTGCAACGTGCTTTAAAGGTAGCAAAGCCAGGCTGCCTGTATTAACCTTGAATTCCACAAAAGCAATTGCAATCGTAAAGTGAAAATGCTGTCAAAGGAAGACAGAATCATCGTGACAAAACTGTGTGTGTGTGTGTGTGTGTGTGTGTGTGTGTGTGTGAGACAATGCAGCCAGCTTTAATGATTATTTGGCGTGTGTGCGTGTGTGTGTGTGTGTGTGTGTGTGTGTGTGTGTGAGACAATGCAGCCAGCTTTAATGATTATTTGGTTTGCTTGCATTAAGCACTGTCACTTTGCACTTTGAGTCTCTTTAACCAAAGTACCCAGTGGGTGGCAGTGTACTAGCTATGGACGGGGAGGGGGGAGGATTTTTTTAAATTCTCTGGCTAGTTTCCATGGTGATCACTGCAGCTTTCATGCTTGTGCAGAAGGTGGGGATGGCGGGGACTAAGGAGGGGAGGAAGAGGGCGATATGGCATTGAAACAGCAGAGCAACCCATGGAAGCCACTGTGGTAACAACAAGCAGCATACCTGAGAAATAAGACTGTAATAGAACCAGAAATCATCGCTGTCTGAAGAGCAGTCTCCAGGAAATCTTTTCTCGAAAGCAGTCGAAACAGCTTCTGTCAACCTGAAGTGTCGAGGGAAGGAAAATAGCAAATTAGTCTTTTTAAACTGGTCCTCGTCCACTGTAACTCTCCTGAGTTTCCAGGGCTGACTTCCATTTGATTAATAAAGTTAAGAACAGCCATACTGCATCAGAGGAATGGTCCATGAGCTCAGTATCCTGTCTTCAGCAGCAGCCGATTCCTGAGCTCCAAGGGAAGTATACAAACAGGACAACTGGAGTGATCTATCCTTGGTTGTGTCGAGACTACAGAGTTTTGTCGACAAAAGTGGACTTTTGTCGACAAAACTATACCTGCGTCTACGCTACTGCTGAGTTCTGTCGACATAACAACAGAGTTCTGTCCACAGAAGTTGTTATTGCATGTAGGCTTGTGTCTAGACTACAGGGTTTTGTCGACAAAGCAGCTTGCTTTGTCGACAGAACTGAATGTAGTCTAGACGCTCTATGTCGACAGAAGTTTTGTTGACAGTATCTGTCAACAAAACTTCTGTCGACAAAACCCTGTAGTCTAGACGTACCCTTCGTTCCCTCCTGGCTTCTTCCAGTCTCAGGTTTAGGGTTGCCTCCCATCTTGGCTGAGGGCTGTTGCTGGAGCCATCCTCTGTGCTACTTTTTTAACCCAGCATTACTTTCAACCACCACAGCATCCAGAGGCAGTGACACTGGTTATGTGTCTGATTTGTATTAAGACAGCTGCCTATTAATTTCATTGGTGACCCCAGTCCTTGCATTGAGAGGATAAATAACACTCCGCTCTTCTTTCTCCACCTTGGTCATGATTTTATAACTTCTGTCGTCCTCACCCCCTCAGTTTTCCATCTAATCTGTTCCCTTCCTAATAGAGCTTGTCTTAGGGGCGGTCGCCTGGGGCCACCTTTTTCAAGAGGCCGCTGACAGAACCCAATGGAAGCCCACTTGGGACACGTGGCAATTAAAGGGGCCACGACCGCATTTCGGCCTTTCGTTTTCTTTTTGCTTGACCAATCCCCCCCCCCCCCTTTTTTTTTTTTTGCTCAACAAATTCACACGGAGCCAGCAATTCATTTGGCTTGGCCCTGCTAATAGTTCCTATCATAATGCCAGCTGTTGCTACATGCCAAGCTGAAGTTTTCAGAGACCTATCCATGCTGACCTCCAAGATCTTTCCTGAGAGGTAACACCTGATTTACAGTACATTTGTAATATGGGTGTAGTTGAGATTTTTTTTCCCAGTTATCAGAGGGGTAGAAGTATTAGTCTGTATCCACAAAAACAACGAGGAGTTCTGTAAGACTAACAAATGTATTTGGGCATACGCTTTCATGGGCAAAAACCCACTTCATCAAAGGCACTGACGAAGTAGGTTTTTGCCTTTGAAAGCTTATGCCCAAATACTTTTGTTATTCTTTAAGGTGTCAGAGGACTCCTCATTATTTTTTCCAATGTGCAGTACTTTCCATTCATCAACATTGAATTTTATCTGCCATTTTGTTGCCCGGTTATCCAGTTGGGATCAATAGGCATCAGCAGGGCTAGCCAAGCGGCGGCGAGCCCTGCTTGCCAGCCGCATGGTTTTGCGCGGTTCTGCGCTATGTGCCGGGTCTTCCAGGTTGTAATCTACTCGCCACGCGCGAGTAGATTACGTTATTTGTCGAGCGCTGGGCTTCAGTATATAGTAGGGTTGGAGAACCTTTTCTGAGTTGGGGGCCACTGACCCATAGAAAAATCAGTCGTGGGCCAGGGACCATAGGGAGGCAGTGTGGGGGCTGGAGTGCCAACGAGGACTCCCAGATGCTGGGGGAAGCCCTAAGTCTTAGGGGTCAGATCCAGGCAACACAGGGGCTGGCTACGGCCCCTGGTCCTTAGGCTCCCCACCCCCTGGTATGCAGCAAGACCACATCATGAGTGGTGTGAAGAGGGTGGATAAAGAAAAGTTATTTATTAGTTCCCATAATAGAAGAACTAGAGGACACCAAATGAAATTAATGGGTAGCAGGTTTAAAACTAATAAAAGAAAGTTCTTCTTCACACAGCGTGTAGTCAACCTGTGGAACTCCTTGCCAGAGGATGCTGTGAAGGCTAGGACTATAACAGAGTTTAAAGAGAAGATAGATAATTTCATGGAGGTTAGGTCCATAAAAGGCTATTAGCCAGGGGATAGAATTGGTGTCCCTGGCCTCTGTTTATCAGAGGCTGAAGAGATGGCGCTTGATCATTGTCTTTGGTCCACCCTCTCTGGGGCACCTGGTGCTGGCCACTGTCAGCAGACAGGATACTGGGCTAGATGGACCTTTGGTCTGACCCAGTACGGCTGTTCTTATGTTCTTAAGACTATTTTATCCAGTATTAACACTTAGAATAATAATCTCTTTGATGAATAGGTAGATAATACTGCAGTCTGAAATGTCTGGTAAATGATAGAATCACTTATGGCAAGACTGAGTATTATCTAGGCCAGTGGTCTCCAACCTTGTTAACCACAAGATCACTTCAATTTAAGTGCAATGTAAGATCTACCTCAAACCCAAATATTTTCACTTCACTGCCTTCCTGCCCTTCTTTGAGGCCCTGCCTCTGTTCCTCCCCATCTCCGAGGCCTCACCCTGCTCACTCCATCCTCCTTTTCCCCCCATCCTCACTCACTTTTACCAGATGGGGGCAGAGGGTTAGGGAGCAGGCTCTGGTCTTGGGCCAAGGGGTTTGGAAAGTGGGAAGGGCTCTGGGCTTAGTTCAGGGTGGCAGATTGGGGTCCAGGAGGAGTTTCAGGTGCAAACCCTGGGAAGGAGTTTGGGTATAGGGGGACACACGTCGGGGGAAGGAGGTTCAGAGCAGGGACAGTCAAAACCCAAAAACAACATACTTTGCAAGCAGTAAAAGAAGTAACAAGAAACCCCATGTTGTGTGTGTGTGTGTGTGTGTGTGTGTGTGTGTGTGTGTGTGTGTGTGTGTGTGTGTGTGTGAGAATGACAGACACACGCACAGTTCTTGAGAGTGACAGTGATTTGCATTGCCAATCTCCCTCCATCCTCTTCTCCCTGTGTGGAGGTAGGGTATAGAAGTGGGGGAGGAAGAACACCCCGACAGCGCATCTCCTTCTTCTTCCTCCCACACCCTACATTGCAAGTAGGAGGCTCCCAGGGCGGCAGCTCCAAGACAGAGGGCAGGAACAGTGGGTGGAGAGGCAACTGAAGCGCTAGCGCTTGAGAGCATCCCGGCCGAACCAGTCAAGATCACCGGTCAGAGGCCCCAAGATCTACTGGTAGATATCGATCTACTGGTTGATGACCACTGATCTAGACCATCTTTGACAGGTATTCGTCTGTCTTGCTCTTAAAAATCTCCAGGGATGGTGTGACGGCGCGTTGGGGGTCCCCCGTCTCCTGCACCCCGAAATGGCACAAACAGACTGCACCAGCCGGTGGGATAGAGGAAGTTTATTGCCTCTCCAGGATACAGCACAGCACAGATGTAATCTGGTCACAGAGCTGGGCTAGGATGCCTCAGGCCCCCTTGAGATGGGGGAGACTGGGCCCCTAAACTCCAGCCCCTCTCCCTAGGCTGTCTCCTCCATGCTCCCATCCAGCAACCAACTAACCCTCTTCCAGCCCTGCTCCCCAGCCAGGGCATCATTCCACCTTCCTTTGTTCCTCTCCATGGGGGGTGTCAGGCCATACTGGTTTGCATCCTGTTTTGCTGGGTCGTGGTACCCACGGCAGCCAGTGGGGGTTACCCCAGAGCCAGCAGCATAGAAACCAGCCAGGTACCCCCACTACGTCACAGATGACGATTCCACAACACGCACACCTCGATGTTGCCGTGGCTGGAGTGAAGCTTGTGGATCTGTTTTAGGAGAACTCGATGCATTCAGTGGAGAATGAGGCTGTGCATTGAGACCAGTCAAGATATTCATGCTACCTTTGGAGGTTTTCTAGATTGTTAGTGTTTTTTTACATTGTAAGGATGGGGGAGGGGGAGCGCGGACCTTCTGCAGTGTTGACTCTAATACGCTGTGTGTATAATATATGCAAATATTTCAAAAACATGACAATTTAACAAGTCTCTAGAGACAATGGCCTACTTAGTCATTTCCTACCTATTTTTATTCCCTTCTTAGTCTTTCTCTGCGTGTTCTGTGTGGGGGTGTTTGACCCTACGTCCATGCTTTTTAAAAAGCAGGCAGTGAGTCATCCTGCCACCTGAGAGCTGACCGGTCAAGTCAGAGTAACAAGACTTCTGTACAGAAAAAAAAATTCCTGAAGTGACTTTCTCCATATAGAGGAAGAATGCTTGCTTGTTGCTGCCTACGGCTCCCTGAAGTGCGGAGAAACTTGTTACAGCAAATAAAAGTTCACCGTCCCAGCATAAATAGCTTCCCTTTTACTATGTACAATGTAGAGCTTATGAGTAATGTGCTTTTCTTTAAATGAAGTTAGATTTCAGGAATTCAAGTAGCTCAGGTTAACTTCATAGGCATATGAAACCTTCCTGTCATAGGAAAAAGAATCTCCGTCACATAACTTATTTTTTAGACCTGTTCAAATTGTTAGAAGCCGAGGATAATAAAATATATTGCAGCCATGTGAAACTGTCAAGCACTGTAGTCATCAATTCTCTAATAGCAGTTGCTTGACTTTATTACCTTTCAGAAATGAAGAGTAGAAAAATATTGTTTGACTTGGCGCAACCTCCTTTTCTATGTCTCTCTCTCTCAGGATGTGGTAACAATTCTTACCAGAATAAATGAATAAAATTCAGCACAAACATAACCTGCTTTCAGCTAAGATTAATATTATGGTAACCTTCCTTAGACCTAGAGCTGCTATGCTGCTTTCCTTCTTCATATGCAACTCCTGTTTCTAAATAAATTAGATAGATTGAGATGCTGTTCTTGAGGATTAGCAGAGTACTTAATTAAAAATCATGCATGCCATCCCGAGGGAACCAGAAATTCTGGCACTTGTACTGCTGAGCTCTATTCAAGCCTTATCTTTAAATAAGTCTTATCTTAAACAGTGATCATCGCTTGCAGAAGTTTTATACATAATTTTTCTTTCTCCATGCCTCAATTCACATGCTGTTGCTTATCAAAATTTTATTTTTCATCATTATTGATGTTTTGACCGTACGTTTAGATTGAGACAAAGCATTAAGAATACGTTTTATATATCAGAACTGAAGACTAAGGAATTTAAATGGCAATAAATCATTCTAGCAAATTCTCTGGGTTTTGTCATAGTTAAGTCTTTTTAGAGATTCAAATTTGCCTCTCTGTTGAAGGCACCTGGCATTGGGATTTCTGTTTGGATCGTCTGTGAAGTAAGGTGTAGGAAACTAATACCCTTCTCAAATACCAGACTTCCCGATGAAGTGTCTTTTTCATTCCTTAGCATCAAGCTTTCGGTGTTGCAATTTAGTACGTTAAAGGCTGCATGTTAAAGATACTGAGAATCTATCTGGTTCGGGCAACTGATATGGGGTTGAAGAGGGTTTGATATCAAGGTTCTGGGTTCAGTTCCAGTCCAGGACCATACAAACTGTAAGTTCTTACCATCTTACAGTTGGATGGCTCATATGAAGTGGGTGTGACTGTAGTTCCCAGTGAATGTATGCCCATATATCACAAGACACTACTACATCTGGCATGGACACCAATAGAAAATGCTCTCACGGGTGTTATGTTTAGGTGAGGTTTAGAGGCGCCTTGGAAGTAAAGCATGATTTGCTGCTGCCTGAATTACACTTGCTTCATGGATAGAAAACTAGACTCTTCTCTTCTTTCAGCATCTTTCAGTATGTAGTCAACAGGTACCGAATACCTTGTTTATGAGAACTCAGACTAACACGGCTACACCTCTGATACTTGTCATCATGCAAGGCACTGAATTTAGCCGTATGGAGTGGAAATCCATCAGCCTCATGAACTTGCAGAAGTACAGACACACACAGGGCTTCTTGTTGTTTATGCAGATTCACACTAACACGGCTACCCCTCTGATACTTACCTTCCTCATAGTTAGTGTAGACATGGCCAGCAAGAGAGGGGAGGTTTGTCTGCACTACACAGCTTTTAGCAACGTGTAATCGGGCAATGTGAACAGAGTTTGTTGGCACTCTTGCCAACAAAATACTTCCACCCTCTAGGAGTAGAGTTCGCTTAGTTGACAGGAAACAGCTCCACACTTGCTGTGGCAAAACTTGTCTTTCAAGGTTTTTTTGGTTTAAAGCAGCTGTGAGCAACAAAAGTTTTGTCGTTCAGTTGGCAGTGTAGACCAAGCCAGAGAGAGAAACGCTTTTGCCGTATTTATTGCTAAGAGCATGTGACTGAAAGATAAGACTTGACTCGGATGCCTTCGAATTTATATGGGAGATTCCTTATAAAACTATGGGCTGGGTTCTCCTTTCATTCAAACTTTTGTTCATTAGGATTAGTTCTATTGAAGTCAGTGGCATTGTAGAAATGCAACCATTAGTATTATACCCATTTACATTCATAGAATCCCAAATGTATACTATAGTAGAACCTCAGAGTTACAAACTGACCAGTCCACTACCTCATTTGGAACTGGAAGTATGCAGTCAAGCTGCAGTAGAGGGGAACCCCCCCACCAAAAGCAAATCTAGCATAATAAATATAACATACAAAAAGGATATATTTTTTTAAATGACAAGGAACCTTTCTCGGTACTTGTTCCATTTACATCAAGATAGCTAAGAGCAGCATTTTTCCTCAGTGTAGTAAAGTGTCGAAGCTGTATTAAGCCAATGTTCAGTGGTAAACTTCTGAAAGAACAACTTTTGTTCAGAGTTCCGAACAACCTCCGTTCCCGAGGTGTTTGTAACTCTTAAGGTTCTATAGTGCTGGCAGTGCAAATTCACATGGCTGGATACACAAATGTTCCCAATCTCATTTCAGGTCTCTTCTATCTGGGAATGTCAAAAAAGGCTTTAAAAAGTTGCCGTTAAAAATCCTAGTTGTTACATGATTACACACACTGCTGGCTCTGAGGCAGAAAGCTTACACTGCAGTGGCCTGCACTGCACCAGCTGCCGGCTCCACTCCCGGGAAGCCCATAGTGTGGGGCAGCAGCTGGCTCTCGGGGAGCAGGCCAGCAGCTGGGAGCTGGTGCAAGCCAGCAAAGAGAGTGAACGTAAAGGAAACCAATAAGCTGATGCTTATCCGCGTTATCCTACTTCTATACCAGTGTAGCTCATTTCTCTTTGGCCACCCTCTAGCTCTCAGACACATTGTGGGCAAGTCATTTGTGACCATCTATGAATCTTACGAAATTTGTAAGGGTAGATATTCTGAGTGCCAGTATTGAATGTGTTGAATCAACTTTATTTCCTGTAATAAAAGCCTGTGCCAGAAATGCATGTCAGAGCAGGTTTGCAATTTTTTTGACCAGATGAAAGAATGGAAGAAATTTCAACTCTTGGCCACTGAAATATGCATTTTATTATAGTTAAATCAGAATCTTCTTTCTGGAAACCATGCTGCCTGACTGCACATCTTAATTATTTACTAAAAATTCCCTAATTTTTTATTTAGCAGTACCAACCCTGAAGCCATCAGAAGCAGTGTAATAATGTTAAGGAGCAATGTAAGCCTGCATATGCAAATTCAACTACTTAGGTTGCTCGTTAGCCTTCTTGATCGTGCTAATCATAAATAAAAACCATAAACTCTGACCAAATTCTGAAACCTGGCTCTATGTGCAAGTTAAAGAGTTCCTTGCCGCATCTACATTTAATGTGCACAAAAGTGCTGAGCTGGATTTCTCATTTTCTTCCCAAAGCTGGCAGCAGAAGCCAGTTCACATTAATCCGCACATTAAATACACATTTTAAGGCATGTTGATTTTGGAAAGTCGCTTTGGAATTTTTCTTTTAAATCTAGACATATAGGTGTCTCATTCCAAAGTTCGTAGCATAGACTTGCATTAATTGTTCCTGCTGAACTTCAAGATGGACAAGGAATGTAGAGTTCAAGGATCTCCTTTCTAAATGGGTCTAATTAAGGAGAAGGTAAAAGGAAGGGCAAATTAGGGGGGAAAAAAGGAACATCAAGAGTTCAGCTTGGCTGGTTTCACTTGGCAAGAAAATACACACATTTGAGCCAAATCCTTTCAAGCCCTTGGATGTATTTCTTCTCTCCCCCTTGTTTTTTAATGCCACTAGGTTGTCCCATCATGCACTTATTATTTAATGGTCACATGTTCCTGTTTTAGCACCCAGTTCTCTGTATAGTAAATAAAGACCATTTGATTCCTGTTCATTTTCTGCTAGATAAAAATACGTTTTATACTTACGTCTAGCTAAACTGTCGCGGGAACATCTTTGTTCCTAATACAGGTTGAATCTCTCCAGGCTGGCATCCTTGCGACCTGACCGGTGCCAAACCAGATAAGGTCAATATTGTCTAGTAGCGTTACCAACACTTCCACTGTTTACTGGGCTCTAAGAAGACGTTGTGGGGTAACTCAGAGCTAAATAACAGCACAGAACCCTGAGAGCCAGGACTGGTGACGGTAAACAGATTGTATGGGACCTCTAGAAACTTGGCCACATCCATGATAAGTGAACACCCAGATAAGTAAAATCATGCTGGACCATGGATGTTGCTTGACCAGAGTGTGCTGGATTAGAGAGATTCAACCTGTATGTATAATTCTGTTTGAACTCTTACTACAAACAATGAATACTATACAGCCAGGTGTTAACTTCTTAACATAGGTTAGAAATGTGCCAAAGAGTGACTCCTTAAAAAGGCCTAAGGCCTGTAAGGGCCCAGTCCCCTAGGTATGATTGAAAGACTTTGAGAACTTCACAGATTCCAAGGTGAGAAGGGGACCAGGGTCAGCAGATCCAAAAGCCCCCTAGGGAAGGTGGAAGGAGGGGCATAGCTCCATGCTACTGGAAGGGGCAGGGCCAAGGGTGGTAGGGGCAGGGCCAATGGACCATGGCAGTCCCCTCCCCTCAGGCTTTAGTGCTGCTTGGAGGTTTAAAGAGCCCAGGGCTCCAGCTGCCGCTGCCGCTGCCTCCTTTATACCCTCATTGGTGGGCCCAACCATGGTGAGCACCCAACCATCTGTATAACACAGCCCAGAAGTTTCTCCTGAATCAATGCAGGTGGAGCCGATCATTTAGAAAAGTGTCCAATCTTGATTTAAAAATGGTCAAAGCTGATAAACACCCCACTTTTAGTAAGCTGTTCCAGGAGTTAATAATTAAAATTTGTGCCTTATTTACAGTGGCATGATTTTAGTTAGGCGGATATCTGCTTATTTATGGGTGGGTGCAGGCTTCCTGTGGCCCTGCATAGATTATTTATAGGCGCCAGTCCTGGCTCTCAGTCCCCTGGGCTGTTGTTGGCCTCTGCTTTATCTCTAAATGTGTCTTCTACAAGCCCAGCAAGCAGTGGAACCCCCAACCCTTACATTTTTTTCCCAAAGCAAAAGTAAAAAATAGCAGTGTTGTGAGCGTGGTTCTGTTTATTCGCCTGGGTGAAACAAAAGTAAGGAGACCTGCTTGATACGATACTGACCTCCCGTGGTTTGGCAAATTCTCAGTTTTGGCACCAGTCAGGTCCTGAGGGTGTCAGATCAGAGAGGTGCAACCTGTATTTTTCATTAAAAAGACTGAGTCCCGTCAAGGGCACTCGCAAGGAGCAACTGTTTAGAAAAAAATCAATATAGGCACGACTGTGGCTTCCTAGTGGAAGCTTAATCACTGGCAGCCGATCTGCTTTAATACAGGAAAAATATACTGAATGATGATGGATGCTTGAGTATGACCCGCTTAGGCAATTTAAGTAATTAGTCCAATTTAAGTAATTAGTCCCTTCCTCCCTGTTTTGGAGGCCCCACATTATGTCCCCAAATTTGGCAACAGCAGTCTTTTAACGGCCACTGTAGAAGTAAAAAATTGAAACACTTGCTGTGAGAAACTGAAGATTTGGAGGGCCGGGAAGATCAGTAACATGGGAAGCTCACTATCAGATGTAGGGACTAGGCAGGAAATAACCAGTGAGTAGACATCAGTCATTTGGTTAATCTTTTCTGGCCCTGCCATGTGGTTTCCTCCTGGGACTGAAGAACATCCTCTGGTACAAAGTCAGATTTTTGGCTGGTTCATGCTGTTGAGTGCAAAGTAAGGGGCAAATAAGGGTCTCTCCATCCATGATGTAAACATGGGTGAGGCCCGAAATTTCATTCGATTGCCAAAATGTGTATGGCTGATTCAGCTGGCCCAATATCCCTACAGCGTCCTTTGGAAAAGTACTACAGCTCAGAAATTTGCAAAGTGACTGGAGTTGTGGGATTGATCTGTTGGTACCTCCCCTCATGCAAAAGGAGATGGTCAGCCCCACAATTCAGTTCAGGAGTGTCTGCCTGGTCTTGAGAATGAAGAACTGGTTTACTGCACAGGAACTGTTTAGGCAACGTTATTCACCAAAGCTTGTTTAGCTTGGTTAACGTCAATGTAGTCTCAGGTATCAGAGGGGTCGCCGTGTTAGTCAGAATCTGCAAAAGCGACGAGGAGTCCTGTGGCACCTTATAGACTAACTGAAGTGTAGGAGCATAAGCTTTCGTGGGCAAAGACCCACTTCATCAGATGCATGCATTTCCACTACATGCATCTGACGAAGTGGGTCTTTGCCCACAAAAGCTTATGCTCCTACACTTCAGTTAGTCTATAAGGTGCCACAGGACTCCTCGTCGCTAATGTAGTCTCAGACAATCATTCTTTTCAGTCAGCGTGGGGTGTGGCAGCCTACGTGACCCAGACGAGAAGCCCTCACTTTTGGGTGGACATTCTTGCACTCTTATTTTGGGATGGAAAATGGGTCTTCATTGCCAAGATCAGCTCCCAAGTATGCAAACCAGGGTCATGTGGGAGACTAGCCCTTGTGGCCATTGCCCTACTTGCAGATCTACCATCACTGTTACTCAAACTAGCTTTGATCTGTCTGGATCACAGTAGCACAGGTATGTCTGTGTGCTGCAGTCACACTTCCTGACTGCAGTATAGACATACCTTCCCTTTTTGCCTGGGGTCTGTTGACCTTAATGGCATAGTAGATCCATTTATTCATGCCTTTTGCCTATGGCATGGGGTTGGACAGGAGGTACCCTCAGAACTACGAATGTACAATCCCATGTAATTGGTTAACTGGTTAAACGTAATGGTTAACTGACTAAAGTTGAGCAGGTGGGCCCACTGCCAACAAGGGCTGCTCTGGTGTAGCTGGAGTGCCCCCTGCCTGTGATGGTTCCCGCAGTGCTGGAGCGCCCCCTGCCTGCGGCGGATGGGGACCTGATCCAGCCCCCACCAGTTAACTAGAACTGGTAAGCCTCACCCATTAAAGGTGAAGCTTACTGGTTAATCATTCACATCTCTACTCATGAGTAGATGATTAATAGCTCAACACATGTCCTGGAGTCCTCTCTCTTTAGGATGGCTGCTGGTAATTTACAGCTGGGGAATAACTGTGTCAGTTGCCAATGGTAGAGCCTACATTTTCCAAAAAGACTAGAGACTTCACACTTCAGGCACCATGATGGGGGGCTCATTTTCAGAGACTAGATGCTCAGCCCTTCCCTATACAGTGTCTCACTGGGCACCCAGAATCACTTTAGACAATTTAAAATGATAATGGGAATGTTTCATATAAATTGTGTTTAAAGAGACACAAATGCATCTAGAGACCTTGAGAAATGATCCTTTAAAAATATAACAATGTCTATATAACATCCTTGTTTATTTAACATCAAATTTGAAAGTATATGCATAAGCCAAAAAAGGTGGCTAAGAAATTACTACACTAAAGCTTCCAAGGATGTTCACAGCAATACTGCTTCTTATTCTAGTATGGATCATTTTATTTTGATGACAGGGAACTTACCTGTCTCAGCTTTGAACAAAAATGGCACAAAAAATGGGACCAGTTAAACCCTCTAACCACAATGCACTTACAGCTGGTGCCTAATGCATTCATTTTGATCTCTGACTCTTCCAGTAAGTGAAAACAGCCTGGACAGATGCAAAGATGGCATTCAATCTGAAATTCAGTGCTGTATGGAATAGCACCAAGCTTCATCTGTTAGAAATGGGAAGAAGAAAATGTGATTTGAACTCAGATACGTCCCTCAGTTATCAACTAAATCATTCTTAAAGTGTATTTCCCCCCCCCCCCCCGTATGAATTACACTGTACATCACTCACATATTTAAAAAAAAAAATCTTCTTACACATCTTTTGTGACCCAGAGTATTCTCAAACAGCTGGAGATTTTTATAAAAATGAATTTGAAAGATTGGCTAGGACATCTTTCTAATTTTATGTGCCCTCATCAAATGGAGCGAACGTATGCAGTCCTTTAAGTACTGCCAGTTGGAGAGGAAATCAGTGTTGGAAGCCAGAGGTTAGATCAAATCTGGTGATCGTACTCTTCCAAAATCCACCCATAAAATAAAACTCTACCTTCTTGACACCCAACTAAGATGTCTCTGAGATTGTGCAGATGTTCAAAGTATGATCATTTTTACACAAGGGGGCTGTATTTATGGTAATACATGTTCCAGCTTTTGTAAAATACTTAAAAAACAATGAAAAATAACTTAGAGGAATAAAACATCTCTACAGACCACTTGATCAAGTGGAAACAGCAATCCCTGCAATGTTTCCAGAAGCCATCAGCAGACTGCAAAACAAGATGTCTCAGCATTCAACTCACCTATACGAAGGGATTAAAAACAATAGCAAATAGAAAGCTCTATATGAAATGCCCAATCCATTTGCTTTCACAAAATTACAGTCTCTACCAGTTAAGGACATCAACAAGAAAGGTCTACACAAAACATCAAATAGCTCTTGGTTGATCACCAGAATAACTGAAGAAATACAGATGCTGTAGAATGCCATGGCGGCTTGTTGAGAGGTGCAAATTTAATTAATTAATAACGAGCTACTGTATGGCTACTCAACACGCAGCCTGTGCGTGGAAGCCAAAACAAAAAAGTAGTCAATATAGTGGTCTTCTGTTGATACACATTTTAGTAATTAAATTCCTGGACTGTCATTGCTCATTAGAAGTGCTGTCTGGAAATCAGGTAAATATTGCATTTAATTAATATCGGCAGAACTGACTTAAATGGGTCTGCGTGTTGTATAGTCTTGCCTTAATCTTTGCATTCATGCCTGTCAGTGTGAAAGAAGCTATTTGCATATATATTTGCATTTATATGCAACCACGCCTAAGTTGCGGCCCTTGGCATGTGCTGTGAGTATCATTTTGGCCCCCGGGGCTTCCAAAGTTGAGTAGCCCTGAGCTCCTGCAACCAGTTCTACCCCTCACAATTACATGAGTCATAAGAGGAAGAAAAAAATGACCAATGGAATGTCAATGCTGCCGAGGTCATCTGTTGAGCTGGGACACATTTTAAATAATAGCTACCAGTGTAAGATCTCGTCAGCAGTCAGCCAATCTAAAAGCATTTGACACCCACACAGATGGATACAGAGCTTGCTGCTGGACAAACGCTTTTTCCAGCTGCAACTTCCTATAGGCGACAGATCGGTCCAGAGGCAGCAAGGCGGGGGGAAGGAGGGGAATGTGTGCAGTCGAAGATTACCTGATAAGCCTTGGCTTATTGGTTAATTGTATAGTCAACTTCACGTTGACATCCCTCCTAAATATTCTAGGGCACAGCTACCTCACAGGCAACAGACTCTGGACAGGGCATACTCAGAGTCAGGCTCCCACATCTGGAAATCAAGTTCCATTAGACCTACCCCAAGTCCAAACTAGGTGCTATTTTGACCAAGCTAACGTCTTTCTACTGACTGCCGGGCTTGCTGACACCTTAGCGCCTGCTAATTATGCCAGTCCTCTTGGTTGTAGCAGAGGATCCCCCAGTGTTCACTGAGTCCCGCTCTTACGAAAATCAACAGCATTCTTAATGGTTTCAAGAGGCAGATGGAACTGAGTGTCTAGAGGCCTGACCTACAGCCCAGAGGGATACTGAGTAGGAGTTGAGAAGTTATATTGCCGGGCACTGGCAAAACTGTTATTCTAACTCCCGCAAGTCATAAGGGATGTTGATCAACTGCAGAGAGTTCAGAGGAGAGCTAAGAGAATGATTAAAGGATTAGAAAACCTGCCTTATAATGACAGACAGAAGGAGCTCAATCTTCTAACACAGGAAGGCTAAAGGTAACTCGATGAGTGTGTAAGTACCGACATGAAGACAATATTTAACAGTGAGCTCTTTCATCAAGCAGAGAAAGGTCTAACACGATCCAGAGGCTGGAAGATTTAATAATTAACGGTTGGAACAGCATTGATGGTTTTTAGGAACAAGTTGGACAAACACTTATCAGGAATTTCAGGGGGTAGCCAAGTTAGTCTGTTACAGAAAACAACAATAACAAATAGTCTGGTAGCACCGTCTACATGTTTTGTTAGTCTATAAAGTATCATGAGCTTTCGTGGGCACAGCCCACTTCTTCAGATGACCAGAGTTATGAGTAGGGGATATGAAAACTGGAAATAAATAGGAGGGGGAAGAGAAAGGAAAGGGGGGCATGGGAGTGTGTGTGGGGTGAGGGGGGGGAAACAGGGCATCATTTAAGTATCTGGAGAATGGGTATTGAAGGTGCTAACAGCTTTCTGAGTGGTATCCTTCCTGTCTCAGCAATCTGTTGACTTTGATCTTTATCTGCTTAGGTTTAAATACTCATTCTCCAGATACTTAATGATGCCGTGTTCCCCACCCCCCCACTCTCCCACCCCCCTCCTCTTTCCTTTCTCTTCCCCTCTCCTATTTATTTCCAGTTTTCATATCCCCTACTCATAACTCTGGTCATCTGAAGAAGTGGGCTGTGCCCACGAAAGCTCACAATACCACCTATCAGGAATGGTCGGGATATATTTGGTCTTGCCTCAGAGCAGTGGACAGAACTAGATGGCCTCTGGAGTCCTTTCCAGTGAGACATGTCTATATTTCTGAGAGAATGTCAATTTAGAAAATAGTTACCAGTCGTGGGGAAGATGCAAGGCCAGATGTTTAATTCTCTGCTTTGACCCTCTCACGATTCAGACCAAAGACCCTTTGGGCTGGCGTGAGACTACAAGGAGAGAAGTTTGAAAAGAAAAATCTTTGTGGAATAGAATTTTGTATTTGACTGTAGGTATATCAATATTGGATGAACTCCCTCAGATCTGCCGTGCCCACAGCCGCTGCATACCAAGTGCTACAGCAGCCGGTCTTCAAAGAGAATATTCTGTCATCCTCTGAGCTGTAGCAAGAAGCAAGGCCAGTTTGAGCTGAAAACAGATTGAGGTGGCCAGGCTCTTGCCAAAAGTCCTTGAATGCTGTGTTTCATTATTTATGTGGTCGCTAACCCTCCTCATTGCACCTTCATTGGGTAAGAGGACCTGTCGACAATAAATGCCACCGTGCTCCACGGAGGACGTAAACACAACACTGAGAAGGCATATTGTCACTCAGTAACAGGGCTGCAGTTGCAGCTATTAGAAGGGGACAGACTTTCTCCACACAAAATCTGGCATTCCTCACAATTGGTTCTGTATTGTAGTGTGTGGGGCTGAGGAATGTAATTTGTAGAAAAAATATATTGACTTCAATTCTATATCGGTGTCCGCTGACCCATAGCTTTACAGAGACGTGGAAGAATGCTTATGGCAGAGAAAACACCTACAGCACTGCAGACCCCAAAGATCAGGAACTGGAATTAAGAAAGCCATTCTCATCACTGGGGCTGGTGAAAATTTTCCTGCTCTAAAAAAGCTTGATTAAGGGTTTGGAATGGGTGCCATATGAAGAGAGATTAAAAAGACTGGGACTTTTCAACTTAGAAAAGAGGAGATGAAAGGAGGATATGATCGAGGTCTATAAAATCATGACTGGTGTGGGTAAAGTGAATAAGGAAAAGTTTCTATCTGTTCCCATAACATAAGAACTAGGGGTCACCAAATGAAATGAATAGGTAGCAGGTTTAAAACAAACAAAAGGAAGTTCTTTCTTCATGTAGCGCCTGTGGAACTCCTTGCCAGAGGATTGTGTGAAGACTAGGACTTTACCATGGTTCAAAAAAGAGCTAGATTCATTCATGCAGGATAAGTCCATCAATGGCTATTAGCCAGGATGGGTAAGAGTAGTGTCCCTAACTCCTATTTATCAGGCTGGGAATGGATGACGGGAGAGATCACTTGATGATTCCCTGTTCTGTTCATTTCTTCTGGGGAACCTGGCATTGGTCACTGTTGGAGGGCAGGATACTGGGCTAGATGGACCTTTGGTCTGATCCAGCATGGCCGTTCTTATGTACCTTTTTCTTCTCCTCCATCCCAGTTTACCTAAAATAGCTTCTTTTATCCACCTCCTCTTCCAGAATGGCTC